>NC_041387.1:318593548-318698760 GCF_002162155.2 Triticum dicoccoides | reverse complement strand
GTTTTTGTGTGGATGAGGATGAGAGGGAGGGGGGAGAGCGACGAGGGAGGGGTGTGGCCTGTCGTTGGATCCGAGCGCATCCGACGGTGCTAATCCATGATCCGCGTGAGATGGTTTTAAACCAATCAAAACGCAGTACCCCTTTGATGATTTTAAGATCATTTAAATTGGTCATAATCGATTGAAAATAAGATGTTAAAACATGTCTGCTATTTGACGGCTTAAAAAATTTATAAAAACAAATAGAAAACAAAAAACTTTGCATTGTGTCACCAAGTGTGACCTACTTTTTAGTATGAATAACAAACTTTGAATAATGCAAATATCATAAAAAAGTGTCCTCAGAAATAAGTTTTCTGTAAGAGAATTATTTTTCGAGTGCCCAAAATGATTTTTTTTATAAAGAACCTAGCAAATATTTGTTGCAAATTTGGGCCACATCAATTTTATAAAATCTTAGGTCATATTTAATGTTCAGTTGACAAATGGTTGGGTGTTAAAATCTTTGTTCCATCTCTGATGAAAAAGACAAATTTCCACCGATTCAGCAGGAAACGGGTCAAATTTGAACTGCAGTTGTCTCATAGTTTGCTCTTTATTTTTTCCAAAAATCATTTCTAGGTACATAAGTATCTATTTAATCAGAGAAACACCAAAAAAATTCAAAGATTCAACCACTAGCTAGGAACGGTCAAGCCCACCGTTTTGATCGCATTTTGAAACGGGCATAAAAAGTTCAAAAAAATTAAAAAATTGGAAGACCTTCGCATTGCGTCATTATATGTGACCAAGTTTCTAGCAAAAATAATAAACTTGTAATATGGCAATTATTTTAAAAAAGTGTTCTCGGAAACAAGCTATCAAGTGTGAAGATTCATGGTTTTCAAGCCAAATGATCAATCTTATGGCCACATTCATGACATAGTTTTTCAAATGATCTCATATTGTGCACAAGGGTGCATATTGGAATGGCAAACAATGTTGCCTAAGGAAGTTTTCATTTTCTTTTCACGGAAAAAACATTTTCCATTTTTTCAAGTGCCCAAAATGAGTTTTTTGTGAAGGACCTACCATATATTTGTTGCAAAATTGTACCTAATCAATTTTCTAAAATACTAGGACATATTTAATGCATAATTGACCAAATGGTTGGGTGTAAAAAGTTTTGATCCACCTCTAGTGAAAAAGACAAATTTCCACCGATTCAGTTAGAAGCGGGTCAAATTTGAACTGTAGCTACCTCGTAGTTTGCTCTTTATTTTTTCCAAAAATCAATTGTAGGTACATAAGTATCTATTTAATCAGAGAAACACTAAAAGAATTTCAAGATCCAACCACTAGCTAGGAATGGTCAAGCCCACCATTTTGATCACATTTTGAAACGGGCATAAAAAATTCAAAAAAAAATTGGAAAACCTTCGCATTGCGTCATTATATGTGACCAAGTTTCCAGGAAAAATAATACACTTGCAATACGGCAATTATTTTTAAAAAATGTTCTCGGAAACGAGCTATCAAGTGTGAAGATTCATGGCTTTCAAGCCAAATGATCAATCTTATGGCCACATTCATGACATAGTTTGTTCAAATGATCTCATATTGTGCACAAGGGTGCATATTGGAATGGCAAATAATGTTGCCTAAGGAAATTTTCATTTTTTTGGACGAAAAATTCATTTTCCATTTTTTCGAGTGCCCAAAATGAGTTTTTTTGTGAAGGACCTACCATATATTTGTTGCAAAATTGTACCTAATCAATTTTATAAAATACTAGTACATATTTAATGCACAATTGACCAAATGGTTGGGTGTAAAAAGTTTTCATCCACCTCTCGTGAAAAAGACAAATTTCCACCGATTCAGCTAGAAGCGGGTTAAATTTGAACTATAGCTACCTCGTAGTTTGCTCTTCATTTTTTCCAAAAATCATTTCTAGGTACATAAGTATCTATTTAATCAGAGAAACACCAAAAAAATTCCAAGATCCAAACACTAGCTAGGAACGGTCAAGCCCACCGTTTTGACCGCATTTTGAAACGGGCATAAAAAATTCAAGAAAAAAAACAAAAAAATGGAACCCTTCGCATTGCGTCATTATATGTGACCAAGTTTCCAAGAAAAATAATACACTTGCAATACGGCAATTATTTTAAAAAAGTGTTCTCGGAAACGAGCTATCAAGTGTGAAGATTCATGGCTTTCAAGCCAAATGATCAATCTTATGGCCACATTCATGACATAGTTTGTTCAAATGATCTCATATTGTGCCCAAGGGTGCATATTGGAATGGCAAACAATGTTTCCTAAGGAAGTTTTCATTTTTTTGGACGAAAAATTCATTTTCCATTTTTTCGAGTGCCCAAAATGAGTTTTTTTGTGAAGGACCTACCATATATTTGTTGCAAAATTGTACCTAATCAATTTTCTAAAATACTAGGACATATTTAATGCACACTTGACCAAATGTTTGGGTGTAAAAAGTTTTGATCCACCTCTCGTGAAAAAGACAAATTTCCACCGATTCAGCTAGAAGCGGGTCAAATCTGAACTGTAGCTACCTCGTAGTTTGCTCTTTATTTTTTCCAAAAATCATTTCTAGGTACATAAGTATCTATTTAATCAGAGAAACACCAAAAAAGATCCAACCACTAGCTAGGAACGGTCAAGCCCACCGTTTTGACCGCATTTTGAAACGGGCATAAAAAATTCAAAAAAAAAATTGGAAAACCTTCGCATTGCGTCATTATATGTGACCAAGTTTCAAGGAAAAATAATACACCTGCAATACGGTAATTATTTTAAAAAACTGTTCTCGGAAACGAGCTATCAAGTGTGAAGATTCATGGCTTTCAAGCCAAATGATCAATCTTATGGCCACATTCATGACATAGTTTGTTCAAATGATCTCATATTATGCACAAGGGTGCATATTGGAATGGCAAACAATGTTGCCTAAGGAAGTTTTCATTTTTTTGGACGGAAAATTCATTTTCCATTTTTTCGAGTGCCCAAAATGAGTTTTTTTGTGAAGGACCTACCATATATTTATTGCCAAATTGTACCTAATAAATTTTCTAAAATACTAGGACATATTTAATGCACAATTGACCAAATTGTTGGGTGTAAAAAGTTTTGGTCCACCTCTCGTGAAAAAGACAAATTTCCACCGATTCAGTTGGAAGCGGGTCAAATTTGAATTGTAGTTACCTCGTAGTTTGCTCTTTATTTTTTACAAAAATCATTTCTAGGTACATAAGTATCTATTTAATCAGAGAAACACCAAAAAAAATCAAGATTCAACCACTAGCTAGGAACGGTCAAGCCCACCGTTTTGACCGCATTTTGAAACGGGCATAAAAAATTCAAAAAAATCAAAAAATTGGAAAACCTTCGCATTGGGTCATTATATGTGACCAAGTTTCCAGGAAAAATAATAAACTTGTAATACGACAATTATTTCAAAAAAGTGTTCTCGGAAACGAGCTATCAAGTGTGAAGATTCATGGCTTTCAAGCCAAATGATCAATCTTATGGCCACATTCATGACATAGTTTGTTCAAATGATCCCATATTATGCGGGTGCATATTGGAATGGAAAACAATGTTGCCTAAGGAAGTTTTCATTTTCTTTTCACAGAAAATACATTTTCCATTTTTTCGAGTGCCCAAAATGAGTTTTTTTGTGAAGGACCTACAATATATTTGTTGCAAAATTGTACCTAATCATTTTTTTTAAAATACTAGGTCATATTTAATGCACAATTGACCAAAAAGTTGGGTGTAAAAAGTTTTGATCCACCTCTCGTGAAAAAGACAATTTTTCACCGATTCAGGTGGAAGCGGGTCAAATTTGAACTATAGCTACCTCATAGTTTGCTATTTATTTTTTTCCAAAAATCATTTCTAGGTACATAAGTATCTATTTAATCAGGGAAACACCAAAAAAATTCCAAGATTCAACCACTAGCTAGGAACGGTCATGCCTGCCGTTTTGACCGCATTTTGAAACGGGCATAAAAAATAAAAAAATTGGAAAACCTTCGCATTGTGTCATTATATGTGACCAAGTTTCCAGGAAAAATAATGAACTTGTAATACGGTAATTATTTTTAAAAAATGTTCTCAAAAATGAGCTATCATGTGTGAAGATTCATGGCTTTCAAGCCAAATGATCAATCTTATGGCCACATTCATGGCATAGTTTGTTCAAATGATCTCATATTGTGCACAAGGGTGCATTTTGGAATTCCAAACAATGTTGCCTAAGGGAGTTTTCATTTTATTTTCATGGAAAATACATTTTCCATTTTCCGAGTGCCCGAAATGAGTTTTTTTTGTGAAGGACCTACCACATATTTGTTGCAAAATTGGACCTAATCAATTTTATAAAATACTAGGCCATATTTAATGCACAATTTTCAAAATGGTTGGGTGTCAAAACTTTTGATCAACCTCTGGTGAAAAAGAAAAATTCCCGTCGATTCAGTTGGAAGCGGGTCAAATTTGAACTGCAGCTGCCTCAAAGTTTGCTCTTTATTTTTTCCAAAAATCATTTCTAGGTAAATAAGTATCTATTTAATCAGAAATACATGGTTTGATGGCGAGACATCAAGGTTTGGACGGTGGCCGAGGGCTCCAACTCTAGAGCGCATAAGCACGCATGCCCGCCACATGGTCACCGCGTGACCGTGGTGTTGCCATGCGTTCTGGGCGGCCTAGGCATGTCTAGTGGGTTGGGCACTCCCCAGGTAGGTGCTAGAATAAAATTATAACATAATATTCTCGTGAGGAGACCGAACTATGCTCAAACATAAATTAGCAGCCAAGTGTTTGATTAGTAGTACGGAAATGCACATGGCCAATGGGCGTGAGTTTTGGCTGAGGATGATCATATACTAAGAAGAATGTCTTCACAAATTTTTAGGGAAATCAAGAATATATAAATAACACTTCCTTCACAAAGTGTTGCTCTGAACAGAATAGGAAAATGAATATTGTTGAGTTATTTTTGAACTAGGCAAGGAATATTTTTGACATATTTGATGAAGATATGATCCAAACAATTTATGAGAATTTTTTGGGAATTTTTGGAATAACAGAAATATAGGTTGCTTCACAACCTAGGGCAAAAATTGACACATGGACATGACACATAGGCAAAACTGATGAGATGTCGCATAGTCATCACAACCCACCACAATCTACAAGGCTATGACCATCTATATTGGTCGTTAACAACTAGAAATAAGGCAGCAGACCAGCACTGTTTGCTTTATGACCATTTCATGTAAGGAAATTACGACTTTTCTGACCAAAATGGTCGCAATGGTTTAGGGTTTGGAGCCCCCCGAACAGCTTTTGACCAATTGGTCTCAAATGGTCATAGATCTATGACCAATTCTTCTAGGGTCACTGACAAAAGGTCACTAGTTGACATATTTCTTGTAGTGTATCTTGAACCAAAACATGTGTTGCTTGCGAGTACATTCAAAGTACTCATTGGCTTGCCACTGGTTATTTAATTGACCAGGCATGGAAGAACAGGAGTTCGAGGAAGAGTTCGTTGGTGACAAACATGCGAACTAGGATGCTTCCCAGTCAGAATGCATGTAGGGTTAAGGCAGATGGCATGGGTTCTACTTAACGACGAAGATTTCCGCTGCTTATGTTTTCTTTCATGTTCAGCCCTTGAGGCTTCATCAATGTAAGACTTGACCATAAAGGTCATAATTTGTGTAAGACGGTATGTATGGAGGTAAGACTCTTGTTATTCAGCTTCTGTGTGTTCAGTGAGCATTGATCTCTGGGATCACTGTACACGTGCACTCGGTGATCACGACTCATGAGTCGGGGTCCCCACAAAGGTCAATGCCGGTTAAGCCGTTAGCGATGAAGGCTCTGAGCTTTGAAAAAGTGGGCGAATACTTGGCATGTTCCTTTGTGCTGATCTACGGTGGGAGTGGATGTGTGTTGCGAAGCCGGTGGTCATGATAACCCGGCAGAGGATTCTCGCCTGCTGGAGAGGTGTCTTGGCAATAGAACCAAGTCTGGTTCTAGTCCTTGGGATGACTGGGCGGCTTGGCATAGGGGAAACATGCTTCTTTCCTCTTCCGAATTGAAACTCCACCAAGTTCCAAACTGGGCCTGTCAGTAAACTATGTCTAATGGTTTGAGTAATAAAACTCTCTGAACAGTTCAACAGTGGGCTCTTCTTGAATATAAACTTCACAGAAGACTTGGAAGTTGCAAATATTGGAGACAGAATTAGGCCTGATGTCTTGAGGATGAAGTTGGAAGAAGTGCAGCACATCCCGGAAGAATTTTGAACCGGGCGGGGTAAACCCTGGGGTCATATGATCAGTGAAAACAATTACTTCGCCTTCCTTGGGGCCAGGAGGATTATCGAGGCTTGGGACTCTCCAGTGGATGTCATTCTTCTTAGCTAAGGCGCCAGTTACAACGAAATTGTTTAGATCTTCCTCGGTGACCCGGGATGATACCTAGTTGCATGTAGTGAATGTCTTAGTCATTGTTGATGATCTGAAAAGAAAATTTTGCCGGTTTAAGATTCTGATGTTAAGTCGGCCATTGGTTCAAAGGTAAGAACGATAAAGCATGCAGTGTGTTAAGCCAGAGGATAGCATTGGGGTTATGCAAGGCAAACCATTGGTGGCTTAAGAGGGGACTAATGGTACCTAGTGGGTTATGGTTTATAAGTTAAGCCGCCCACGCAGCTATCGATTTTCAGATTTGTCAGTGGAAAAATTGCTAAGTGTTGGACAAACAACTTTCGCAAATCGATGCTATAATTTTGGATCTACAGCAAGTCAAATAATGAAGGAAATTCTAAACCTAAGTTGCGACAGCAGAGCAGTTCATGTGCTTAGATGGGATCTCTCACAAAGAGGAGGTGTTCAAGTATCAAAAATGAGTTCTAAAGTTGATGCCGTGCAAGATGTGTATTAAATGTAGATCAAAACTATAAGAAACAGGGAAGCGGAGATGAACTTCAACAAACTCGCACAAACCCTAATGGGATCTACGATGAGAGAAGGAGAAAAGCATACCGGGGCTGTTGAAACAGTGGAGGCGCACAGACGAGCTCTGGTCCGTTCAGGTTGATGTAGCGGCCGCGGTTGAGGAAGTGGCGAAGGTCAATGGCGGCGGCGGAGTTCGGGCGCTAGAGGTGTTGTGAGGAAGAGGACGAATACGAGGAGGCAAGGGGGAAAATGAAAGGGACCCCTGGCCCTATTTATGAGGCAGAAGGATAAGTGGCATGCGCGGGAATCGAGGAGACTGAAAAATGGATATGGGACAGCACAAATGCCTCGATTTTTGGAGGTTCATTAAAAGTGACACATATTAAGATTTGGGCCTCGTGTGATATTAATATGAGATGATGTCATGGCGGGTTACCACAATTCTAAGAGATGACGTCACGGCGGGTTGTAAGATCCCGTAAGGACATATGAGGAAGGATTTTTTTCTAAGTGTTGAAGATTGATATGAACAAGTTTATATCAACCTGGGGCCTAATGTTGGGGATATGACTATTGGGTATGACCCGACCAGGAGGGGCCAGGTCATACCACCGACGGTTCATAATGAGAAGGCCCAAGAAGATGTTGAAGATGGAGGTTCATGAAGCAAGCTTATCGAAGGCCCAAGACCTGGAGGAGACTTGAGGCCCACGGGCATAAACCGCCATATGTTTAACTTGTATGAGCCGGCCGGGACTCTATAAGCCGCCAGGCATCAGCCTGTGTATATAAAGCGGTGACCCGATGGCGGGTTAAGGCAAGAAACAAGAAGTCGAGAACTAGGTCAAGCATATTCACTCCCTGGTAATCGAAACCCAAGCAATACAACCTAAAGCAGGAGCAGGCCTTTACCTCATTGTGAGGGGCTGAACCTGGGTAAACTCTCTATGTCCCTTGTCCCGTTTTAATCCCTTCAAGCTAACTACGTCACGATGGCTCCACACTTAAGTCCTCATGCTAGGGCACCTGTTGTGACAATTCCACAACAAGAACCAAGCAACACCTCGTTAGTAGTACCTACACACAAAATAACAAATACTTGCACCCAGCGTAAACAAGGGGTTCTCAATCCCTTGGTGTCTAATTGCAAGGCTCAAATCTCGTAGTGATATATTGATAAATAAATACAAAATTAAATCAAGTAAATGAAATTGCAGCACGGTACTTTCGGATTTTTAATATATGGTAAAAATAGACCCGGGGCCCATAGTTATCACTAGAGGCTTCTCTCTTGTAAATAGCATATGGTGGGTAAACAAATTACTGTTGGGGAATTGATAGAAAAGTGAATAATCATGCTGATATCCAAGGCAATGATCATGTATATAGGCATCACATCCGAAACAGGTAGACCGACTCCTGCCTGCATCTACCACTATTACTCCACACATCAACCACTATCCAGCATGCATCTAGAGTATTAAGTTCATAAAGAATGGAGTAACGCCTTAAGCAAGATGACATGATGTAGACAAAGTAAACTCAAGAAATTTGAATAAAGCCCATCATTTTTTTCTTAATGGGAACAATGCAAATACGTGCCTTATCCCTTTCTACCACTAGGATATAGATCACTGCAAGATTGAACCCATCACAACGCACCTTTCCCATTCCAAGAAAATCAATCTAGTTGGCCAAACCAAATCAATAGATAGGAGAGAAATACAAAGCTATAATAATCATGCATAAAAGTGTTCAGAGAAGACTCGAATAATATTCATGGATAATCTGGTCAAAAACTCACAATCATCGGATCCCAACAAACACACTACAAAAAGTGATTACATCGAATAGATCTTCAAGAACATCGAGGAGAACATTGTATTGAAGATCAACGAGAGAGAAGCCATCTAGCTACTAGCCATGGACCCATAGGTCCGTGGTAAACTACTCATACATCATTGGAAGGTCAGCAAGGTTAATGTAGAGCCCCTCTATGATTGATTCCCCCTCCGGCAGAGTGCCGGAAAAGGCCTCGAGATGGGATCTCACGAGAACAGAAGTTTGTGGCGGCGAAAAAAGTGTTTTGGGTGGCTCTCTATTGGTTTCCCGGTTTTAGAGAATTTATAGAGGCAGAGTTAGGTCAAACGGAGCGAAGGGGGGCCCACGGGGCACCAGGGTACGCCTACCCCTTAGGCACACCCTGGTGGCTTGTGGGCCAGTCCATCATCTTCTAACCCCCTCCCGAAGCTTCTAGGGTCTCTTATGTCTAGAAAAAATCGTCAAAAAGTTTCGTGGCATTTGAACTTTGTTTAGTACTGATATACTGGAAAACCAATATATATATATATAGGACAAATTTTCCCTACTACCGGGTGTAGTTACTCCCACTTATATTTCATACGTTTTAGGTAGTATCTATCATATCGGAGAGTATGTACGTGTAGTATGTAGTATATAAGAATGTTTAGGTAGTATATATACTACCTTTTTGGTAGTATGTATCATATTTTGTGCATACTCTATTTCATGTATAAATATGTCCATATTTCACAAATACAATAAAATTATGACCTCACTTGCAATTTTTTCATACAAATCACTTGGGAGTATCTTAGATATAGTATATGTGTTGGGGAACGTAGCAGAAATTCAAAAATTTTCCTACGTAACACCAAGATCTATCTATGGAGAGACCAGCAACGAGTAGAAAGGAGAGTGCATCTACATACCCTTGTAGATCGCTAAGCGGAAGCGTTCAAGTGAACGGGGTTGATGGAGTCGTACTCGTCGTGATTCAGATCACCGATGATCCTAGTGCCGAACGGACGGCACCTCCGCGTTCAACACACGTACAGCTCGACGATGTCTCCCACGCCTTGATCCAGCAAGGAGAGAGGGAGAGGTTGAGGAAGACTCCATCCAGCAGCAGCACAATGGCGTGGTGGTGATGGAGGAGCGTGGCAATCCTGCAGGGCTTCGCCAAGCACCTACGGGAGAGGAGGAGGTGTCACGGGAGGGAGGGAGGCGCCAAGGGCTCAGGTATGGATGCCCTCCCTCCCCTCCACTATATATAGGGGCAGGGGAGAGGGGGGAGGCGCAGCCTTGCCCCTTCCTCCAAGGAAAGGGTGCGGCTAAGAGGGGGGGAGGAGTCCATCCTCCCCAAGGCACCTCGGAGGTGCCTTCCCCCTTTAGGACTCTCCCCTTTTTCCTATATCTTGGCGCATGGGCCTCTAGGGGCTGGTGCACTTGGCCCGTGTAGGCCAAGGAGCACCCCCTACAGCCCATGTGCCCCCTCGGGGCAGGTGGCCCCACCCGGTGGGCCCCCGGGACCCTTCCGGTGGTCCCGGTACAATACCGATGACCCCGAAACTTGTCCCGATGGCCGAAACAGGACTTCCTATATATAAATCTTTACCTTCGGACCATTCTGGAACTCCTCGTGACGTCCGGGATCTCATCCGGGACTCCGAACAACATTCGGTAACCACATACAAGCTTCCTTTATAACCCTAGCGTCATCGAACCTTAAGTGTGTAGACCCTACGGGTTCGGGAGACATGCAGACATGACCGAGACGTTCTCCGGTCAATAACCAACAGCGGGATCTGGATACCCATGTTGGCTCCCACATGTTCCACGATGATCTCATCGGATGAACCACGATGTCAAGGACTCAATCGATCCCGTATACAATTCCCTTTGTCTAGCGGTATTTTACTTGCCCGAGATTCGATCGTCGGTATACCGATACCTTGTTCAATCTCGTTACCGGCAAGTCTCTTTACTCGTTCCGTAACACATCATCCCGTGATCAACCCCTTGGTCACATTGTGCACATTATGATGATGTCCTACCGAGTGGGCCCAGAGATACCTCTCCATTTACACGGAGTGACAAATCCCAATCTCGATTCGTGCCAACCCAACAGACACTTTCAGAGATACCCGTAGTGTACCTTTATAGCCACCCAGTTACGTTGTGACGTTTGGCACACCCAAAGCACTCCTACGGTATCCGGGAGTTGCACAATCTCATGGTCTAAGGAAATGATACTTGACATTAGAAAAGCTTTAGCATACGAACTACATGATCTTGTGCTAGGCTTAGGATTGGGTCTTGTCCATCACATCATTCTCCTAATGATGTGATCCCGTTATCAACGACATCCAATGTCCATGGTCAGGAAACCGTAACCATCTATTGATTAACGAGCTAGTCAACTAGAGGCTTACTAGGGACATGGTGTTGTCTATGTATCCACACATGTATCTGAGTTTCCTATCAATACAATTCTAGCATGGATAATAAATGATTATCATGAACAAGGAAATATAATAATAATCAATTTATTATTGCATCTAGGGCATATTTCCAACAGTCTCCCACTTGCACTAGAGTCAATAATCTAGTTCACATCGATATGTGATTAACACTCAAGGTCACATCCCCATGTGACTAACACCCAAAGAGTTTACTAGAGTCAATAATCTAGTTCACATTTACCATGTGATTAACACTCGATGAGTTCTGGGTTTGATCATGTTATGCTTGTGAGAGAGGTTATAGTCAACGGGTCTGAACCTTTCAGATCCGTGTGTGCTTTACAAATCTCTATGTCATCTCCTAGATGCAGCTACCACGTTCTATTTGGAGCTATTCCAAATAACTGTTCTACTTGGAGCTATTCTAAATTGTTGCTCCATTATACGTATCCAGTATCTCTACTCAGAGCTATCCGGATAGGTGTTAAGCTTGCATCGACGTAACCCTTTACGACGAACTCTTTTACCACCTCCATAATTGAGAAAATTCCTTAGTCCACTAGTTACTAAGGATAACTTTGACCGCTGTCCTGCGATCCATTCTTGGATCACTCTTGTACCCCTTGACTGACTCATGGTAAAGCACACTTCAGGTGCGGTACACAGCATAGCATACTGTAGAGCCTATGTGTTAAGCATAGGGGACGACCTTCGTTCCTTTCTCTCTATTCTGCCATGGTCGAGCTTTAAGTCTTAACTTCATACCTTACAACTCAGGCAAGAACTCCTTCTTTGACTGATCCATCTTGAACACCTTCAAGATCACGTCAAGGCATGTGCTCATTTGAAAGTACTATTAAGCGTTTTAATCTATCCTTATAGATCTTGATGCTCAATGCTCAAGCAGCTTAATCCAGGCTTTTCCATTGAAAAATACTTTCCAAATAACCCTTTATGCTTTCCAGAAATTCTACGTCATTTCCGATCATTAATATGTCAACAACATACACTCATCAGAAATTCTATAGTGCTCCCACTCACTTCTTTGGAAATACAAGTTTCTCATAAACTTTGTATACACCCAAAATCTTTGATCATCATCAAAGCATACATTCCAACTCCGAGATGCTCACTCCAGTCCTCAGAAGGATTGCTGGAGCTTTGCATACTTATTAGCATATTTCAGGATAGACAAAACCTTCCGGTTGTATCACATACAACCTTTCCTCAAGAATCGTCGAGGAAACAATGTTTTGACATCCTATCTGCAAGATTTCATAAATAATGCAGTAATTGCTAATATAATTCCAACAGACTCTTAGCATCGCTACGAGTGAGAAAGTCTCATCGTAGTCAATTCCTTGAACTTGTCGAAAAACATCTTAACGACAAGTCGAGCTTTCTCAATGGTGACACTTACCATCATTGTCTGTCTTCTTTTCAAAATCCATATGTACCTAACAGCCTTACGACCATCAAGTAGTTCTTCCAAAGTCTACACTTTGTTTTCATACATGGATCCTCTCTCGGGTTTTATGGCCTTGAGCCATTTATCGGAATCCGGGCCCACCATCGCTTCTCCATAGCTCGTAGGTTCATTGTTGTCTAGCAACATGACTTCCAAGACAGGATTACATACCACTCTGAAGTAGTACGCATCCTTGTCATCCCACGAGGTTCGGTAGTGACTTGATCCGAAACTTCATGATCACTATCATAAGCTTCCACTTCAATTGGTGTAGGTGCCACAGGAACAACTTCCTGTGCCCTGCTACACACTTGTTGAAGTGACGGTTCAATAACCTCATCAAGTCTCCACCATCCTCCCACTCAATTCTTTCGAGAGAAACTTTTCCTCGAGAAAGGACCCGATTCTAGAAACAATCCCTTATTGCTTTCGAATGTGAGACAGGAGGTATACCCAACTGTTTTGGGTGTCCTATGAAGATGCATTTATCCGCTTTGGGTTCGAGCTTTATCCTGAAACTTTTTCACATAAGCGTCGCAGCCCCAAACTTTTAAGAAACGACAACTTAGGTTTCTCTAAACCATAATTCATACGGTGTCATCTCATCGGAATTACGTGGTGCCCTATTTAAAGTGAATGTGGTTGTCTCTAATGCCTAACCCATGAACGATAGTGGTAACTCGATAAGAGACATCATGGTATGCACCATATCCAATAGGGTGCAACTATGACGTTTGGACACACCATCACACTATGGTGTTCCAGGCTGTATTAGTTATGAAACTATTTCCACAATGTCTTAATTCTGTGCCAAACTCGTAATTCAGATATTCATCTCTATGATCATATCATAGATATTTTATCCTCTTGTCACGACGATCTTTCAACTTCACCCTGAAATTACTTGAACCTTTCAATAATTCAGACTCATGATTCATCAAGTAAATGTACTCAACATCCACTCAAATTATCTGTGAAGTAAGAACATAACAATATCCACTACATGCCTCAGCACTCATTGGACTGTACACATCAAAATGTATTACTTCCAACAAGTTGCTATCTTGTTCCATCTTACTGAAAACGAGGCTTTTCAGTCATCTTGCCCGTGTGGTATGATTTGCATGTCCCAAGTGATTCAAAATCAAGTGAGTCAAAACGGTCCATTTGCATGGAGTTTCTTCATGCATATACACCAATATGACTTACATGGCAGCGCCACAAGTAAGTGGTACTATCATTACTATCTTATATCTTTTGGCATGAAAATGTGTATCCCTACGATCAAGATTCAATAAACCATTCCTTTAGGTGCAAGAGCACTTATTCAGGTTTAATACTAATCTTGATGGTAGAGGGAGCGTGCGATGTTAGATCACATCAAACTTGGAAACACTTCCAACACATATCGTCAGCTCACCTTTAGCTAGTCTCCGTTTATTCCGTAGCCTTTTGTTTCGAGTTACTAACACTTAGCAACCGAACTGGTATCTAATACCCTGGTGCTACTAGGAGTACTAGCAAAGTACACATTAACACAATGTATATCCAATATACTTCTATCGACCTTGCCAGCCTTCTTATCTACCAAGTATCTAGGGTAATTCTGCTCTAGTGGTTGTTCCCCTTATTACAGAAGCACTTAGTCTCGGGTTTGGGTTTTACCTTGGGTTTCTTCACTAGAGCAGCAGCTGATTTGCCGTTTCATGAAGTATCCCTTCTTGCCCTTGCCCTTCTTGAAACTAGTGGTTTCACCAACCATCAACAATTGATGCTCCTTCTTGATTTCTACTTTCGCGGTGTCAAACATCGCGAATACCTCAAGGATCATCATATCTATCCCTGATATGTTATAGTTCATCACGAAGTTCTAACAGCTTGGTGGCAATGACTTTGGAGAACCATCACTGTCTTATCTGGAAGATCAACTCCCACTCGATTCAAATGATTGTTGTACTCAGACAATCTGAGCACAAGCTCAACAATTGAGCTTTTCTCCTTAGTTTGCAGGTTAAGAAAGTCATCGGAGGTCTTATACCTCTTGACATGGGCACGAGCCTGAAATCCCAATTTCAGCCCTCAAAACATCTCATATGTTTCGCGATGTTTCAAAAACGTCTTTGGTGCCTCAACTCTAAACCGTTTAACTGAACTATCACGTAGTTATCAAAACGTGTATGTCAGATGTTCGCAACAACCACAGACAACGTTCGAGGTTCAGCACACTGAGCGGTGCATTAAGGACATAAGCCTTCTATGAAGCAATGAGGACAATCCTCAGTTTACGGACCTAGTCCGCATAATTGCTACTATCAACTTTCAACTAAACTTTCTCTAGGAACATATCTATACAGTAGAACTATAGCGTGAGCTACGACATAATTTGCAAAATCCTTTTGACTATGTTCAGGATAATTAAGTTCATCTTATGAACTCCCACTCAGATAGACATCCCTCTAGTCATCTAAGTGATTACATGATCCGAGTCAAACTAGGCCGTGTCCGATCATCACGCGAGACGGACTAGTCATCATCGGTGAACATCTTCATGTTGATCGTATCTTCTATACGACTCATGCTCGACCTTTCGGTCTCCGTGTTCCGAGGCCATGTCTGTACATGCTAGGCTCGTCAAGTTAACCCTAAGTGTTTCGCGTGTGTTCCGAGGCCATGTCTGCACATGCTAGGCTCGTCAACACCCGTTGTATTTGAACGTCTGAATAAAACACCCGATCATCACGTGATGTTTTGAAATAGCGAACTGTCGCAACGGTGCACAGTTAGGGGAGAACACTTCTTGAAATTGTTGTAAGGGATCATCTTATTTACTACCGTCGTTCTAAGCAAATAAGATGTATAAACATGATAAACATCACATGCAATCAAATAGTGACATGATATGGCCATCATCACTTTGCTCCTTTTGATCTCCATCTTCGGGGCTCCATGATCATCATCGTCACCGGCATGACACCATGATCTCCATCATCATGATCTCCATCATCGTGTCTTCATGAAGTTGCCTCGCCAACTATTACTTCTACTACTATGGCTAACGGTTAGCAATAAAGTAAAGTAATTACATGACGTTTTAAGTTGACACGCAGGTCACAAATAAATAAAGACAACTCCTATGGCTCCTGCCGGTTGTCATACTCATCGACATGCAAGTCGTGATTCCTATTACAAGAACATGATCAATCTCATACATCACATATATCATTCATCACATCCTTTTGGCCATATCACATCACATAGCATACCCTGCAAAAACAAGTTAGACGTCCTCTAATTGTTGTTTGCATGTTTTACGTGGCTGCTATGGGTTTCTAGCAAGAACGTTTCTTACCTACGCATGAACCACAACGTGATATGCCAATTGCTATTTACCCTTCATAAGGACCCTTTTCATCGAATCCGATCCGACTAAAGTGGGAGAGACAGACACCCGCCAGCCACCTTATGCAACTAGTGCATGTTTGTCGGTGGAACCGGTCTCACGTAAGCGTACGTGTAAGGTTGGTCCGGGCCGCTTCATCCCACGATGCCGCCGAATCAAGATAAGACTAGTAACGGCAAGCATATTGAACAATATCGACGCCCACAACTTCTTTGTGTTCTACTCGTGCAAAGAATCTACGCAATAGACCTAGCTCATGATGCCACTGTTGGGGAACGTAGCAGAAATTCAAAAATTTTCCTACGTAACACCAAGATCTATCTATGGAGAGACCAGCAACGAGTAGAAAGGAGAGTGCATCTACATACCCTTGTAGATCGCTAAGCGGAAGCGTTCAAGTGAACGGGGTTGATGGAGTCGTACTCGTCGTGATTCAGATCACCGATGATCCTAGTGCCGAACGGACGGCACCTCCGCGTTCAACACATGTACAGCTCGACGATGTCTCCCACGCCTTGATCCAGCAAGGAGAGAGGGAGAGGTTGAGGAAGACTCCATCCAGCAGCAGCACAACGGCGTGGTGGTGATGGAGGAGCGTGGCAATCCTGCAGGGCTTCGCCAAGCACCTACGGGAGAGGAGGAGGTGTCACGGGAGGGAGGGAGGCGCCAAGGGCTCAGGTATGGATGCCCTCCCTCCCCTCCACTATATATAGGGGCAGGGGAGAGGGGGGAGGCGCAGCCTTGCCCCTTCCTCCAAGGAAAGGGTGCGGCTAAGAGGGGGGGAGGAGTCCATCCTCCCCAAGGCACCTCGGAGGTGCCTTCCCCCTTTAGGACTCTCCCCTTTTTCCTATATCTTGGCGCATGGGCCTCTAGGGGCTGGTGCCCTTGGCCCATGTAGGCCAAGGAGCACCCCCTACAGCCCATGTGGCCCCCCGGGGCAGGTGGCCCCACCCGGTGGGCCCCCGGGACCCTTCCGGTGGTTCCGGTACAATACCGATGACTCCGAAACTTGTCCCGATGGCCGAAACAGGACTTCCTATATATAAATCTTTACCTCCGGACCATTCTGGAACTCCTCGTGACGTCCGGGATCTCATCCGGGACTCCGAACAACATTCGGTAACCACATACAAGCTTCCTTTATAACCCTAGCGTCATCGAACCTTAAGTGTGTAGACCCTACGGGTTCGGGAGACATGCAGACATGACCGAGACGTTCTCCGGTCAATAACCAACAGCGGGATCTGGATACCCATGTTGGCTCCCACATGTTCCACGATGATCTCATCGGATGAACCACGATGTCAAGGACTCAATCGATCCCGTATACAATTCCCTTTGTCTAGCGGTATTTTACTTGCCCGAGATTCGATCGTCGGTATACCGATACCTTGTTCAATCTCGTTACCGGCAAGTCTCTTTACTCGTTCCGTAACACATCATCCCGTGATCAACCCCTTGGTCACATTGTGCACATTATGATGATGTCCTACCGAGTGGGCCCAGAGATACCTCTCCGTTTACACGGAGTGACAAAATCCCAATCTCGATTCGTGCCAACCCAACAGACACTTTCAGAGATACCCGTAGTGTACCTTTATAGCCACCCAGTTACGTTGTGATGTTTGGCACACCCAAAGCACTCCTACGGTATCCGGGAGTTGCACAATCTCATGGTCTAAGGAAATGATACTTGACATTAGAAAAGCTTCAGCATACGAACTACACGATCTAGTGCTATGCTTAGGATTGGGTCTTGTCCATCTCATCATCCTCCTAATGATGTGATCCCGTTATCAACGACATCCAATGTCCATGGTCAGGAAACCGTAACCATCTATTGATTAACGAGCTAGTCAACTAGAGGCTTACTAGGGACATGGTGTTGTCTATGTATCCACACATGTATCTGAGTTTCCTATCAATACAATTCTAGCATGGATAATAAACGATTATCATGAACAAGGAAATATAATAATAATCAATTTATTATTGCCTCTAGGGCATATTTCCAACAATATGAACATACTAAAAATAATAAAGTAGAGTATATACTACCACATGATAGTATATGAGAAACGGGTGTAGCTACACCCGGTAGTAGGATGCATATATATATATATATATATATATATATATATATATATATAATGACATATAATTGCATATAAAACATCCTAGATTGGTACTATAATAGCATGGAACAATCAAAAATACAAGATGCGTTGGAGAAATATCGCCCCGCAGACCGCCAGCGCGGCCCTTGTGGTGGAACAGAAAGAGTGTGTCCATGCCAAGGAGAAGCCTCTCGCGCCTTCACCCGCCGAGGCCACCTGCGATCCTATGGATCTTGCACCAGTGCCTGCCAAGGGCGAGCCGCCTAATGAGTCTCCCAAGGCACAAGTTGTGTCTCCTGCAATAACGCGCTCGTCAAGCACCCCATATACTTTGTTAGCACGGTGCCGTGAGATGCTTGCGAGCGGTACCCCATGCAGTAGAAGCTTCTCGTCTCGCTCCTCATAGCCTCCAAGAAGTTGAGCCACTGCTTCTAGGGCCATCCCATCAAGGTGGTCACATCCTTCCCGTTGGAGTAGATCCTACGCCGCTCCAACTCCACTGGTTGCATCGTCGAATGGAACATTGGGTTGCAGCCCTTCGACCTAGAGTTCCTCACCATGAGGACGATCAAGGGCACATCGCTGGCGGACTTCATGGCAGAATGGACAGATCCCCACCAAGATGAGCCTCGCAATGAAGAATCCCTTCTACATGGGAAGAACGCCCCTCGCGACTAGACCATGCACTTCAACGACGTGTTCTCACGACAAGGCGCGAGGGCCTGCATGGTGCTCACTTCACCAACAAGAGATAAGTTGTACTACGCTGTGCAACTCTGCTTCGAGCATGACGACAAGGTCTGCAACAACATTGTAGAGTACGAGGGACTCATTGTCGGGCTCAAGGCCTCCATCACTCTTGGCATCAAGTGCATCCTCATCGAAGGGGACTCGCATCTCCTTGTCAACTTCTCCAACAAGATCTACAAACCGAAAGACGAGCACATGTCCGTCTACCTTAAGGAGGTGCACAAACTCGAGAAGCACTTCCTGGGCATGGATCTCCAGCACATCCCTTGCGGCGACAACAAGGAAGCTGACGACATCGCCAAGCGGGCATCCCGTCGCGAGCCTCGGAGCCCTGGCGTCTTCAAGGAGAGGCTCATGAGTCCATCTGCAACACCTCCTGAAGCCAGCACCACGGCGCCTCATGAAGAGCTCCCACCCGCACCCTCCTCATGTGCACTAGACTCCAGCTCACCTTCAGGCGCTCGCCTATTGCTGGCACTGGAGCCACAAGTCGAGAGTTGGGCCATGGAGATCAAGGCTTACCTGGAGGAGCGGCGCCCACCCGAAGGACAACACAGATGCAGAGGGTGTGGCCTGCCAGGGCAAGCCCTACTTCTTGAGGGATGGCAACCTCAACCACAAGTGCCCCAACGGAGCGGATTGTTGAAAACAATATGTACAACCTTGATGTCAAGGTCACTGAGATTCAAACTATTTTTGAGAAGATGAGAGATGATGCTAAGGACAGAGATGATAGACCTACTACTGACAGATTCCAGATAGTGTGAAGGGCACATAGGTCTTCTATTGATCCAGTTGCATACATGAGGCTTGCTCACTCTGCTCCTTCCGCCACTGCCACAGTGCCACCACTAGTGTCAACTTCTCTTGCTCAATAGACTTCAGCTGAAGCATTTGCAGACGCAGTTCTCTCAAAGCCGTCTATGCACACCGGAGCAACAAGCTAGAAGACCCCTTCAGGAGCTCCCGGAGATCGTGCCTAGAGTGCCATATAGCACTATACGTTTACAATTTTTTTGGTAACTTGTTGCCAAGGGGGAGAAAGTGTATAGATCATAGGCTGAAAGAGAGAGAGAGAGAGAGAGAGAGAGAGAGTGGTAGTGATTTTTTTTCTGTGTGAATAGAGTGGTGTGGGAGGAAGAAGTAAGTGAGGGGGCCCACCAGGTGGGAAGCACCCACCAGGGCACGCCTGGGGGTGCTGGTGCGCCCAGGTGGGCTATGCCCACCTGGTGCACCTCCCTCAGGTGTTATTTGCACCAGAAATTCATAAATATTCAGAAAAAAATTGTCAGCGTTCTGGATATGGGGGTATCCAGCCCTGCCTGCCTGCGGCCCACCGCGTGGCTCCATCGACGGCCTGGTACGGCCCAGCTTCAACATCAACGGCACAAGACCCTCACGAGGGGCCAAGCCGTGTGAGGCGGACGGCGCCAAGACCCCTGAGGGGATCGGCCTCTTCAGGCTGCCTCCCGAGGGGCGGAGAATTCTATGCAAGGAATACCTCACGAGGCTCGACTGACGTGAGCCGTGACGACCAAGGCCAGGCAGGTGCCAGGCGGGCGCAGAGCGCAAGTTTCCTCTTCGGTGCAAAGGAGGCAAGCCGCAGGCGCGGAGTCCCGAGGAATCAACCAAAGGTTTCCATTCTGGTGCAACAAGACCAAGACCGCCAGGACGACAGGACGGAGGTCATCGCCGAGCCCACCGCAGCGTCACGACCAGAGGCTTTTCGCAGGAGAAGACTACTTTTGTCAGGATAAGTTGTACTACTTGTCCCCTTTCAAATCCGGCTGTTGTGGGATCCCTTCCCGCCAACATTTGGGAAGAGGACCAATGCCACTATAAATAGGACTTAGCCACCACCATAGAGGGGGATGGATTCTCATCCGACCACCTGACCATCTCTCTTGAGCTCAAGAACACCTTACCTCCTAAGTCCAGTTCATCCACTGTACTAGTTCATCCTCAGCCCTCCGAGGCAATCCACCAAAACGCTGGAGTAGGGTATTACACCGCAAGGTGGCTCGAACTATGATAAACTGTTGTGTCTCTTTGTCTCTTCGAGCTTGTCGCGCTAGGCTTAGGAGGATCACGAGTAGGCAGGCATGGTAGGTTGAGATCTCCGCACGCACCCCAGAGTTCAAACCTCTCAAGGGTTTGCAGAACCCGTAATCTGACATTTGGCGCGCCAGGTAGGGGTGCGTCGGATCTTCTCTTCCATCGATCGATCAACCGCTGTCGGTGTTCTGAGAATGGGGTCCCCAGACTTGCCTGCTTGCGGCCTATAGCGTGGCTCACCAGCGGCCCAGTACGGCCCGTCTTCATCAATCCAAACTCAAGACCCTTGCGAGGGGCCAAGCCTCGCGGGTCGGATGACACAAGGCCTCCACAGGGGCGGCCTCACCAGGCAGGCTCGCGAGGAGGCGGAGAGATCCAGGCGAAGGGTACCTCGTGAGGTGCTCATGACGCAAGCCATGACGATCAAGATTAGGCGGGCACCAGCCTGCACAGTGTCCTCGTTTCCTCTTTCGTACAAAGGGGGCAAGCGCAGGCGCGGAGTACCAAGGCATCAAGCAAAGGTTTCCATATTAGTGCAATGAGACCAAGACCAGCAGGACGGCAGGATGGAGGTCACCATGGAGCCCAAGACGGTGTCATCACCAGTGCCTTTGGCAGTCGAAGACCACCTTTAGTCAGGATAGCTTGTACTAGCGGTCCCCTTACAAAATGGCCATTGTTGGCTTCCTTCCCACTCAATATTTGGGAAGAGGACGAGGGCCTCAATAAATAGAGATAGCCACCACAGTAGGAAGGGATCGAATCCTGGACAAGTAGAACTCCACACCAGCTCAAGAACACCCCCTCGTGAGGCTGTTCTTCCTCTGTACTGTTCATCATCAGCCCCAGAGGCAATCCACCACACCACACATTGGATTAAAGTATTACACCACAACGGTGGCCCGAACCAGTATAAACCTCATGTCTCTTGTGTTGTTCATCGTGCTAGCTTAGAATCGTGGCGAGGTTGTGGGCGTGTTTCAGTAGGGAGAAGATCTTCGTGCGCACCCCATAGTTTGAACCTTAAGGGTTTTGCCGGAACCCGATATCCAACATTTGGCGCGCCAGGTAGGGGTGCACCAGAGCTCTCCTTCCCGTTGGCTCATTCTCCACCAACACCGCGCTTCGCCCTCATGGCGGACAACGCACCTCCGGCTCTGGCAGCCGATGCCAGCGCTGGAGCCAGGGGGCTCCGAGCCTTGGCCCCTGCCTTACGGCAGGTGTAGTGGCCGAACAAGTTCAAGCCAGAGATGCCGCCGTGCTACAACGGCACAACGGGTCCGCTGGCTTTCCTGCTGGCATATGAGCAGGTCGTCCTCAAGGCTGGAGGCGACGACAAGGTCATGGCCAACTGGATTCCTGTCGTGGATTTGTCACGGCAGATGTCCTTAGTGTCAGGACTTAGTCGCGAGGCCAACGCATCTATGTGGTAGCTTGAGAGGGGTTGAGCGGAATCGAGGGACGCAACACAAGACAGGGATTTAGACAGCTTCGGGCCCCGGGAAACATCATCCGGTAAAAACCCTACATGATGTTTGAGGCTAGGTCTCATTATCATCACGAGAGAGTCGCCGATAATCGGCTCTCCTCTAGTTGTGTCTAGACCTAGAGATTATTGATTGTTGTCTGTCCCTCTTTGGAGAGCCCTGCCCCTCCTTATATATGTTGAAGGGGCGGTTTACATGTGGAGTCCTATTAGGATTAGGACTAGTCTATCTCTAATACAAACCGGATATAAGTCCAGGTCTTACTCCTTGTAAGACAAATACTCCTCATGCCTTTCCTCTTAAACCGGCCCACCATAGCATGATCCGGCCTTCCATAAACCGCCCGTTGGGCCACCGGGTCTTGTCGCTCCTCTGACCCGCCTGCCGGATTACCAATGAACCGTAAACCGCCATGTCCAAGTGGGTTGCCAGTGAATCGCCAAACTCTAGCCGGGTCATACATCCGGCGGTTTATACCGCGGGGTATATCCCCGACAATTCCCATGGCCCTCACTGGCGTCCCACGCGTTTGGCTGCTCCACCTGCCAACATCTTTTGTGGATTCCTGGGAGGAGCTGCGCAACCTCTTCCTCACCCACTACGCTGCGCCGGCGCCCCCGGTCGTCGCAGCTCTCCTGGGTGGCTCACTAGCGCCATGCCAAGCCGTTCTTCCGCCAGATCGGTGCAGCTCTCGCACGGCAAGGAGCTCCTCCGGGTTGGGCAGCACCCAAAGCCGACCTGACCTTCAACTCGAACGATCACCCCATCAACACCGCCTACTCGGGTGCGCTCCCGATGCTTTGCACGCCCACCATCTGCCAGGTGGCCGTCACCAAGACCCTCATCGACGGCGGCGCCGGCCTCAACGCGCTCTCGGTGGAGGCCTTCAGCCTCCTCCATGTACTGTTGGAATGGCTCCAACCCAGCAAGCCCTTCTCGGGCGTCGGAGGCAGTTCCTCTAGCTCCCTGGGGCAGATTCATCTCCCTGTGACCTTCGGCACCCACGACAACTTCCGCACGGAGCTGGTAAACTTCGACATCGCCCACATCGGCCTCCCGTACAACACCATCCCCGGATACCCCGCCTTGGCTCAGTTCATGGCAGCAACCCATCCAGCCTACAACCTCATGAAGATTCCCAAGAGCAGCGGCATCCTCACCGTAACTGGGTACCAAGGATGCTCTGCTGGCGCTCAAGCTCTCCATCAAGACAGCCACGGCAGCGTAGCCTGCCGGCACCGACACCCCCAAGGCCAAGGGGGCTGCGCCGACCAAGAAGAAGCAGTTGTTCACCCAGGACAATGCAGAAACCAAGCAGGTACCAGTTGAGGACGACGGGTCCTCCGGTGCCAACTTCACAATAGGTGCCAATCTCGACCCCGACCAAGAGGAGGCGCTGGTGAAGTTCCTGCGCTCGAACAAAGAAGTGTTCGCATGGGAACCCAAGCAGCTAGCGGGGGTCCC
This sequence comes from Triticum dicoccoides, assembly GCF_002162155.2. Taxonomy (NCBI): domain Eukaryota; kingdom Viridiplantae; phylum Streptophyta; class Magnoliopsida; order Poales; family Poaceae; genus Triticum; species Triticum dicoccoides. The sequence goes on along the minus strand of NC_041387.1, from coordinate 318,674,774 downwards.
GAGGTAGGTGATCAAGCATCACCTGAATGTGTGCCCCAATGTACGCCCCGTGAAGCAGAAAGCCAGGTGGCAGTCTACCGAGAAGCAGGCCTTCATCATCCAAGAAACCCGCAAGCTGGAGGCGGCAGGAGTTATTCGCGAGGTTCGCTGCCCTGAATGGCTGCCAAACCCTGTTGTTGTGCCAAAAAAGGGAGGAAAGGAGCACATGTGTGTCGACTTCACCAACCTCAACAAGGCCTGCCCTCAAGATCCGTTCCCACTCCCTCGCATCGACCAAATTGTCGACTCCACCGCCGAGTGCGACCTACTGTGTTTCCTGGATGCATTTTCGGGCTATCACCAAATCAAGATGGCGATAGAAGACATGGAGAAGACGGCCTTCCTGACCCCATGTGGGGTATACTGCTACACCTGCATGCCGTTCGGGTTGCGCAATGCGGGTGCAACCTTCCAGCGACGGGTGCACATCGCCTTGGGCCGGCAGCTCGGGGAAAACTCCGAGGCTTACATCGACGACATCGTGGTGAAGTCTTGGGAGGCGAAGACCTTGATCCAGGACCTGGAAGAGACCTTCCCGAGCCTCCGCGAAGTGAACCTACGACTCAACCCGGAGAAATACGTGTTTGGTGTTCCTTTCGGCAAGCTTCTGGGCTTCCTCGTGTCCCACAGAGGGATCGAGGCCAACCCGGAGAGGGTCAAGGCGATCGAAGACATGAGTCCACCGCAAAACCTCAGAGAAATGCAGAAGCTCGGCGGACGCGTAACTGCATTAGGGCGCTTCATCTCCAAGCTGGGGGAGCGAGCTTTGCCTTTCTTCAAGCTGATGAAGAAGAAGGGTCCGTTCGAATGGACACAGGAGGCCGACCAAGCGTTTCAAGACCTCAAGAAGTAGCTGACCAACCCTCCTGTGATGGTGGCACCGCACCCTCTCAAGCCCCTGGTGCTCTACCTTGCCGCCACACCCTACTCCGCCAGTGCTGCTCTAGTGGCGGTTCGGGAAGAGCGCCAGACCAAGGCTGCGTCATGACCGGCCCCGGCCCCGGCTGCAGCATCACAAGACCAAGGAGGCCTCGCGAAGACCATGACCTCGGTAGATGGAGACCAGCCTCAATAGGAAGACGCCCCTAGGGCTGAAGAGGCCTCACCAGGCAGCCAGGTGCTTGGGGCTCTATCATCTCAGGAGGTGCCTAACCCTCCGGAGGGCACGGACCTCGTCAGCACACCCACCCTCGTCGAGCATCCGGTGTATTTCGTCAGCACAGTGCTGCGGGATGCAAGGGCACGATACCCCATGCCTCAGAAGCTCTTGCTCGCGCTATTAATGGCCTCGTGAAAGCTGCAGCACTACTTTCAAGGTCACCCCATCAAGGTCATCTCTGCCTACCCATTGGAGAGGGTACTTAGGAGCCCCAACTCCACTGGAAGGGTCGTCGAATGGAACATCGAGTTGCAAGCGTTTCAGTTGGAATTCAGCACAACCAGGGTCGTCAAGGGAGCCGCACTTGCAGATTTTGTGGCATAATGGACAGAAGCGCCAGGGCTCGAAGCAGGCGAGGATCAGTCACTTTCCCCAGGAAGCGAGGCACCGGATGGTTGGGACATGTACTTCGACGGAGCGTTCTCGCGGCATGGCGCGGGGGCTGGTGCAGTGCTTATATCCCCCACTCAGGACAAGCTCTATTACGCCGTGTAGCTCTGTTTCCAGCATGGTAAGAAGGCCTCCAACAACATAGCAGAATACGAGGGCCTCATAGCAGGCTTGAAGGCTGTAGCAGCACTGGGGGTGAAGCGCCTCATCATCAAGGGCGATTCACAGCTCCTCGTTAACTTCTCCAACAAGGTGTACGAGTCGAAGGACGAGCACATGGAAGCGTATCTTGCGGAGGTGCGTAGGATGGAAAAGCAGTGTTGGGGGCTGGAGTTGCAGCATGTGCCCCGCGGCACCAATGAAGAGGCTAATGACATCGCTAGGACGGCATCCAGGCGGCTGCCTTAGGAGCCTGGCATTTTCGAGGAACGGCTCTTCAAGCCTTTAGCAGCGCCGTCGCTGTCAAGCACAGCACAGCCTCGGGAGGAACTCCCTCAACCACCTGCCACAGCAGCCCCGGCCTGTGGCCCAACCTCGGGAGCACGCTTACTCCTGGCGCTGGAGCCTCAGGAGGGATGCTGGACTACAGAATTCAAGGATTACCTGACGCAAGGGATGCTACCAGAGAAAGAGGAGGACGCGGAACGTGTGGCCCGGCAGGCCATGACCTACTGCATCCAAGATGAAGAGCTCTACCGGAAGCGACCAAATGATGTTTCCCTGCGTTGTGTCTCCAGGGAATAGGGGAAGGAGCTGTTGGCTGACATACACGGCGGAGATTGCGGACACCACTCGTTGTCGTGGACCCTCATCGGCAAGGCGTTTCGCAGCGGGTTCTACTGGCCTATGGCACTCAACGACGCAATCGAGCGGGTGAAGGCCTACGAAGCTTGCCAATTCCATCAGCTAGCTCAGGGCCTGCAGACCATCCCACTCTCGTGGCCGTTCACGGTCTGGGGGCTGGATATCTTGGGCCCGTTCCCTCGGACACCTGGGGGCTACCGCTACCTCTATGTCGCCATCGACAAGTTCACCAAGTGGGCGGAGGTGGAAGCCGTCCGCACCACCCAGTTGGTTCTACGGTCAAGTTCATTAAGGGCCTCGTGAGCCGATTCTGGGTCCCTAATCGCATCATCACCGACAATGGTTCGCAGTTCACCAACAATCTCTTCAAAACATATTGGGCTAACCTTGGGACGCAGATATGGTATGCTTCGGTGGCACACCCCCGGAGTAACGGCCAGGCCGAACGCACCAACGCAGAGGTCCTGAAAGGCCTCAAGACGAGGACCTTTAAGAAGAAGCTGGAGGCCTGCGGCAGGGGCTGGTATGACAAGCTCCAGTCCGTGTTGTGGTCCATCCGCACTACCGCCACCAAGTCGACTGGCGAGACCCCGTTCTTCCTCGTCTACAGAGCAGAGGCGGTCCTCCCTCACGAGGTTAGGCGTCGCTCCGCACGGGTCCTAGCATTTGATGAAGTGCAACAGGATGCCATGCGGGGGCTGGACCTCGTGCTGGGGCAGGAGCACCATCGAGAAGCCGCACTACGAGCGGCAAGATACCAGCAGGTGCTGCGGCGGTATCCTTGCCGCAACATCTGCCCCAGGACTCTCGAGGTAGGTGACCTCGTACTCAGGCGGGTGCTCTCCAAGGAAGGGCTGCATAAGCTCTCTCCCATGTGGGAGGGCCCGTTCATGGTTGTTCATGTGTCCAGGCCTGGCGCCGCGCGCCTGGAGACTATGGAAGGGGTGCCCATCCCAAACGCTTGGAACATTCAGCACCTTTGGAAGTTCTACCCTGGAAGAAAGGCCCAGTACCTGCAAAGAAGGCCCGGTGCTTGTGAAGCTCGCCGTCCCAAGAAAGGCTCGATGCCTGAGAAGAAAGGCCCAGTGCCTGTGAAGAAGGCCCGGTGCCTGTGAAGCTCGCCGACCCAAGAAAGGCCCGATGCCTATGAAGCTCGCCGCCCGTGACACTCTCACGTAATAATGAGTTGGGGTTGTACACGCCCCAGAGTCTCCGAAGTGCCTCCCTTGGGCCTCGGGGGCTCTCGCCCACGCCCAGTGGCAGCACTTAGCTCCGCGTTGGTTAGAAGACGTCGAAGATTAGACTAGGTGCCGGATGCGGCGTTTCATTTGCTTTCTGCAGTTGGCTTGTTCTCCCTTGTTTGAACCTTTATTGAAGTTGCTTCTAGTGTTGTTTACCGTCTTCTTCCCATGTTCTCTGCTTTCGGCTTTGTTTGGCTCGTTGTCTCTCTCACTCGCAAAACCTCGCAAGGGGGCTGCACGGTCGCCCTCGTGAGCTCTTTCTCGTCTGGTTTTCGCGAGACCCCCTCATTCAAGTTCACAGCGGGAGCACCCCTCCCGTTCCATGCCCCTCAGGCATTGCGATGTAGAGCACCGGGCCACAACTGGCAACCCTCGCGACTAAGGTTCGGAAATGGTCCTCCCAACTGAGAGGGGATCACTGCGGTATCGTGAATACCAACTTGTTGGATATTTGGGATGTTATGCGAAAGTCAAGTTTAACGGTCAAGCTCCTCGTGGTCATAAATGATTACTACGGTATTGTTAATAGCAAGCTTGACTGGATCCTGAGATGATCGTGTGATGTCCGTGATGGTAAGTTTGTGCAGGTGATGGTTACGAGATAACCCGAGTAGAGTAAGTTGGTGCATGAAAGTTTCATCATGTTGCATGCTAGTCTCATCATGTTCATATGTTTATGCCATGCTCGTATTGTTCTAGCTGTATCATGTTGTCCATGCCATGTTGTTCTGATGATATCATGTTAACCCTTGTTAACCTGTAATTGCCATGCTATTGTTTGTCTTGATTGCTTTGGTTGCTGTGAGCTTGCAAGTACATTCAATGTACTGACCTAGCGTGTCATGCCAGTTTGCAGGTCATGCCGGATTTGATTGCTTGTTTGCCGTGGATCCCTTGTTTGCGAGTGGCAACCCTCGCGACTAAGGTTTGGAAATGATCCTCCCAACTGCAAAAGATTGCAGCTCTTAAGGCACCCGACGAGGCCTCAAGCAGGCACCTCGCGAGGTGGGAACTACCGAAAACATCCCGAGATAAGTTGTTCCTATGCGCAGGCACATAATGTGGCACCCCGGCTCAGAGAAACCGGAACACCCCGTATTCCAGCCCAGAGATCGAGGAGAAGTCCTCTGGAATACGGCACTGCTTAGCATAGAACAAACCAGCTCTTTATTGCAATCTATATGGGTACAAGGGGTTTTACATCGGCATGGCGACTCTACGCCTGCCACGGTTGCCTCATGCAAGCAGCAGGACAACACGAAGCAGCAGAATGACTACTGGCAGCGGAACAACGATGACGATGGTGAACTCCACTCCGCAGGGACTCTGGCTGGAACGCTTATCCTAGCTCGCAAACAAGGGATCCACGGCAAACAAGCAATCAAATCCGGCATGACCTGCAAACTGGCATGACACGCCAGGTCAGTACATTGAATGTACTTGCAAGCTCACAGCAACCAAAGCAATCAAGACAAACAATAGCATGGCAATTACAGGTTAACAAGGATTAACATGATATCATCAGAACAACATGGTATGAACAACATGATACATCTAGAACAATACGAGCATGGCATAAACATATGAACACGATGAGACTAGCATGCAACATGATGAAACTTTCATGCACCAACTTACTCTGCTCGGGTTATCTCGTAACCATCACCTGAACAAACTTACCATCATGGACATCACATGATCATCTCAGGATCCAATCAAGCTTGCTATTAACAATACCGTAGTAATCATTTATGACCACGAGGAGCTTGACCGTTACCCTTGACTTTCGCATAACATCCCAAATATCCAACAAGGTTGTATTCACGATACCGCAGTGATCCCCTCTCGATCACATAAATATCAACCAACTTCTTTCATCATCGAACCGGGGTTGTTATTAAGCACATTATTATTATTACTGTTGACTCATAGTGTGACCAACTACAAACTGGGCCCATATCCGTGGGCGCGGCTATCGATAGATTTAACACACACACTCTACAGAGGTTAGCACACTGTACCCACACCACGGAACCCTGGCCTCGCACTCCCATTTGGGTGGACCAAAGCATTCCAACAAAACCGTCCTACTGCCATGACACTCTCCCGGCCACTCCGACCAACTCCCCTTTGGGCTAAGTCCTGGGTGGCCCTGTGCCTACCAAAGGCACCAACGGCCACCGTCGTGGCAAAACGGTCCCGAACGGGGACAAGGATCCATACTCAACAACAGGCACACAAGGCTTATGTCGTCCTACCTGGCCAAGGTAGCGCCCGCGCATAACCTTCCCTCGCGGGAGGCACCGGTGAGAGGCATGACAATAGACCCAGTTAGGACCCCCCCCCATAGGGTAAGCGTGGTTGCACTGGTCAGATCGATATGGTGGCACCATGACTCAGCCAATAGTTGTTCAAGTTCAATTTAATCCGGTTAAACTTGAATGCAATATGCCGAGCCATGATAAAATAACATGATGCAACTACAATGCATGAACATGATATAAACATAAGTATGGTGATGCATCAACAACAACATTTACCCATTTATCCAGATGAGCATGGCATACTGACGAGCATGAATATCACAACTAGAACACTACTCATAGCATAACATGACACTAGCATCAAAATAACTACCATGCAATATCGATAAAACTACCATGCAAGTATTTAATCAACTGGATGCAAAGAAACATGCATAACGACAGTACTCGGGACAGACGAAAGTCATGCACCAAAGACCATCACCAACATGTACTACTACAAAACATTGCCAATATTAACGTAATACTAGCATCCAGAACATAATAATAGAGTGCGAGGAAACATGACGGTAAACACCGGTCCAATAAGCATAACCAAAATAACGTCAGTAGCAGCAAAACAATCAAACAGTTATTAAGGATTCATGTTGGAAACCAATGCTTCTGCATGGCTATCATGCAAATGGTGGTTGTGGCTTGCCTGGGGATGGAGAAGGCTCCAGGGAGAAGTGCGGAACGACCGTGGAAAGAATCGCCAGAAAGGGTACTCTCTCGGAGGGGGCTGATTAGGGGCAAGGGCAAAATGGTCATTTTCAGAATGTTGAGATATAGTGAAAATGGTTCCATCGGAACGGGCTCGACGAAACGAAGAAGTAGGCGTTGGATTCACCTCAATCGGAGTTATGGTTGCGGAGATATGAGGTGTGGAAGATCAGGGACTTTTCTGCAAAAAGAATATTCACAGACGGGTCCCTGAGTGGATAAGTCAGAGGTGTAAACTAGAAATACGCTTTCAGAAGATGAAAACGCACACACCCAAAATACGTCTCCACTTGCCATGTCATCATAGGCGGGGCCGGGCTCGTGTGACGCTGACGTGCGGGTCCCACACGGGTGGGGCCCGTCACTAATCCACATGGGCAGGCGGGTCAACGCGGGACCGGCTCTGGTGTGGCTAACTGGTGGGGCGGCAAGGATGGCGAGGCCCACTGGCAGGGCTGGGGTCGTCTCCTTCTTCCTCACCCTGCCGTTCGCCCGATGTAGAGGAGGGGCTTGTGCTCCGGCGACGACCTCCGGCGGCCCAGGCCACCTCAGGCGGCACCCGACCTAACGGAGTGCTCAGAGGGACGCGACGCACCCGCCTGGTGGGTACACGCTCGCCGGAGAGCCCTGGCACGAGCGGAACACCGGCCACGGCGGCGACCGAAGGCGGACGGGGACGGGCAGGGTACTCCGATGGGGAATGTTGGAAGGGAGAGAGGAGGATTGGTGGAATAGTTGTTGTATTGCTTGAGCCTCATGGGCATATATATAGGAGTACATGATCTACTTGGAGTACAAGGCAAGCCAGAATATTTCCTAGTCTAACCTATGTTTCCTAATACAATCACGTTACTCAACATCCCCCCGCAGTCACAACGGTAGCGATGCAGACGGTGAGACTGGAGAAGAATCCGAAGGCAAGCCGACGGACACCCCCCACAGTCGTAACGGTCGATGCACCGCGGAGTCGTGGCTGGAGTGGAAACCAACGAGGTTGCTCAAGCAGGCGGTAGCCCTTTGTGCCATTTGTCGATGTAGCCGAGAGCGTGGGTGGTGGAGCCGTGGTCGAGGTAGTCGTGCGAAGAATGCCGTGGTCGATGTCGAGTTGGGGTAGCCGGTGTCGAGGAAGTCGCCATGGAGCCGCGAGCGCAAGGGGGCGCCGAGTTAGCATGGGCGCAGTGGTGTCGAAGTAGTGGTGCACCAGGAAGTAGATGATGTTGACGACGCGTCGCTGCGGGTTTGCCAAGCCCGGGGACACATCATGGACGAAGGCACGCACCGGTGTTGCCAGCACCGGGCATGCGTAGACGGACGAAGACGAAGTTGACGAAGCGCCGCGCCAGGCTTGCTAGGCCCGGGGACACGTCGTGGATGAAGGCACACGGCGGTGTTGCCAGCACCGGGCATGCGTAGACGAGGGACCTGCACGAGTTGTACACCATGTCGGAGAAGTCGGAGAGGCCAGCAGAGAAGGACTCGACGACGGTTGCGGCGCCAATCGGCGCGGGGCCAATGTCGCCCGCGGTTGTCGGAGTAGATGAAGCGGTCGGGGTAGATGACGGCGACGCTGGCGACGAACTGGTGCTGGACGAAGACGAAGGGGGTGGACGGGCGGCGGCGGCGGCTACAAAGGTAGCGGCGGCGGCGGCCAAAGAAGAGCGGCGACGGCGGCCAAAGAAGAGCGGCAGCGGCGGCCTGAAGGCGGCGGCGGCGGCTAGGTTAGGAGTGCGGCGGCGGTGCTCGACGTAGGCGAAGAACCCTGACAGCATGACGAAGACCGGCGTGGACGGTGGCGTTCCCGCGCCAAGGGAGACGGCGCGGCGCATACCACGGGAGGTCGACGCGCGGTGACGGCGGTGGACCGCGGGCCGCGGCGCTACGGCCCGAAGGGGCGACGCGGCGGCGGCGGGCAGGTCGGGGTGACGACGGAAGACCTCGGGACGGTCGCAGGGACCGCGGGCCGCGGTGCTATAGCCCGAAGGGGCGGCACAGCGGCGGAGCGCGGGGTGGTGCAACCGCGTGGACGGCCTCGAGACGGCAGCGTGGACCGCGTGCCACGCTCGCTACGGCCCGACGGGGCGACGCAGCGGCGGCGCGAGGGTCAGTGCAGCCACGGGGACGGCCTGGAGTGGACGACCTCGGGGCGGCGGTAGACCGCGGGCCGCGGCACTACGGCCCGAAGGGGCGACGCAGCGGTGACGCGGGTCGGTGCAGCCGGGAGGAGAACCACGGGGCGGCGGCGCTGCGGTCCGACGGGGCGACGCAGCGGCAGCCTGTTGCTCGATCGACGGAGGGGCGCGCTGAACTCGGAGACGATCTTCACGGGACCTGCGAAGGCGCGCGTAACCGACGGGCCAAGTCGGTCGCGCGGCGTAGATGAGGCTGATAGCGGCGGCGAGTGGGTGATCAAGCCGATCGCGCGCGAGGTCGGGGACACCGCTCGGTGAAGGCGTGGTGGCGGCGGAGTCCGAGATGAAGCCGGCGGCGGCGGGCGGCAGGGCGGCTATGATTGGCCGCCGCATGGCGCGAGGCCGCCGGGTCGGGAAGATGCAGGAGTCCCGGTCGGAGCAGGCGGTGACGGCCGGCGTAGATCGACGGGCGGGCCGTCGCGCGAACGGCGGCGGTGAAGGGCCGCCGCATGATGCGAGGCCGCCGGGTCGGGGCGACCGGCGGGTAGATGCGTGGACGACGCGCGAGGCCGCCAGGTCGGTGAAGACGCCGGTGTAGTCGATGCCGAAGTCGGAGTAGAGGCGCACGGGGTCGATGGCGGCGGTGGGCGATGCAAACCGGATCACAAAGACCGGAAAACCAAAAAGTAGATGCCGATCAAAGCGACCGGCGAGAGAGAAAAACCCAGATCAAAGGATCGGGGAAAAAGACTCTCTAGGGCAGCCGGCCAACACAGCCGGCGGACGAACCCTAGGTACGGGCGGCGCGGCCCCCGGCGGCGGTCATGGAGGCCGACCGCCCCAGGGGCGGCGCGCAAGTGCGGAAGCGGCGGCGGCTAGGGTTTAGGATCGACTTGCGATAGATACCATGTTGGAAGGGAGAGAGGAGGATTGGTGGAATAGTTGTTGTATTGCTTGAGCCTCATGGGCATATATATAGGAGTACATGATCTACTTGGAGTACAAGGCAAGCCAGAATATTTCCTAGTCTTACCTATGTTTCCTAATACAATCACGTTACTCAACAGGGAAGAAGAGGGGCAAGGCTACGGGGAGGTTCACCGGAGTGGTGGGGGTCTACTGGTGGTGGTGGAAGGGCGGGGGAGGCCTCGGCTCGAGCTAATTTTGTCCGGAGGGGACGGCGGCCAAGGCAACGAACCGGAGAAGGGAGTGCTCCTGGAGCTCGTTTGAGAGGCGGGGCGGGGTCCTGGGAATGAGGTGAGGTGCGTGGTGTGCTCGGGAGGGGTCGGGGCTGGCTTATATAGCCATGGCAAGGTGGTTCGATCTCGGGTGTCACCGCGGACGCGTGTCCGGCGCCGCGAACGCGTGTCCTCACGGCCAAGCTCGAAGGGCGACGAGGGGGAAGTGGACGAGGGTCACGGAGACGAGAGGGGCTCGGGGACAAGAGAGGAAGAAGCCAACAGAGGAGAAGATGATGCGGTCACGGCCCGCACTATGCAGCGAGGGGGATGGCTCACCGAAGAAGAAGACGGAGGGGGCAAGCGCTCCACAGGGACGGCGACAACGCGGGGAACACGCTGGACATGGCTAGGTCGAGGGGACGAGTGCACAGACGGGGAGAAGAAGACAGAGGCGCTAGAGCGCGCGGTTGACATGCCAAAACGATGGTCACCGTGTGAGCTGGCATTAAGAAGAGCCAAACGGCTGCCCTGAGATGTCTAGAGATTAGTCCCTGCGTAAAAGAGGCCTAGGGAGGTGATGGATCGACAGAAGGAGCCAAGGTGATGCGTGAGTGATTGACTGAAGTTGGCTATATCAGTTTTGGCTGAGTCCTGCTGATCAACAGTAAGCTAATTGGGGTCAATGGAGTTGTCTGGGAGGTTTAGATTAGGAAGGACTATGGTTCTGGAAAAGTTTAGGTGATTTGGATCAAGAATTAATACACTTGCTTTGCAAATGCATAAACTGGTCCAGAATAGAGATGATGAAGTGGCACTCACTAGGAGTAACCACTTGAGCTGAAAATGGGCAAGGCTAGATGATTTGGTCATATGAAGATGCTGTAAAGGTTTCATACCAATTGGATAAACCAAAATGGTACTTCCTTCACAAACATTTCCACTGACCAGAAACTTGCAAAACTTCTAGAGGGAAAATGGCTAGATGTAATATGCAAAAATTGTGTGGAGATTGGTTATATGGGTAGGAGAAGGCCTAGAAAAATTTACAGCCATAATGGAGCAAGATAAAATATACTTGCTTCACAAACTGAAATTTTGGACAGAATCAAAGATTTGAAGCTATGCTCACATGGAGGCATTACATGAGCTCAACTTTTGTGGAGGACTATGATTTGATGATATTAAGTACCATGCAAAATTGCAACTCATTTGGATATGCCTAGCTTGTACCTCCTTCACAAAGTTTCTCTCTGGACAGAAACTTTGGAAAATCATAATTAAATGACTACTTGGCAAATGAGGGTGCATTTTGGCATGTGTCAATGATATGGACAATAAAAGATGTCCAAGGAGTTTGAGGTCAATTGGGGAAAGTAAAATAGCACTTGCTTCAAAACGTGCCATTTAGGGCAGAATGGGAAAAGAATTATTGGAGGAATATTTTTGAACATGGCAATGAAAAGTTTTGCCATATTTGATGAAGATAGGACCCATAAAATTTATGAGAATGATTTGGGAATTTTAGGAGTGATGGAAATATAGGTTGCTTCACAACCTAGGGCGGACAGGGTTATTCCTTTAATAGATAGCAAAAGAATTTTGGGATTGGGCTAGGATGGAAATGATATGATCTAGGGAAGGATTTGAGGATGACAAGCCACTCTGGAAATAAAGAAGAAGGCGTATTCTTCAGTTTCCAGGCCACAAAGCCACATAAAAAGAAAACTCAAGCAAAAATCTCAGAAAAACAAATGAAAAAGAAAGGGCAAAAAATTAGGCTCTGACAAACCTTCCCCCCTTAAAGGAATCTCTTCCTCGAGATTTGCTTGCTCAGGGAACAAGTATGAATATACTGACTTGAGGAAACTGTTTCCAACTCGGGTATCCTTTTTCCTTTATTGATTGTTCCCATTAAATCCTTCATCTAACTTATCTGACTGGCTCTAGGGTGGTTGGCTTTACTGTGTCCATATCCTGGCAGATCTTACTTCACCTTGTCCTGCTTATACTGGCTCCAATTCTATTCATATCTGCTGACTTAGCTGAGATTACCATGACTGAAATATCTGCCTGTCTCTCCGAGAGTGACTTCCAATGGTTGTGTCTATACTGACAATTGTCCCTGAATTGGTGATCTGATTTGTCCTGATGAACACCCAAGCTCTGACTCCTTGAATTGGGTTTCTCCATTAAATGAAGGCCCTTCAGGTTCCAAACAGTGAGTTGCAACATATCCGTTTTTCTGACAAATTTTGACTTATTGCAGGAATTTCTGACCCACCCTAACTGGCTCCACTGCCTTGAATCCCAGCTTCATACCAAAGATTTGATTGTCGCTTGTCGTTGCCAGCATAAGGGGTATGGCCTTATATGATAGTATCCGCAGACTTGACTGACAGTGAATCTCGTGAAAGCATTTTGTCCATGGCAGGCTATCCGTTGAGGCTTCACATAAGTGAGGGCACATGCTTCCAGACTGTTATTCACCATCCAAAACCAAGCAGACCCTTTAGGTGAATACCCATGGTGATCCATACTGACTCAGACTGGCCAGGGTATCTGCACCATTTTCATATCTGCACCACTGGTCTTGCTTCTTCATTATTGTTTTCCTGGATCTGGACCCTTGGTTGAAGGAGCGGAGTCATGTTGTCTCTCTGTGTGACCATAGTTTCTGTCGGGTGCAATATTCTGACATGCATACTCTTATCCGCATCTTCTGACATGGTAGCATCATTCCCATTGTGGGTTCATCGTCTCTCAAGTTTTAACCATAGGAAAATGATCATCTGAACCCTTGCAAGAAATTGGCAAATAAATCAGTAGCCACCAGAACGGTCTTTACAACTCAGATCTGGGACATTACTAAGATAACTCAACCACGGCTCAGGACAGCCCAAAAGCAGCTCAGAGCATGAGACCGGGTCGATAAGAAGAAAGTGGCAGCTCCCTAAAATAGCCAAAAGCAGCTATAGGGCTACTGTCACAAAAAGAAACTCAACAGTTGTACGAGACAACCGGAAAGCAGCTCAGAACTTGTGACAGTCGTTGAAAAATAAAAATCGGCATCCACCCCGGATAGCTAAAACAGCTCACATCACAGGCGTGGTGCCGGCACTGAAGAAAAGGAGACAAGGGCTCATCAAGATCATCTTCCAGGTTCACCGGTACTTGTACAGAGCTCAGTGTTGTCGTCAATCCTCATAGTCCTTTGTCACACTGAGATGTACATCTGGCTTCCTTCACATATATCTGAGAATCTGATTCCCGAGGCAGACTTGTGTTCTGACTAATTCTGGCTTCTGATAAACTATTGTGGATCTGATTCTGACATCTGCTGTCAATTCACAATGTACTATCTTGCAAGAGTGTCGTACTGAGGACGATTGGGTGGCTTATGCTGAAAACCATCGAGAGTATCTTGCTGGGGAAGACCGGGCTTCGTGCTGATAATTCCATTCCATTTATCTGAGCTTCCAAACCTTTGAACTCCTTGCTGATTCTTCAGGTCCGGTGTCGGTTGACGAGCAACTTTAATAAGGGGAAAAATTTGTAACACCGAAGGCCCAAAGAAAGAAGCAAAAGAAACGACAAAAACCAAAAGCACACAAGCACACACATAATAATATAAAGCAATCATCACATATTATTGCTACTCACACAATAATATGCATGCATGCCTAAGCACACAATTGTCGCTGAAGCTCTGGTACTACGGTCTAATATGCTATGGCTGTGTGCACGAAAGTGAAATCCATGTGTGGAAGGAGTTGGCGTAACCAAGGCTACACCAAGCGTTGGCTGAACACCGGCCGGATCTGGATGGATACGGAGGCGAGGACGGACTTGGTGATCATGGGTCCGAACACAAAGGTCACGACCACATCATCACGCGTATGGAGGGAACCGTACATGTCCAAGAATGGAATGACAGGCAATATAGGGGAGGAAAAGCAAGGCTTGATGTCATTGCCTTTTTCCGATAACCAGTATCAGGGAGGGTTGACAAAGGGACGAGATGGATGGCACGATTCAAGATAGAGACAAGTCTATCACCGAAACGATATGGGTGAGTGGCAGAAAGATATCGACGATACCTAAGCAAAACTCCTGCAAATGGTGTCTGGAACACTTGGCACCAGGGCATCACTCTGTTGGGACAGAGATGACACCAAACACCGAAGAGCAGGCATGCAAAGAAGGAGGGTGCAAGTAGTGGATCGAAACCGATACCACCTACACACGCAAGATAAACCGTTAGCGACAAGATAATAATCTATATGCATGCTATGCAACAAACAAATGCAGCAATCAAGTGCAACAAACCAACTGGGCTCTATACTACCGTTTTCTAACGTTTTCCCATGCTAGGGCATCCTACAGCCAGACCTGCTCTGATACCAAGCCTGTGGCACCCCCGGCTCGGAGAAACCGGAACGCCCCATATTCCAGCCCAGAGATCAAGGAGAAGTCCTCTGGAATACGGCACTACTTAGCATAGAACAAACCAGCTCTTTATTGCAATCTATATGGGTACAAGGGGGTTTACATCGGCACGACGACTCTACGCCTGCCACGGTTGCTCCATGCAAGCAACAGGACAACACGAAGCAGCGAAATGACTATTGGCAGAGCAACAACAACGACGGTGGTGAACTCCACTCCGTAGGGACTCTGGCTGGAACGCTTATCCTAGCTCACAAACAAGGGATCCACGGCAAACAAGCAATCAAATCCGGCATGACCTACAAACTGGCATGACATGCCAGGTCAATACATTGAATGTACTTGCAAGCTCACAGCAACCAAAGCAATCAAGACAAACAATAGCATGGCAATTACAGGTTAACAAGGATTAACATGATATCATCAGAACAACATGATACAGCTAGAACAATACGAGCATGGCATAAACATATGAACACGATGAGACTAGCATGCAACATGATGAAACTTTCATGCACCAACTTACTCTGCTCGGGTTATCTCGTAACCATCACCTGCACAAACTTACCATCACGGACATCACACGATCATCTCAGGATCCAATCAAGCTTGGTATTAACAATACCGTAGTAATCATTTATGACCACAAGGAGCTTGACCATTACCCTTGAATTCGCATGACATCCCAAATATCCAACAAGTTGGTATTCACGATACCGCAGTGATCCTCTCTCGATCACATAAATATCAACCAAATTCTTTCATCATCGAACCAGGGTTGTTATTAAGCACATTATTATTATTACTGTTGACTCATAGTGTGACCAACTACGAACTGGGCCCATATCCGCGGGCACAGCTATCAATAGATTTAACACACACACTTTGCAGAGGTTAGCACACTGTACCCACACCACAGAACCGTGGCCTCGCACTCCCATTCGGGTGGACCAAAGCATTCCGACAAAACCGTCCTACTGCCATGACACTCCCCCGGCCACTCCGACCAACTCCCCTTTGGGCTAAGTCCTGGGTGGCCCCATGCCTACCAAAGGTACCAATGGCCACCGTCATGGCAAAATGGTCCCAAACGGGGACAAGGATCCATACTCAACAACGGCCACACAAGGCTTATGCCGTCCTACCTGGCCAAGGTAACGCCCGCGCATAACCTTCCCTCGCGGGAGGCACCGGTGAGAGGCATGACAATAGACCCAGTTAGGACCCCCCCCCATAGGGTAAGCATGGTTGCACTAGTCAGATCGATATGGTGGCACCATGACTCAGCCAACAGTTGTTCAAATTTAATTTAATCCGGTTAAACTTGAATGCAATATGCTGAGCCATGATAAAATAACATGATGCAACTAGAATGCATGAACATGATATCAACATAAGCATGGTGATGCATCAACAACAACATTTACCCATTTATCCAGATGAGCATGGCATACTGACGAGCATGAATATCACTACTAGAACACTACTCATAGCATAACATGACGCTAGCATCAAAATAACTACCATGCAATAACGATAAAACTACCATCCAAGTTTTTTATCAACTGGATGCAAAGAAACATGCATAACGACAGTACTCAGGACAGACGAAAATCATGCACCGAAGACCATCACCAACATGTACTACTACAAAACATTGCCAATATTAACGTTATACTAGCATCCAGAACATAATAACAGAGTGCAAGAAAACATGATGGTAAACACCGGTCCATAAGCATAACCGAAATAACGACAGTAGCAGCTAAACAATCAAACCGTTATTAAAGATTCAAGTTGGAAACCAATTCTTCTGCATGGCTATCATGCAAATGGTGGTTGTGGCTTGCCTGGGGATGGAGAAGGCTCCGGGGAGAAGTGCGGAACGACTGCGGAAAGAATCGCCGGAAAGGGTACTCTCTCAGAGGGGGCTGATTAGGGGCAACGGCAAATGGTCATTTTCAGAATGTTGAAACATAGTGAAAATGGTTCCATCGAAACGGGCTCAACGAAACGAAGAAGTAGGCGTTGGATTCACCTCAGTCGGAGTTACGGTTGCGGAGATATGAGGTGTAGAAGATCAGGGACTTTTCTATAAAAAGAATATTCATAGATGGGTCCCTAAGTGGATAAGGCAGAGGCGTAAACTAGAAATACGCTTTCAGAAGATGAAAACGCACATGCCCAAAATACGTCTCCATTTGCCACGTCATCATAGGCAGGGTTGGGCGCGTGTGACGCTGACGTGCGGGTCCCACGTGGGTGGGGCCCGTCACTAATCCACATGGGCAGGCGGGTCAACACGGGACCAGCTCTGGTGTGGCTGACTGGTGGGGCCCCGAGGATGGCAGGGCCCACTGGCAGGGCTGGGGTCATCTCCTTCTTCCTCACCCTGTCGTTCACCCATTGTAAAGGAGGGGGTCGCACTCCGGCGACGACCTTCGGCGGCCCGGGCCACCTCAGGCGGCTCCCGACCTAACAGAGTGCTCAAAGGGGCGCGACGCACCTGCCTGGTGGGTACACGCTCGCCAGAGAGCCCTGGCACGAGCGAAACACTGGCCACGGTGGCGACCAAAGGCGGACGGGGACGGGCAGGGTACTCCGATGGGGAAGAAGAGGGGCAAGGCTATGGGGAGGTTCACCGGAGTGGTGGGGGTCTACTGGTGGTGGTGGAAGGGCGGGGAGGGCTCGGCTCAAGCTAATTTTGGCCAGAGGGGACGGCGGCCAAGGCGACGAACCAGACAAGGGAGAGCTCCTAGGGAGTGAGGTGAGGTGCGTGGTGTACTCGGGAGGGGTCGGGGCTGGCTTATATAGCCGTCGCAAGATGGTTTGAGCATGGGTTTCACCACGGATGCGTGTCCGGCGCCGAGGACGCGTGTGCTCGCAGCCAAGCTCGAATGGCGACGAGGGGGAAGTGGACGAGGGTCATGGAGACGAGAGGGGCTCGGGGACAAGAGAGGAAGAAGCAAACAGAGGAGAAGACGACGCGGTCACGGGCGCGCACTGTGCGGCGAGGGGGACGGCTCACCAGAGAAGAAGACGGATGGGGCAGGCAACAACGCGGGGAACACGCTGGACATGGCTAGGCTCCTAGGGTACGAGTGCACAGACGGGGAGAAGAAAACAGAGGGCTAGAGCGCGCGGGTGACATGCCAAAATGACGGTCACCGTGTGAGATGTCATGAAGAAGAGCAAAATGGCTGCCCTGAGATGTCTAGAGATTAGTCCCTACGTAGAAGAGGCCGAGGGAGGTGATGGATCGACAAAAGGAGCCAACGTGATGCGTGAGTGATCTACTGAAGTTGGCTATATCAGTTTTGGCTGAGTACTGCTGATCAACAGTGAGCTAATTGGGGTCAATGGAGCTGTCTGGGAGGTTTAGATTAGGAAGGACTACAGTTCTGGAAAAGTTGAGGTGATTTGGATCAAGAATTAATACACTTGCTTTGCAAATGCATAAACTGGTCCAGAATAGAGATGATGAAGTGGCACTCACTAGGAGTAACCACTTGAGCTGAAAATTGGCAAGGCTAGATGATTTGGTCATATGAAGATGTTGTAAAGGTTTCATACCAATTGGATAAACCAAAATGGTACTTCCTTCACAAACATTTCCACTGACCAGAACCTTGCAAAAATTCTAGAGGAAAAATGGCTAGATGGAGTATGCCCAAAATTTGTGGAGATGGGTTATATGGGTAGGAGAAGGCCTAGAACAATTTACAGCCATAATGGAGAAAGATAAAATATACTTGCTTCACAAACTGAAATTTTGGACAGAATCAAAGATTTGAAGCTGTGCTCACATGGAGGCATTACATGAGCTCAACTTTTGTGGAGGGCTATGATTTGACGATATGAAGGACCATGCAAAATTGCAACTCATTTGGATATGCCTAGATTGTACCTCCTTCACAAAGTTTCTCTTTGGACAGAAACTTTGGAAAATCATAATTAATTGACTACGAGGCAAATGAGGGTGCATTTTGGCATGTGGCAATGATATGGACAATAAAAGATGTCCAAGGAGTTTGAGGTCAATTGGGAAAAGGAAAATAGCACTTGCTTCACAAAGTGCCATTTAGGGCAGAATGGGAAAAGAATTATTGGAGAAATATTTTTGAACATGGCAATGAAAAGTTTTGCCATATTTGATTAATATAGGACCCAAACAATTTATGAGAATTATTTGGGAATTTTACGAGTGATGGAAATATAGGTTGCTTCACAACCTAGGGCAGACAGGGTTATTCCTTTAATAGAAAAAGGAATATTCCCTAGCAAAAGAATTTTGGGATTGGGCTACGATGGAAATGATATGATCTAGGGAAGGATTTGAGGATGACAAGCCACTCTGGTGTCACATCCCTAGTTCTAGTCTGCTCTGGGTTAGCTAGTGTTGTGTTGCATCATGTTTAAATTTCTCTTAAAGTTGAAATGGGGATTGTCCAAACCCTAGCATCAAAGGAAATCACTAGGTTCAACTAAAATAATTTCAGTGAATCCAAATGGCTTTCAAAAATGTTCATCATTTCTGGATAATGCTAGAAACCATAACCAGAGGTGTTGCACATTTTTCCATGACATATTTGGTCACCGAATTAAATCATATGTACCTTGCATTTGGGCATTTAAATGCTAGTAAATATTTTAAATGCTCAAATAATTCTGGAAATAAGTGTGTGCTGTTGGAATTAATCTAAACAGAGCCTATGATTATTTTCAGGATTTTTGAAGGTGTCTAACTATTTTTAATAAATCCACAAACTTACAGAAAAATAGAAAAACAGAAACTAAATTAAGTAAGAGAGAGAGACTTACCTGGCAGCCCAGCCAGCCCACCTGGCAGCCCACTGGCCGGCCCAGCACTGTGCTGGCCCGTGCCAGCCACCTGCTTCCTCTCGCCAGGCAGGCAGAGAGGAGCGCGCAGGCGCGCGCGCGGGCGCCACGCCACCAGGCTGTCTGCCTGCGTCGCCTGGCCACCGCGACGCCTCGCGTCTTCTCCTCGGCGCCACCCCGCAGCCCCCCTCTGCCCCCCTCTCACACTCTCCCGTGCTCCTCCCCTCCTCTGGCTCTCTCCCTCGCACCACCCGAGCGGGTTCATCGCCGCCGTTCGCCACCACCGCGGCTACCGCCTCCGCCTCGCCTCGCCGAAGCGCTCAGAAGCCCCGCCTCGTCCCCCTCTTCCTCCTCACCAAGATGGAAGGCGCCGGAAGCCCTGGATGCCGCTAGCTCCGCCGTCCCCTTCCTCGGGCCGCCGAGATCGTCACCGCCATTCCATCACCTCCAAGCCTCCTCCGAGCACGCTGACCATCCCAACGTCTCCGCGGTGAGCTCACGGACCGAATTCCCCTCTTCCCCGCCTCGATTTCTTGCTGTAGCCGTCGCCCCCTTGAAGACCGAACCGCGCCGCCGCACGAGCTCTTCGCCGGCCACATTCCGGTGACCATTTGGTCTCAGGCATGCGCCCATCGTACTCACCGCATCACGTAGATGCCGTAGGTGATAATCGCACATCGCCACGGCCATCGTAGCGTCGACCCCGAGCTCACCCGAGCTCCGGCGACCGCCAAGGTCGACGCCGGCGACAACTCCGGCCTCCCCAGGCCCAACCGCCACCACCACTCGATGCGCGACTTCACCAGCAGTCCGTAGCGCGTTTCCGCCGTCGATTTGGTCGACGGAGGACCAAATCCGAGCCTCGCTGCCGTGTCTGGCCTCGCCGGCGTCGAGTCGCCGGCGAGTTTGACCTGTTCGACCCGGGGTTTGACCTCCCTGGGGTCAACACACATGGGCCCCGCCCCTGACTAGATTAGTTTAGGACTAATTACCCCCTGCTGACACTGACAGCGGGCCCAGTGGCTGTTAATTTGATTAGTTAGATTTAATTAACCCTGTTAGTTAATTGTGTCACTGACGTGTCGACCCCACTGGTCAGGTTTGACCTGGACTGGGTCAGTTGACCTGCTGACATCACACCTACGTCATGCTGACGCAATTAATCTTTTTCTGGAATAAAGATAATCCAGGAAATTCCAGAAAATGTTATAAACTTCTAAAAATCATATAAATTCAACCGTAACTTAGAATGAAATAATTTATATATGAAAAATGATCAGAAAAATCCAATCTATCCATCTGTACCATTTTCATGCATGTTAGAATAACTTATGACTACTGTTTAGGACAATTCTATTAAATGGCATTTAAGAAATCACATATGGAGTTTGAATTTGAACCTAGGATTCAAACCAACTCTATTTAACTTGCTGCTAGTTGCATTAGCTCAAACCACAGCATATTGACATATCATGATCATGCATCATATTGTGCATTGCATTGATTGTGTTTCTTCCATGTTTGTCAGTATTTGTCCCCTCTCAGTAGACGATGTTCCGACGATGAGTTCGATGACACCGATGAAAAACTATACTATCTTCAGAAGTGCCAGGCAAGCAAAATCCCCTTGTTCATTCCGATACAAGCCCACTCTCTCGCTCCTGCTCTATTTTACTGCATTAGGACAACAACGATACAACTGTTACCTGCTGCGACAGTTGAACCCCTTTATCCTCTACATGACCTGTCATTGCCACAGTAAATAGATGAAACCCACTAGCATGAGTAGGAGTTGTTTGAGCCCTGATGTGCCTACTCATTCATGCTTGTTTGTCATGCCTGCTATTGCTTAGAGTTGTGTCAGGTCTGATTCATCGGGGATGAATTGGAGGTGTGTAAACATGTCCTACTGTGTGTGAGCTAAGTGTGTGAACACGATTTGGTAAAGGTAGCGGTGAGAGGCCATGTAGGAGTACATGGTGGGTTGTCTCATTGCAGTCGTCCTCAGGAACTGAGTTCTGTGTTTGTGATCCATGAACAGTTACTACCACACATTGGGTTCCGGTAACTCAACCCCTCTCGACTTATTAATCAACATGATCTCTGTCCAGGAGTTGCAACTAGTTTCTGGTGTTTGTAGGTAGTGTTAGTAGTCTACCAAGTGGCACCCGGTACAGGTGGGCTTGGGACAGACTAGGCACCATGGCACGGTGTACCAAGCGTAGATCCACCCGTCGAGGTGGGCTTGGGAACCCTACACACATCGTTTGGGGCCGTGAGCGACACCCCGGCCGGATCTCCTTGCGGATGGAACCCGAATAGGCGATAAACCTGGACGAGAGACTTGTGTGGTTAGTCAGGTCGTGCCGACACCCTCGCTGGGCTTCCGCTTGAAGGTTGCCGAGTACATGTCGTGTAAACGGCGGTAAGTGGTGAGAGCGTGTGTGAAGAAGTACACCCCTGCAGGGTTAATATGATCTATTCGAATAGCCGTGTCCGCGGAAAAGGACTTCTGAGTTGCCTGTACAGTTCATAGACAAGTGAAAGTGGATACTCTAAAATACGCAAGATAAGCGTGAGTGCTATGGATGGCGTTCTCGTAGGGAGACGGGAGCTGATCCATAGTGGTGTATTGATATGGTGAATATGTGGACTCGTGTGTGCCACCTCAAAAGAGTTACTTGCAGTCGTAGTTCAGGTTAGCCACCGAGTCAAAGCTGGCTTGCTGCAGTTAAACTCCACCACCCCCTTTGTTGATAATGATGCATATGTAGTTAGTTCTAATGTAAGTCTTGCTGGGTACATTTGTACTCATGTTGCTTAATTTATGTTTTTGTAGAGAGACTTCAGTCTCGCTAGTAGTACCGCATGGACTTCGACATTTAGCTTGTTACCTCAGCTACGATCTTGTGCCCTCGGCAGGATCTGGTAGATAGTCAGGCTTCTCAGCCTTTTTCATTTGTAGATGTCTGTACTCAGACATGTTAAGCTTCCGCTTGTGCTTGACTTGTGTGCTCTGAATGCTGGGTCATGAGACCCATGTTTGTAATATCTCGCTCCTCGGAGCCTATTGAATAAATACTTGAGTTGTAGAGTCATGTTGTGATGCCATGTTGTATTTGCACATATCGAGCATATTGTGTGTATGTTATTGAAATGCTTGGTATGTGTGGGATCTGACTATCTAGTTGTTTATCCTTAGTAGCCTCTCTTACCGGGAAATGTCTCCTAGTGTTTCCACTGAGCCATGGTAGCTTGCTACTGCTCCGGAACACTTAGGCTGGCCGGCATGTGTCCTTCTTCGTTCCTGTGTCTGTCCCTTCGGGGAAATGTCACACGATGAATACCGGAGTCCTGTTAGCCCGCTACAGCCCGGTTCATCGGAGTCCTACTAGCCCAGTGCTACAGCCTGGATTCACTCGCTGATGACCGACATGTTCGATGTTGGGTCATGGATGCCTGTCCCTGTAAGTTTGTGCCACTTTGGGTTTACGACTAGCCATGTCAGCCCGGGCTCCTTATCATATGGATGCTTGCGACACTATCATATACATGTGTCAAAAGACGCAAACGGTCCTGGGCAAAGGTAAGGTGACACTCGTGGGGATACCGTGCGTGAGGCCGCAAAGTGATATGAGGTGTTACATGCTAGATCGATGTGGCATTGAGTCGGGGTCCTGACATCTGGAAATAAAGAAGAAGGCATCTTCTTCAGTTTCCAGGCCACAAAGCCACGGAAAAAAAAAACTGAAGCAAAAATCACAGAAAAACAAATGAACAAGAAAGGGCCAAAAATAAGGCTGTGACACATAACCATGACACCATCACACAACACAGGGACAATGAGTATAGCACGATAATTAGGGGATCATAATCTGTTGCACGCCCCCACGGGGCTCCATACTTCTCTCTCTCAATGCAGGAAAGGAGAAAAACAAAATAAAAACAGCGCACAACTCGTGAGAAGGGATCTGCGTCATCCTCTTGAGCTCAATCGGACTCCGCCTCGCGCTTCACTGGGGCGCGGCGGTGGGACGACCCGCTACCACCCTCGAAGTGGGCACGACAGTGTGGTGGCTGATCGTGGCCACCACTGGAGGAGTTGTCGCTGCAGGAGGAGCCGTTGAAGCTTGACGAGCTGTGGCCGCCGCCGGGAACAGGTTCGCCTTCGCCCTCGTCATGGTCGTCGCCAAGGCCGAGCACCTCGTCGCCGTCGCCGTCCTCAAGGCAACACCCAGCGCGGCAGCCGTCTTCTCCGAACACCCTCACGTAGAGGGTCGCGTCGCCATCGTACTTGAAGTGGAGGGTGCACCGCCTGCCCAGGCCACGTGCGCAGGAAAACGCCTGCCAACCACGGGCCAGGGCCACGTTCCCGGCGACAGAGATCTCCACCGCGACCCAGGAGGCCCTGCTGCAGTAGCCGTCCGCCTGCAGCTAGAGCCCGCGGGGGCCAGCAGCCGGCAGTTCACCGGTGAAGAAGCGAGGGAGCTGTGGTCAGTTGCCGGCCGGGTTGTCCGACCACACAACAAACATCAGCAGCACCTCCGCCGAATGGAAGCGCGGCCGGGGACGCTGCGCAGCCACGACACGCCTTCCTCCATCGACCGGGCTGCCTCGATATGGGCGACCACCACCGCACGAAGGGCTACCACCGCGACCACGAGAAGCCGCGACGGGAGTCGCGGGGAGCTTGCGGGGGCAGCCACGACCGTGCTTGGATGGAGGAGAGCCAGGCCTTTCTTGGCGAGCCTTCCCCTTCTCCGCGGCCGAGAACCTCTTCATGGGCGCCATGGGACGCTGCAAGCAACCGGAGCGAGGAGGGAGAAGAAGCGGGCGAAGCAAGAAGAGATGAACAACAGGGGCTTCCGCCCCTCCCCATTTATAGCCCAAGGGAGGCCCATCGCCGGCCTCCACGATCACAGGTAATGATGACTCTTTTTGCATGCAGCATGGACTCGTCAAATCGGGCAGTTGCCGAGGCAACGTGGGGAAGCGGAGATGCCCACGTCCAATCAACCGCCACACGGCGACCAAGGCCGCAGGCTGTTGGGGCCTGCGGCGCTCTGCACTTGCCCTTTGGCTTCGCTGCTAAGCCAAGTCCGAGCGCGCCTTGGGCCTGGGGGCTACTGTCGGTGTTTTGGGAACGGGGGTCCCCAGACTTGCCTGCCTGCTGCCTGCAGCATGGCTCACCAGCGGCCCAATACGGTCCGTCTTCATCAACCCAAGCTCAAGACCCTCGCTAGGGGCCAAGTCTCGTGGGGCGGACGACACAAGGCCTCCTCAGGGGTGGCCTCACCAGGCAGGTCGCGAGGAGGCGGAGAGATCAAGGCGAAGGGTACCTCGCGAGGTGCTCATGATGCAAGCCATGACGATCAAGACCAGGCGGGCGCCAGGTGGGCGCCAGGCTACGTAGTGTCCTCGTTTCCTCTTTGGTGCGAAGGGGGCAAGCGCAGGCGCGGAGTACCGAGGCATCGAGCAAAGGTTTCCATATCAGTGCAACGAGACCAAGACCAGTAGGACGGCAGGATGGAGGTCATCGTGGAGCCCAAGACGGCGTCATCACCAGTGACTTTGGCAGTCGAAGACCACCTTTAGTCAGGATATCTTGTACTAGCTGTCCCCTTACAAAATGGTCGTTGTTGGCTTCCTGCCCGCTCAATATTTGGGAAGAGGACGAGGGCCTCTATAAATAGAGATAGCCACCACAGTAGGAAGGGATCAAATCCTTGACAAGTAGAACTCCACATCAGCTCAAGAACAACCCTTGCGAGGCTGTTCTTCCTCTGTACTGTTCATCATCAGCCCCAGAGGCTATCCACCACACCACAAACTAGATTAGGGTATTACACGACAATGGTGGCCCGAACCAGTATAAACCTCATGTCTCTTGTGTTGTTCATCGTGCTAGCTTAGAATCATGGCGAGGTTGTGGGCGCGTTTCGGTATGGAGAAGATCTTCGTGCGCACCCTAGAGTTCGAACCTTAAGGGTTTTGCCGGAACCCAATATCCGACAACCGCCACTCCGACACCTCCATGGCCAACACATGCCGAGTTCACGCCGAGCGTGGGGCCACAGTCGCCGCCCGCGTTGCTCAGATGGCTCCGACGGGCGATGGCTGCGCTCGTCGTGCTTCGTCTCCGGTGGCCAAGGCCGCCACGGGCCCTACCGGCCATGAGCAGCAAGCTTCATCGTTGCACCCATTCAGGGGCGGAGCCAGGCTGGCAGCGCGCCCCGGGCCGCCTTCAAGCAATACCCCTGGATTTGGGCCTCACGTCTCTAGTAACACACTATAGAGTCACCAAAGGAGTTGGGCCTCACGCCCCAGGCCCTGGCCCTAGGGGCCTGGACTGTCTCCGCCCCTGCACCCATTGGTGCGCCCCGACGGGCGTACCGCTACTCCATCACTGACTCCAGTAGCTTCGTCCTCCCACGCGTGTCACGGCCAGGCGAACGCGTAGGCCGCTCTGCTCATGGCGTGAGAACTCCTTCGCTACCACCTGGTCGGCAACCTCTACGAGGAGTGGCTCGAGTGGATCGCTGAGCTCGTCAGTGTGGCCAGGGGCTCCGCCGCCTTGGCCCGCTCGCTGCCTCAGCAGCCACTGGCAGCGGGCGACGTGGCTCATGGGGCTCCTCCACCACCTCAGGCCCAGGGCGTCATCATCGAGCCAAGGCTTGTGGCACCACGGCGCGACCCGCTGCGCCCTGCGCCAGCTCGGGAGGATGTGAGCTGCCAAGTGGTGCAGCGACCACAAGGAGAAGCGCGCGTACTTCCAGCACCCCCACATCAGGCCCGCGTACTGCCATAGGAGGTGGCGGTGCGCGTACGCCAGGACCAGTTGCCACCCCCTCGACGGGCTCCAGTGGCCACGGTAGGATGCCGCGCGTTCACCCCGGAGCTCCTCAACGTCGTTTGGCCAAGCAAGTTCAAGCTTGACCTACCTCCACACTATGATGGCACCATCGACCCCGCTGAGTTCATGCAGCTCTACGAGCTGAGCATCGAGGTGGCTAGCGACGACGAGAATATCATGGCAAACTGGTTCCCGATGGCCCTCAAGGATGGCGCGCGTTCTTGGCTCCTAAACCTCACCGAGGGGTCGGTCTCTTCCTGGGAGGAGATGTGCGTACGCTTCATCGCCAACTTCCAAGGCACTCGCGACTGTCCGCCGGCTGCGGGTGACCTACGCCGCATCAAGAAGCAACCTAGAGAGACCCTGCAGAAGTATATCCAGCGCTTCAACAACCTTCGCCTCAAGAATCCCAAGGTGTCGGACGAGGCCATCATTTCAGCATTCACTGATGGCGTCTGCGATGTCAAGATGAAGGAGGAGCTCGCTATCCATGAGGATCTCTGCACAGCTCTGGAGATGTTCAACATGGCGAACAAGTGTGCAAGGGCCGAGGAGGGGTGTCTCTCCCTCCTCGAGCTCCCCGATGCCGATCCGGAAGACAAGAAGGCCAAGGCTAAGGACGTGAAGTGAAAGGAGCCAACCGTGCTTGTGGCCGAGCCAGAGATGAAGCGCGGCTGCGACCACCCCGAGTCATCCAAGAGCAACCCACCATTCAGCGTCTTCCACAACATTCACAGCCACAACACCCATGACTGTCAGGAGCTCAGGGCCCTCATCAACGGGCGCCTCGGTCAACGCCCCAAGCACAACGATCGAGGCTATGGTCGTGGAGGCGACCGAGGTGGAGAACACTGGGACGGATGCGACCACCATCAGGAGTGGCGCGACCAGCCTCAGGAGGACCGCTGGCAGGGCCAGCCTCGCGAGGACGCCTGGAGGGAGCAGCCTCGTGAGGAGCACCCTCAGGGTAACGTAGCTCTGCCTCCTTTGCCCCCACTGCCAAGAAGGAACGAAGATCACCACCAGGACGAGGGGGCTGGGTGCTTCCATGAGCCTCGAGCCATTGCCTGCATCTTGGGCTGCTCACCATCCCCGGCTTCCCACCGCATCTTCAAGTAGTTCGCACGCGAGGTGAATGCAACACTCCCCAAGCCCAAAGCAACTCACCCTCTTAGGTGGTCCAAGTGCGCCATCACCTTCAGCTCCTCAGACTAGCTCAAGTGCGCGGCCACTGCTAGCGTGCTCCCCATGCTCTGCTCCCCCGTCATCAGCAACGTGGTCGTCACCAAGACTCTCATTGATGGCGGAGCAGGGCTCAATGTTCTGTCTGTTCAGACGTTCGACACACTCCAAGTGCCATACAACTAGCTTCACCCAACCAAGCCATTTTCAGGAGTGACCAATGGTTCTACACATCCAATAGAGCAGGTCCGCCTCCCTGTCACCTTCGGTGAGCGCAACAACTACCGCACCAAGCTCATCGACTTTGACGTCGCCGACATCCGTCTGCCCTACAACGCCATCCTAGGGTACCCAGCACTGGCCAAATTCATGGCGGCTACACACCATGGCTACAACATCCTCAAGATGCCAGGAAGCGGAGGCATCATCACGGTCGCGTGCCAAGAGAAGGATGCGGTGGCTCCCTCGAGCGCGCCTTCCAGGCTGCAGCAGTCGAGAACCCTGAAGACGAGGGCGGCGCCCTCCCTCCTAAGGTCTCCCCCAAGACAAAGAAGTTGTAGCGGGGACAGGGGTCTCATGAAGGAGCATTGCCCGAGGACGCCGCGCTGAGCCTCGCGTCCTCGGATGCGACACCTTCACCCATCGCATAGGAAGGCATGCCCGGCGCCCCCCTCAGGCTGGGCTCGGGGGCTCCCCTTGGAAGGGCCTCAGACCTAGCCAGAGTCACGAGGGAGGCGCTCGGGCACCATGTGGAGGCGCTCTTCAAAGCACGCTTCCCAGGAGAAGGCACCAGGCGGGAAGTGCCAGGCGTTCAGGAGTTCATAAGCAAGGCAATCGAGGAGATTCAAGAAGCAAGGGTTCTGCAAGGCGATCATCGCCTGCCACGAGGTGCAGCTCGCTGCCCCGGCGAGGGTAAGGAGTTCCGCGTCTGCATTGACATCCACGGGCTCAACAGGGCCGCGTCTCGGCAGCTCATCTGGCCGTCTCATGTTGGCCAATGCGAGGGTCCGCCTCATAGCTATGTCTGCATGCCCTTCGGCCTGCCTGGCGCGGTTGTGGTGTTCCAGCGCCGCATGAGGGATGCCCTGACGAAGCGCCGCATGAGGCCAGGCATCAGGCAATCCTGGTGGAGATGGAGGAGCAACTCCAGGAGCCTCTCGGGCCCTCTAAGCCTCCCGAGGCTCCGCATCAGAGCGACTCGTCAGGAACGACTCCAACAGCGCGCGTTTTTTGCTACCTCAACACTTCTTCGGCGACAGTACCAGGTGACATCTCTCCAGTTCATTCAGTTTGGGGGCCCCCCTCGGGCTACATCATCCCCAGGCCGCGTGGGTCCGTCCCTGTGGTGTGTATCCCTTTTCTCACCTATTAGAGCTAGTTTACCCTCCTTCGCAAGCTATCTTTAAGTTATCAATTGCCTGACCGGCGCTTCGTCACTAAGAACGTCTCGCGCCCTTGCGAGCCCTCCCGCAACCGCCTCATGATTAAGGACTGGCACATCGTCTGTGCTCGGGGTCGTCCCTACAACATCGTTAAATCCAAGAGGCTGAGCTCTGGCTCACGGGCCAGTCCCCATGTACGTCACCTCCCATGGCCCTTGGTGCCTTGTTCTTATGAGATAATCGCGGGTGGATGAGTAAGGGCGTGCGACTTGGTACCCCCGTGGCCACAGGAACCGTGCCCCGGTTGTTGTTCTTCAGGATCTTTGCATGAGAAGACTGGGCACGACATTTGTGCTCGGTTCCGTCCCTGCAGCGTCGATAAACCCAACGGTTGAGCTCTGTCTGGCGGGCCGGCCCCATTCACGTAACCTCCAGGGGTCGTTGGTGTCTGGCCTTCTTGTGCAATAACCTTAGGAAATTCATTGGGTGCATGCTGCCTAACCATCTCATGGGATTAATACAAGCACCCGTAATCAAGACCAGGCGCAACCAGCCTTGAGGTAGGGCCTCGTGAGTCCCGCGCTGGCTCACGGGTCCCCATATACACCTCCTCCAGCCCTGTCGTGCAAGCCACGTGTCATGGCGGGGCTGTACACGCCCTGGGGGCTCTCCTCAGAGGGAGCCCCCTCCCACGCACCAGTGGAAGCACCATGCTCCGTGCTGGCCATCGACACTGCCGAGGAGCGGCTATGCCCGTGCAAGAGCGGAAGCGTTATGCTCCGTGCTGGTGATAAACAACTGGGGGTGGCCTTGCAGCCGCATTAACCTCAGGGAGCCTCCGGGCTCAGTGACCAGCCTCACCGCACTGCTCTCCCTCAAGAGGGTAGCGCGAGGGGGATGGGCATGGGGGCTAAGCTCAGATCACGCCTGACGCACCCCACCTCGCAAGGCCTCACGGGCCTGGTCTTCGCGCGCCCCTTCCAAGCAAGAGCTCGGCGAGGAAAAGGTATGATGGTCGGTTCCTACGTCAAGGGGGACTCCTGAGCATCGCGTCTCAGGAGCCAAACTAGCCACGTAGCCCCTCACCCCTTGGTCTCATCCTGGTGATCCGGACGACCCAACAGCGGCTGAGGCATGCGCGGGTCCGGGCCCTGCCGACGCAGAACATCAAGGCTTGCCTTCGCGCCTTTTCCTAAGTTGTTCGCATGTCAAGGAGGACTCTTGAGCATCGCATCTCAGGAGCCTAACTGGTCACGTCGCCCCTCATCCCTTGGGCTCATCCTAGCGATCCGAACGACCCAATGGCGGCTGAGGTATGCGCGGGGCCAGGCTCTGCTGACGCAGAACAACAAAGCAAACAGAAATGTCGAGGGACCATGATCTAATTATTACAAAACATATTGTTCCAAGCAAACAGTTTTAAATGCCTCCCCGAGGCATGCTACATGATACAGGATGAACAAGGAAGAGCAGAGTCACCAAGCCACCTCTTCAGACCTGGGTGCCGCCGTCACCCGCCAGAGGAGCCCCGTTGCCAGGCGCATCGCTCGTTCCCTCAGCTTCGGTCGGAGGACTGACGACCAGGAACTTACTTAGCATGGCGTCCATGGAGCTCTTCATGGCGGCAGCAGCAACGTCCTGGGAGTCGGAGTCCACGGGAGCAAGGAAGGAGGAGAAGTCGAAGTCGGCGTCCTGGAGATAGAGATGGCTGAAGACGCACGTAAGGGCTGAGGAAGAAAGCGAGCACGCCTCACTTTCCACCAAAGAGACAAACCCGTCGACAGCATCCTCGAGCACTGCCAAGACTTCAGGGAGCAGAGCAGCAGGGCTCTCCCTCAGGGTCGTTGTCGACGCCTTATTCAAGGGATCGTCCCCAAAGAGCTATTGCTGAGTCTTGTGGAACCTTGCCTCGAGGGAGGCAAGGGTGTTGTGCTCCATGGTGGCCACCTTCTTGGCCTCAGAAAGGGCCGCTTGGGCCGCCTCCGCCTCCTCCTTCAGCCTCGTCAGGCGGTCGCCCTACGCAGCCTGCTCCAAGGCCGCCTTCTTCACCTCGGCGTCACGATCGGTGACAGCAGCCTCCTGGGCCTCCAGCTTCTCCTCACGCTCCTGGAGCTGGCCGGCCTGGGCAGCCTGCTGATCCTGAAGAGCCTTCATTTCAGCCTCCACCCCGCGGCACCGATCCTCGGCTTCCGTGGCCTCCTTCCGTGCCAGGTCGCGCTCGGTGGCAACCACCCCGAGCTCCTTCTAGGCTTCCTCCGCAGAGCCCCGGGCCGCGCGGACAGACGCGTCGGCCTGAAGCCAGCCAGAAATCAGCCCCAGGCGTCCCAACGCTGAGCGCCGGTCCGGGCCCCAAAGTTCACCCTGGAGGAGATTTAGCAACACCATTGCCTCCTCCAGGGCCCCGGAGATGGCCATGGCCCGGCTGCATGCCGGGCAGGGGAGAAGACGTCCTCCGCGCCAAGACAGAAGAAGCCTCGGCATCAGGAAGGACCGGGGGCTCCGGAGGCTGGGCAACCTCAGCAGCTGCAGCGAGGTTGGGCGTCGGCGGGGTTAACCCAGCCGAAGGCGTCGGCACCTCCTGAGGATGGGCTTCCATGACCTGGGGAGACGACATCACCACCGGAGCTGCAGGGGCCGCGTCACTCTCCTTCGCCAGGTCTGTCGTGGCCACTTTGACGCACTCGGCCACGGCAACTTCCGCACCCTCCTTCTGCTTCTTCGACAACTGCTGCCTAATGACACACGAAGACACTAAGCATCGCTTCAAGAATCAGCAAACAAGGCCAAGGATAAGACTTACTGGTCGGCGAAGACATAGCTCCTCTTCAAACCCAGCAATAGGAGTCGAGACGGGGCAGCTGGAGCTGAACTCTTGGGAGCCGGAGAGCTCGCAGTTGGCTCCACTCGGGACACCGCCGGTGAAGGCGGAATGCTGCCCGGAGGAATTAGCGCGGTCCTGCCCTTCTTCGTGGTCGTCTGCTTGGGCTGCTTCGAGGAGGCACCTCCACCACCGGAGGCGCATCATCATCATCATCATCATCATCAGGAAGATCAGGGAGGAGCTCCCTCTGCCGCGGGGCCGAGGATTACTCCACAACCTCATCCTCGGTGGCCTCGGAGGATTGATCGCCGGATGACAGGTCCACCAAGGAGGTAGGTGGCAGGGGAGGCCCCGCCCGCACAGGCCCAAACTCGTCGAAGGCCGGCATGGCAGCGGCGACCTCCTCCCCGTTGACTCGACAGTACAACAGGAGCCAATCCTCTAGAGGATTGCTCGGGTCCTTCCCCGCTAAGTAAAGCAACACCCTGCTCAGCTCCTCCTCGAGAAGCGCGTCCTGGCACAGGCGAATCTTGTCGTCGGCACCCCCAAGCTACCACAGGGGGTGGGAGCGATCTTGGAGCGGCGCTATGCGCTGCGTCAAGAACTCCTTGATGGACATGCCCCCCCCCCCCGTCAGCTTCTCGCTCTGCAGGTCCTCCTACATCTTCTTCACCAATGGCTTCAGGGAAGGGTCAGTAATCTTCTCAGAGTACCACCCCTTCCCGGAGGAGGGGAGCTCGGTCGGCAGCTCCAGCAAGTCCGGGGAGGACATGGCATCCATCAAAACCCACCTCTTCAGGGCATCCTCCACCTTCTTCCCGGCACAGGAGATTGCGTTACCGCCCCGCATCGTGACAAAGCCGATGCACCCAACGGGATGGTCGCCAGTCATGCAGAGGAAGAAGAACTGGCGGAGCATGGCGACAAAGGGCATCACCCCCACGAACGCCTCATAGTAAAAGGCGAAAATGGATAGGAGGAGGATGGAGTTGGGATGAATGTGGAGCGCGTGGAGGCGATAATGGTGAAGAACATCATAGAAGAAGCAGGAGAATGGGGGCACCAGCCCCGAGTAGATGATGTGCAGGAAGAAAGGGAAGAAAGTGTTGTTCGCGGGCTCCGGTGCAGTGGTGGTGACCCGAAGCACCATCCCCTTCCATTCTTGTCCTCGCTCGCCGTCAGGAAGAGTGCGGTCTGGAGCTTCTCCCCGGCCACGGAGGGCGCAAGCAGCGCCCTCGTACTAGGCGGAGCCGCCAGCCGAGGCTGAGGCCGTGGTCTTCTCAGCGACCATTGAGCAAAGGATTGGAGGGGAAAATTGGCAGATCTGGTGAGTTCTTCCGCTGCTGGGAGAAGGGGATCTGGAGCAAGGCGAAGAAGAGGCAATGAAAGCCTGGCAGCAGATGGCACCCCTTCTGTCAAACGGAAACAGTTGTCGAGGCAGCATCGGGAAGCGGAGTCGCCCACGTCCCATGAATCGCCACGCGTCATCAAGGCCGCAGGTAGTTAGGGCCCTCGGCGCTCCGCACTTGCCATTTGGCTTCGCTTGGAAGCCAAGTTCGAGCACGCCTTGGGCCCGGGGGCTACTTTTGGCGTTCTGGATATGGGGTATCCAACCCTGCCAACCTGCGGCCCACCGCGTGGCTCCATCGATGGCATGGTACGGCCCAGCTTCAACATCAACAACACAAGACCCTCGGTAACGAGATTGAACTAGGTATGATGATACGGACGATCAAATCTCGGGCAAGGAACATACCGTTGACAAAGGGAACAACGTATGTTGTTGTGCGGTTCACCGATAACGATCTTCATAGAATATGTAGGAGCCAATATGGGCATCCAGGTTCCGCTATTGGTTATTGACCAGAGAGGTGTCTCGGTCATGTCTACATAGTGTAGGACCTTGAGAAGAGGTGTCTAGAGGGGGGGGGGTGATTAGACGCTAAGTACCAAGGTTGCAGTTTTTAAGTTTCCTTAAGTTTAAGTGGAGTTTAGGCACAAGTTTAACATTCACAACATATAGCAAGCAAGCATGCAAGGAGTATATGACCAGCGGAAAGTAAAGCATGCAACTTGCAAGAATGTAAAGGGAAGGGTTTTGGAGGATTCAAACGCAGTTGGAGACACGGACATTTTTGGCGTGGTTCCGATAGGTGGTGCTATCGTACATCCACGTTGATGGAGACTTCAACCCATGAAGGGTAACGGTTGCGCGAGTCCACGGAGGGCTCCACCCACGAAGGGTCCACGAAGAAGCAACCTTGTCTATCCCACCACGGCCGTCGCCCACGAAGGACTTGCCTCACTAGCGATAGATCTTCATGAAGTAGGCGATCTCCTTGCCGTTACAAACTCCTTGGTTCAACTCCACAATCTTGTCGGAGGCTCCCAAGTGACACCTAGCCAATCTAGGAGACACTACTCTCCAAGAAGTAACAAATGGTGCGTTGATGATGAACTCCTTGCTCTTGTGCTTCAAATGATAGTCTCCCCAACACTCAACTCTCTCTCATAGGATTTGGATCTGGTGGAAAGAAGATTTGAGTGGGAAGCAACTTGGGGAAGGCTAGAGATCAAGATTCATATGGTAGGAATGGAATATCTTGGCCTCAACACATGAGTAGGTAGCTCTCTCTCAGAAAATGGATGCTGGAAGTGTAGGTTCAGTCTGATGGCTCTCTCCACGAATGAAGAGGAGGTGGGACCGAATCGAGAAACTCGGTTAGACGGATTTAGTAAACCTAGTGACCGTTAGGATTTTCGATGGGACCGGCATGCAACTCGGTAGGACCGATATGGTTAGGGTTAGGGCATAACGTAATCTCGGTAAGACCGATTACAGAAACTCGGTAAGACCAATTTTGGTAATAAGCTTTCCAGAGAGTTGGTTAGGCAAACTCGGTTGGACCGATTATTCAAACTCGGTGGGACCGATTTTGGTAATGAGTCAACCAGGAAGTTTGCATTGTAATCTCGGTAGTACCGATTGTTCAAACTCGGTGAGACCGATTTTGATAATGGACATACACACAGAGATTACAATCCCATCTCGGTGAGATCGAGATCCCTATCAGTGAGACCGATTTGCGTAGGGTTTGTGGCAGTGGCTAAGACATCAAAAACTCGGTGGCGCCGGATAGAAAGAATCAGTGGGGCCGAGTTTGACTTTAGGTTTAGGACATATGTGTGGAAGTGGGAAAGTAGTTGAGGGTATTTGGAGCATATCACTAAGCACTTGAAGCAAGAGGCTCATTAAGCAACACCTCATCCCTCCTTGATAGTATTGGCTTTTCCTATAGACTCAATGTGATCTTGGATCACTAAAATGTAAAATTAAGAGTCTTGAGCTTGAAGCTTGAGCCAATCCTTTGTCCTTAGCATCTTGAAGGAGTTCCCACATCCTTTAGTCCATGCCACTCCATTGTTGAACTTATCTGAAACATACTAGATAAGAGTATTAGTCCAACAAGAGATATGTTGACATTAATTACCAAAACCACCTAGGGAGCACTTGTGCTTTCAATCTCCCCCTTTTTGGTAATTGATGACAACATACATCAAAGCTCTAGATAAAGATATAGAGAATAGCAAGTAAAGCTTTGGAAGGACATGTAACAAGCATAGGCTCCCCCTACATGTATGCAATCATGTGAATATGGAATGTAGAAGCATGTGAGAGCATAACCATGATAGAGCAGGCAATGTGTTACATGTATCTTGGCCATATGCATCAGAGCAAAGAATATTAAAGAAAATACCTTTATGCCCATGAGTCTTTC
Source organism: Triticum dicoccoides (assembly GCF_002162155.2). Lineage (NCBI taxonomy): Eukaryota > Viridiplantae > Streptophyta > Magnoliopsida > Poales > Poaceae > Triticum > Triticum dicoccoides. The sequence goes on along the minus strand of NC_041387.1, from coordinate 318,639,503 downwards.
TTGCAAACAGTATGTACATCAGCAAGAATTCCTCATACACATGATTGTGATGCATATACTTACCTTGTAGTCTTGAGTTTGCTTAGGATGGAATGAACCTGCGAAAATAAGGTTAGATAACATAGATGCGCCTACTAGCCAGAGCAAACAAAAGAAACCACAAGAATACCAAGACTGGGATGACATGTAGAGAGTGAGTACTAAGTACTACATTCGATTAGACATGTCCCCAAGAGTAAAGATATGCAATGAATTTGAATGATTTCTTTCCCTTAGAGGTCTTGCTCCCCCTGAATCTAGCATGGGATACTGGGAGAAGATAGGGAACAGAAAATCAGAGCTGAAAGATATAAATGAACAGAGATAATGCAAGCTAATGCAAATAAGCACAAATGAACATGTCTTTCCCCTCAATAAGACATGTGGCATCTCTCCTCTTGAACACCAAGCATCTGGGATCCTTGAGAAATACTTTCTACTAGTATTCTCTCCCCCTGGAGATCTCTCTCTCTCCCCCTGAAGGATCTCTCTCTCCTTCTCTGATGTGATCTCTTTAAGTGATAAGCTTTGATGTGATCTCTCTCTCCCCCTTTGACATCAATTTCCAAGAAGGGTTTTCTGGAATCAGTGAATGGGTATGATCCTTGAGTCACAGCACAAAGCATTTATAAAAATGTGATGCTTGTAGAGGACAAGATTCATTGAGTGGAGCTGGATCAAAAGAAACACAGAATAAGTGGCAAATTGATTTTCCTGTTGTGAAATCGGTGGCACCGAGTGGTATGCTTCGGTGGTACCGAAAGGATTTGGTTGGACCGAAAACAACAAATCGGTGAAACTGAGTTCATCACAGAGAAAACACTTGTCACCTCAGCTCTCTAGACTAATAAGATCTCACAAAGATTTGCAAGGAATTTACTGAATGATATGCAATGAATTTGATGCAGAAAATGCAGAGCAAACAGAAAGGAATCTAGATGAAGTTTTTTTTGAAAGTGGAAACACATATGCATGAGACAAATGCAAAAACTCAGAAAAGAACACAAGAGAACTTCATCTAGAGATGGTCGGCGACAAAGTCACCTATGTTAGAGTATATTGACTTAGGAGTCAAGTGAGATCACTTGATCATAGGTCATACTCATCTTTTAAGCTCAAAATGGGGGTGCCATTTTTCGTTTAAGCATCTTGATGTATTCACATCTTGTCGAGTTGCTTTAACTCATGACTTGGAGTAAAGCTTCTCTAAGATGGAATAACATACCTTGGTTGGTGGTGATGTCCATGTAGTTGAACTTGTGTGGCTTGCTCAAGGTTGATGTAGCTCATCAAGAGTTTGGAGCACCACTTGGAATTTGAGTCCATCTACCTGCATGGGTTAGTTCTTGCAAGGAAGAGCACTTGTGTGTCCAAAAATGACAATCATGAAGCTCAACATAGAGTTTTTCAAAGGATATGTTTGAATGGTTTCGTGCTTCCTTGTCTTCAACCACCATAGTGTAGAGACTTGGTGATGTAGAGATTGCTCAAGATATGAGTAGGTTACAACCTCATGGAATTAGATTCAACCAAGTACCTACATGGGTTAGATAACATGCAAGATACAGATATATCCAAGACATAAGATTTTCATCATAAGAGAAATATCAAGGATTAGTCATAAGCTCATGTCTTGCATGTATCCAATGGAGTTTCTACTCCAAGTTTGAAGCATCAATGATGTTCAATTCTCCTCTTAACCTGCAAAACACTTTCTCATCAAGAGGTCTAGTGAATATATCCGCTAATTGCTTTTCGGTGCGAACATGCTTAAGATCAATGTCACCCTTAGCAACATGATCTCGAATGAAATGATGACGAACTTCAATATGCTTAGTTCGAGAATGTTGCACAGGATTATGACCAATTTTGATAGCACTTTCATTGTCACAAAGCAATGGAACATGTTTCACATAAATTCCATAATCTTTAAGAATTTGGGTCATCCAAAGTAATTGAGCACAACATGAACCAGCGGCAATGTATTCCGCTTCGGCAGTGCATAAGGATACTGAGTTTTGTTTTGTGGAGGACCAAGACACAAGAGATCTACCAAGAAATTGACAAGTACCCGAAGTGGACTTTCTATCAACCTTGTCTCCACATAGTCCGAGTCGGAGTAGCCAACAAGATCGAAAGAGGCCCTCTTAGGATACCAAATGCCAAAATGTGTTGTATGGATTAAGTATCTCACTATCCTTTTCACGGCCTTAAGATGACATTCTTTAGGAGCAGCTTGATATCGTGCACACATGCACACACTTAGCATAATATCGGGACGTGAAGCACATAGATATAACAATGAACCAATCATAGAGCGATAAACCTTTTGATCAACCGGTTCATCATCTTTGGTTAAGTCAAGATGTCCACTAGTAGGCATGGGTGTAGTCATACCTTTGCATTCTTGCATATTGAACTTCTTGAATAAGTCCTTGGTGTACTTCGTTTGAGAAACAAAAGTACCTTCCTTAGTTTGCTTGATTTGCAACCCAAGAAAGAATTTGAGTTCACTCATCATAGACATCTCAAACTTCTCCGACATTAGCTTCCCAAACTTTTCACTAAAATGAGGGTTAGTTGAACCAAATATAATATCATCAACATAGATTTTTGGCACACAAATAGTTCTCCATCAACCCTTTTAGTAAAAAGAGTATAATCAATTTTCCCAATTCAAAGCCTTTTTCAATAAGGAACTTGGTCAAGCATTTATACCATGCTCTAGGAGCTTGTTTAAGACCATAAAGAGCTTTGTGAAGTTTGGAAACATGATTGGGTTTCTTAGGATTGACAAAGCCGGGAGGTTGCTTAACAAAAACTTCCTCCTCTATTTCACCATTTAGAAAAGCACTTTTAATGTCCATTTGGTACAAGGTGATATCATGATGATTAGCATAGGCAAGTAAGATGCGAATGGACTCAAGTCTAGCAACGGGGGCGTAAGTCTTACCATAGTCCATACCTTTGACTTGCGTGTAGCCTTGGGTGACGAGACGTGCTTTGTTGCAAACTACTTGTCCATCTTCATCTTGCTTGTTGCGAAACACCCATTTGGTACCGATGATGTTGTGGTTGTTGTCGGGCTTCTCAACCAATGTCCAAAGTTGGTTCCTCTCAAAGTTGTGTAGATCTGCATGCATAGCATTTATCCAATCCGGATCTTCCAATGCTTCTTCAACCTTCATAGGTTCAATGCTAGAGATGAAAGAATAGTTTTCACAAAAGTTAGCTAAACGAGTTTTAGAGCGAGTGATTCTCCCGGTTTGAATGTCATTGTAGATTTGCTCGACGGGATGATCTTTAGCAATTCTTGCTCGAACTCGTGAAAGCTTTTGCTTGGGTCTTCGTTGAACATCTTCTTCATCTTGTTCTTCTTCTTGGCCTTCTTCATTGTTGGCGTTGTCGTTCTCTTGTCGTGGTGGAGAAGGAGGTTGTTGACGTTCATCTTGATGCACTTCCTCGTTTTCTTCATCTTGGTGTGTCCCACTTGTGGATGCTTTCGTATCAACTCTTGGTTCACCTTGTCGTGAAGTAGAAGCTTCCACTTGGATGGACGAGGTACTCTCCTTCACCTCCATTGGACGAACCTTGCCAATAGACAAGTCTTGGATTGCTTCGGAAGGATCTTTGTCTCCTACATCAATCGGCAATTGCTCTACTTGCGAGCCGTTAGATTCATCAAACTTCACATCTACCGTCTCTTCAACCTTTCGGGTGAAATTGTTGTAGACACGGTATGTGTGAGAGTTTGAGCTATAACCTATTAGGAAACCTTCATGAGACTTAGGAGCAAATTTAGAACGATGATGCTTATCAAGAATGTAGCACTTTGAACTGAATACTCGAAAGTATCCAACTTGGGGTTTGTTACCGGTGAGGAGCTCGTATGCCGTCTTGCCGAGTAGCTTGTGAAGATACAAGCGATTTGTTGCATGACAAGCTGTCTCAACCGCTTCTGCCCGAAAGTGCTTCAGTGTCTTGTACTCATCAAGCATCGTTCTCGCCATTTCAATGAGCGTCCGGTTCTTCCTCTCAACAACTCCATTTTGTTGAGGTGTGTACGTAGCCGAGAACTCGTGCGAAATCCCTTCTTCATCAAGAAAGGTGTCCACATTTGCGTTCTTGAACTCCGTTCCGTTGTCGCTGCGAACCTTCTTGATCTTCACTTCAAATTGATTTTGGGCCTTCCTAGCGAAGTTTTTGAAGATCTTTTGGACCTGCGATTTATCATCGAGAAAGAACACCCACGTAAATCTGGAAAAATCATCAACTATAACTAGACCAAAGGAATTTCCACCGAGACTCTTGTAAGAGTTGGGACCAAAGAGATCCATATGAAGTAGCTCGAGTGGCCTCTTTGTGGTCATAATGTTCTTCACGGGATGCCTTCCTCCAACCTGTTTACCCGCTTGACAAGCACTGCAAAGTCTATCCTTATCAAATATGACATCATTAACTCCAAGGATATGATTCCCTTTAATAAGCATGTCAAGGTTTCGCATACGAACATGACCTAATCGTCTATGCCATAACCATCCTTTTGAGGATTTAGCAATGCAGCAAGTTTTAGGTTGAGCCTTTTTAGTGAAATCAACAATGTATAGATCACCTCTACGTACACCGGTAAAGACCATTTTATGATTGTCTCGACGAAACACTTGGCAATCAATTTCAGTAAATAAGACATTGAAACCAAAGTTAGCAAGTCTAGATACTGAAAGTAAGTTGTATCCAAGAGATTCAACGAGCATGACATTTTGTATGGAGCTATCATGTGATATGGCCACCTTACCGAGGCCAACCACCTTACCCTTTGAGTTGTCACCGAAAGTGACATACTTTCGAGGACTATCATTATCAGCAAGCTCACGAAACATGTCTTTATCTCCGGTCATGTGATCGGTACATCCATTATCAAGAACCCATTCCTTTCCTCCTGACATATATCCCCGAAGATTTGCCATAAGACCAAAATGTCTCATTGCATCATCAAGATCGAAGTCACTATCATCATCCTCATCATAGTATCCATGTTCAACATCATCATGTGGTGGATCAAATCCTAGAGAGGGTGATTCGTTAGAGTGAGTTTGACAATGATCTTGCTTATGAATTTTTATAGCTTCGGAAATAATATCACTAATAATACCAACATTTCCTTTGGCACGCATAAGGTTTGTAAGCTCAAATAGACGATCACCAAACATAGGATCAGTAGTATTCATTTTACTCAAAGCAATAGACTTATGGAGAATTTCATCAAGATTTTTCAAAGAATAATCTGGAAATCGTTCCTCAAGAAATTTCCATATAGTGTAGGCACACTTAAGAGTAGACAAACATCCAATCAAGTTTCTAGGCAATCCTCTAATAATAAGTTCGATAGTTCTAAGATTCCTAATCATGTCAATTGACTCATCCTGGGTAGGATGCATAGGGTCAACATAAGGTGCACAAGGGCTAGCAATCTACTTGTTAAAATGATATTGATTCAATATTACAAGCATCTCATTTTTCCACTCATGAAAATACTCTCCATCAAGAATAGGCACTCTATGTCTAAGACTCCCCAAAGTAGACTCATCCATCTTCCTCCAATGGTGATTAAACCAAGGCAATGGAGACCAATGCTCTGATACCACCTGTAGGACCTTGAGAAGAGGTGTCTAGAGGGGGGGTTGATTAGACGCTAAGTACCAAGGTTGCAGTTTTTAAGTTTCCTTAAGTTTAAGTGGAGTTTAGGCACAAGTTTAACATTCACAACATATAGCAAGCAAGCATGCAAGGAGTATATGAGCAACGGAAAGTAAAGCATGCAACTTGCAAGAATGTAAAGGGAAGAGTTTTGGAGGATTCAAATGCAATTGGAGACACAGATGTTTTTGGCATGGTTCTGATAGGTGGTGCTATCGTACATCCACGTTGATGGAGACTTCAACCCACGAAGGGTAACAGTTGCGCGAGTCCACGGAGGGCTCCACCCATGAAGGGTCCACGAAGAAGCAACCTTGTCTATCCCACCATGGCCGTCACCCACGAAGGACTTGCCTCACTAGTGGTAGATCTTCATGAAGTAGGCGATCTCCTTGCCCTTACAAACTCCTTGGTTCAACTCCACAATCTTGTCGGAGGCTCCCAAGTGACACCTAGCCAATCTAGGAGACACCACTCTTCAAGAAGTAACAAATGGTGCGTTGATGATGAACTCCTTGCTCTTGTGCTTCAAATGATAGTCTCCCCAACACTCAACTCTCTCTCATAGGATTTGGATCTGGTGGAAAGAAGATTTGAGTGGGAAGCAACTTGGGGAAGGCTAGAGATCAAGATTCATATGGTAGGAATGGAATATCTTGGCCTCAACACCTGAGTAGGTAGCTCTCTCTCAGAAATAGGATGCTGGAAGTGTAGGTTCAGTCTGATGGCTCTTTCCACGAATGAAGAGGAGGTGGAGGGGTATATATAGCCTCCACACAAAATCTAACTGTTACACACAATTTACCAAACTCGGTGGGACCGAATCGAGAAATTCGATCAGACCGATTTAGTAAACCTAGTGACCGTTAGGATTTTCGATGGGACCGACATGCAACTCGGTAGGACCGATATGGTTAGGGTTAGGCATAACGTAATCCCGGTAAGACCGATTACACAAACTCGGTAAGACCGATTTTGGTAATAAGCTTTCTAGAGAGTTGGTTAGGCTAACTCGGTTGGACCGATTATTCAAACTCGGTGATAGAGGCAAAGGTGTCCCGTCTTTCGATGAGATGATGGATATCGCTTTGGTGGCAGTCGACTTTGACGATCCGACTACGAACGTGCGAGGACGTCGCGCCTTAGCAATCGCTAAACCAACTCCGAGAGGTTATTGACCACGCCGGAGCACGATCAACCTGACCACGAGGGTCTGTTTCCTGCGAGCAAACGAAGAACAAGCAAGAAACTGAGATTGCAATCTGGATATTGCGAATATAAGATGAAAGCTTTATTGATCAAGGTGGGGTTCTGTGACACCTTTGTCTGGTCGTTGAACACAAACGAAGTACACGAAGTTGCAGCTATGGCAAACTTTTAATCTAAACAAAACCCAAAGTCTAAACGATGCCCTAAGGGCTGTATATATGGAGGAAGAGGGGGGAATTTCGTGGCCCTTGGTGGAGGGGTCTGAAATCAACCCTATCTCTTGTTTCCCCACACATACGGACTCTAAAAATAGCCTATACTTATGTATTTCGAAATTACATGGGCCTGGCCCAATAATAAGGTGACGCAGCACCTAAAATAGCCTCGGGACGAAATTTATGAAGTGGCATCTTGTATATTTCGTCCAAGGCTTCATGCACCCATTATGGTGGCTTCAAAGTCCTGAAATCATCACTTGTAACTCCGTTCTTGTTCCCCTTGCGCATGCCATCATCTCCATGCTTGTTCTTGCTCCAATGTTCATCCTTCTCCAAGCTAGGCCCTTCATTTGTAAGCAAAACAAATGTATCCAATTTAGGCAGCATCATATTCTCATGAACATTAGAATCATTACCAAGAAACGAAAGTACCTGGTAATTTAGTTGGCGTGCACGAGCTCTAGTAATTGGTCCAGTATGTATAGCAGCAGGGGCTGTGGGTGTAACAATTGTATTGATGTCCTCATCAGCAAATCAGGAAATCTATCCTTACGCAAATGTAACCAAACAAGATCTCCAGGTGCAAACACAACATGTTTTCTACCCTTATCTCCAGCAAGTTTATATTTAGCATTCATGCGCTCAATGTTTTCCTTAGTTAACTCATGCATTTTTAAAATCAATTCAGCACGTTGTTTAGCATCAAAATTAACCTTCTCCGAAGATGGAAGAGGCAACAAATCAATAGGTGCACGAGGTAGGAAACCATACACAACTTCAAAAGGGCACATCTTAGTAGTAGAATGCAATGAACGATTATAAGCAAATTCAATATGAGGCAAGCATTCCTCCCACATTTTCTTATTATTCTTCAAAACAGCCCTAAGCATAGTAGACAATGTTCTATTGACTACTTCAGTTTGTCCATCAGTTTGGGGGTGACAAGTAGTACTAAAAAGCAGTTTAGTCCCCAACTTAGCCCATAAACATCTCCAAAAGTGGCTAAGAAATTTAGTATCACGATCGGAAACAATAGTATTTGGCACACCATGCAAGCGAATAATTTCACGAAAGAACAAATCAGCAACATTAACAGCATCATCGCTTTTATGACATGGTATAAAGTGTGCCATTTTCGAGAATCTATCCACGACAACAAATATGCTATCCCTCCCCTTCTTTGTTCGAGGTAAACCTAAAACAAAGTCCATAGATATATCCTCCCAAGGAACACTAGGTACAGGCAAAGGCATATATAAACCATGAGGATTGAGTCGTGACTTAGCTTTTTGACATGTAGTGCAGCGAGCAATAAAATGCTCAACATCCCGTCTCATCTTTGGCCAAAAGAAATGTGTAGCAAGTACGTCCTCCGTCTTCTTCACGCCAAAGTGTCCCATTAATCCTCCTCCATGCGCCTCCTGCAACAACAAAAGACGAACGGAGCTAGCTGGAATGCATAGCTTGTTAGCATGAAACACAAATCCATCATTAACAACAAACTTGTTCCACATTCTTCCTTCTTTACAATTCTAGATTACATCTTTAAAATCAGCATCATGCACATATTGATCTTTGATGGTCTCCAAACCAAATATTTTGAAGTCAAGTTGTGAAAGCATAGTATAGCGACGAGACAATGCATCAACAATAACATTTTCTTTTCCCTTCTTGTGTTTAATGACATAAGGGAAAGTCTTAATGAATTCAACCCATTTAGCATGTCTACGATTCAGTTTAGCTTGACTTTTAATATGTTTCAAAGATTCATGATCAGAATGTATAACAAATTCTTTGGGCCATAAATAATGTTGCCATGTTTCTAAAGTCCGAACAAGAGCATATAATTCTTTATCATAAGTAGAATAATTCAGACTAGGCCCACTCAATTTTTCGGAAAAGTATGCAACAGGTTTGCCATCTTGTAATAACACACCTCCTAATCCAATTCCACTAGCATCAAATTCAAGCTCAAAAGTCTTATTAAAATCAGGAAGTTGGAGTAAAGGAGCATGTGTCAACTTATCTTTCAATACCGTGAAGGCTTCTTCCTGTGCGGTACCCCAAAGAAAAGGCACATCTTTCTTTGTAAGCTCATTGAGAGGTGCAGCAATGGTGCTGAAATCTCTCACAAAACGCCTATAGAATCCAGCGAGGCCAAGAAAACTCCTCACTTGTGTGACCGTTTTGGGCTGCGGCCAACTCTCAATAGCTTCAATCTTGGCTTTATCAACTTCAATTCCCTGTGGAGTAACAACATAGCCAAGAAAAGATACTCGGTCGGTGCAAAAGGTGCACTTCCCAAGGTTACCAAACAAACGTGCATCACGTAGAGCAATAAAAACAACACGTAAATGTTCCAAATGTTCTTCCGAAGATCTGCTATAAATCAATATGTCATCAAAGTAAACTACCACAAATCGTCCAATGAAAGCACGTAAAACTTCGTTCATTAATCTCATGAAAGTACTAGGTGCATTAGTTAACCCAAAAGGCATGACTAACCACTCATATAATCCAAACTTAGTTTTAAATGCTGTTTTCCATTCATCTCCCAATTTCATACGAATTTGATGGTAGCCACTACGCAAATCAACTTTGGAGAATATTGTAGAGCCACTCAATTCATCAAGCATATCATCTAGCCTAGGAATAGGATGACGATAACGAATAGTAATATTATTAATGCCTCTACAATCAACACACATACGTGATGTACCATCCTTTTTCGGCACTAGAATAATAGGAACAGCACAAGGACTAAGGGATTCGCATATATAACCTTTGTCGAGAAGCTCTTGTACTTGACGCATAATCTCCTTCATCTCCTCTGGATTGGTACGGTATGGTGCACGGTTTGGCAGTGAAGCACCGGGAATTAAGTCAATCTGATGCTCAATCCCTCGAATAGGCGGTAATCCCGGTGGCACGTCTTGTGGAAAAACGTCAGCGAACTCCTGCAAAATGTTAGTGACAGCAGGAGGCAAAGAGGAAGGCACGTCCTCGAATGAAAATAATGCCTCTTTGCACACAAAAGCATAGCAAACAGATTTGCTGAAATCTAGCTCATCAATATCAGATTTGGTGGCAAATAAACATGCACTTTTCAATTTAATTTCAGAAGCAACACTAGATGGTTTATTATTAGGCTTCATTTGTTGCTCAAATTCTTTTGCCACAATCTGATTTTCACTCTTATTCTTCTCCTGTTTTGCTTTATTAGCTCTATTAATATCATCTTTCAAAATGGAATCAGGAGTCATAGGAAGCAAAGTAATATTTTTATCCTTATGAACAAGAGTATAGTGATTGTTTCTACCATGGTGTACAGAATTTTTATCAAATTGCCATGGTCTACCAAGTAATAAGGAACATGCTTGCATAGGTACCACATCACAATCAACATTATCAGCATATGTAGAGATACTAAAATGCACACGAACAGTACATGTTACCTTAACGTTGCCGCTGTTGTTGAACCATTGGATGCAGTAAGGATGTGGATGTGGTCTTGTGGTGAGAGAAAGCTTCTCCACCATCTCCATGCTAGCCAAGTTGTTGCAGCTCCCTCCGTCTATTATGACGTGCACAGAACATTCCTTCACAACTCCCTTGGTATGGAACAAATTGTGCCTCTGATTTTGCTCAGCTTGTGTGACCTGCACACTCAAAACACGTTGAGCAACTAAACATTCATACCTGTCAGCGTCTTCAGGAGCCATGTATTGCGTCTCATGATCAGAATCATCTCCACCATGTTCTTCACGTGTAATAAGAGCCAATGTCTCCTCATCATAGTCACTAGCGGACTCATATCCACCACCCTCGGTAGCAATCATCACACGCGGAGATTTGCATTCTCTCGCATAATGACCTCCTCCCTTACAACGACGACAAATAATATCACTTGTGTGCCCTGTTGATGCCCTGGAAGAAGAAGAACTCTGTGCAGGCCCGGCAGGTGCGCTCTTGGCAGATAATGGTGGTTGTTCCTGTTTTCTTGTATCACGGCTGTAGGAGGCACCTGATTGAGGTGCTGGTGCAGTTGAAGTAGAAGATGCACGCGGTGTCCATGATGAAGGTCGGCCTACAGAAAAGTTAGTTCGCGCCAATGCTTGTCGATCCTGCACTTCACGTTCAACTTTACAAGCAAGATGGAATAAACGAGTGATATTAGTATACTTCTTATAGTCTAGAGGTCTGAATCTCTCTATTTAATCCACCCAGAAAACGTGCAAGCATAGCTTCATTCTCCTCAACAATACCACATCGAATCATGCCAGTTTGTAATTCCTGATAATATTCTTCTACAGAATTTTTTCCTTGTCTTAAACGCTGCAATTTTTGAAGCAATTCACGTTGATAATATGGTGGAACCCAACGCATACGCATAGCAGTTTTCAAAGCAGCCCAAGTAGTTGGAATAGGATATAATCTACAATGTTCATACCACCATACACATGCAAAACTAGTGAAAGCACAAACAGCAGCAGCAACCCGTCTCTCCTCGGGATATTGTAAACATGTAAAACGTTGTTCAGTTTCTAACTCCCAAGTAAGATATATATCAGGAACATATCTACCCTCAAATGGTGGAATATTCAATTTCAGTTTAGGAATATGCACATCATCTCGTACCTGAGGTGGTGGTGCAGGCCTACCATTACGAATATATACCTGAGGTCGACCTGCTGGTGGTGGTGCTGGTGGGTGCACGTAGTTCTGATTTTGATCAACCTCATCCTCATAATCTCCCACATAATCATCCTCCTCCGCATCAGCAGCAGGAGCCACAGAAGTATCAACATCAGCACCAACAGTTTGGCCAAACGCAAGAGGAACACGGCTCGCTCGGTGGAGGTCTATTTCGCGACATGGAGGTAGTCGTTGTTGTTGTTGTTGGAGAGGTGTGTTAGGTGCAGCGGGTGGTGGTGGTGGAAGACGCGCGAGCAATTCATTAAACTTGTTATCGAGCTTTGTTTCGAACATCTTCTCCATGCCATCTATCTTCTCCATGGCCTCTTCAAATCTATTTAGCACGTCTTGCACCTGTCCACTCATCATTTGCTGAAATTTATCATGCAAATCCTTATTCGTCATGTTCTCCCAGTCAGTCTCGTCGGCTTGTGATCCTGGCATGGTTAGCAGCAATAGAAAGACACAAGAATATGATCCTACAGACTACTAACAAGAGGTGGTGGTGGGTGTCACAAATTCGTCAAGCAAATCTCAAATTCTTACCAGTTCTTACCCAGCAGCAGGCGGTGATCGGCAACCGTTGTAGTCAAAAACTCTCAAAAAGCTTGGATAGAGCGATTACCAGGGAGAGTCAAACGCACGACGTAGATGTATGTGGAGCTGGGAAGGCTTATAATATAGTAGCAAAAAGGGTCAGCAATAATCAATTCAGAGATGCAAAGTTGAATAAACGCTCAACGACGGTACTGTGCTGGTCCTAGGCTAGACTATGCTAGAGACGCGAGCCTAGAGCACCAACAAAATCACGGCGCGACACGTAAACAAGGGAAAAGCACACTCTGGAATTTTTTTTCGCTCTTTTTTTTTGCGAAAAATCACTATAATGGCGAGTGTCTCAAAACTCTTCCTAGCTCAAACTGACAGGATGGGCACGAAATTTTTTGACCAATTTTTTTTTTCGACTGCCCGGACCCAAAAACTGGAAACGGGTCAAAAAAACTTCCTATAATGGCACCTGTCTCAAAACACTCAGAAATACCTAAAAATAGGATAGCCAGATTCTTTTTGAAAAATGCTTTTTCGAAAAATTTTGGGCCTAAACGGAGCGTGGTTTCCGGACTCTTTTTTTTCCGAAACCTACTCTGGCAAGGAAACACGAATCGGAATCTAGATGGATCTCGAAAACAAACCTAATATGACAAGAACTCGGATTGGTGGCGGATATATGGTGGTAGATGGCAACGGTGGTGGTATATGACAGCTGTGGTGGTATATGGATACGGATTCGAAGCAGTGGCGGATAAGCGGTGGTGGTAGATGGCAGGGGTGATGATGATGGTGCGGCGGCGGCATGACAACTTATGACCAGAACTCAAAACTCTAAAAGACTAGACTCTAAGACCAGCAACTAGACACGATGATGCAACCGCAAATTCAACAAAGCAAAACCCTAAAAAGATTATGCAAAGGCTCAGATTGGTTCGGATATGATGAACTAACCCTAATTTTTTTTGTGGCTTTTTCGTGGACTATAGGTATGAAGAACAGACTCGATCTAAACTACGAAAAACTGTAAAATCTCACCGAGCAACCTGGAAATCTGATACCACTTGATAGAGGCAAAGGTGTCCCGTCTTTCGATGAGATGATGGATATCGCTTTGGTGGCAGTTGACTTTGACGATCCGACTACGAACGTGCGAGGACGTCGCGCCTTAGCAATCGCTAAACCAACTCCGAGAGGTTATTGACCACGCCGGAGCACGATCAACCTGACCACGAGGGTCTGTTTCTTGCGAGCAAACGAAGAACAAGCAAGAAACTGAGATTGCAATCTGGATATTGCGAATATAAGATGAAAGCTTTATTGATCAAGGTGGGGTTCTGTGACGCCTTTGTCTGGTCATTGAACACAAACGAAGTACGCGAAGTTGCAGCTATGGTGAACTTTTAATCTAAACAAAACCCAAAGTCTAAACGGTGCCCTAAGGGCTGTATATATGGAGGAAGAGGGGGGGAATTTCGTGGCCCTTGGTGGAGGGGTCCGAAATCAACCCTATCTCTTGTTTACCCACACATACGGACTCTAAAAATAGCCTATACTTATGTATTTCGAAATTACATGGGCCTGGCCCAATAATAAGGTGACGCAGCACCCAAAATAGCCTCGGGACGAAATTTATGAAGTGGCATCTTGTATATTTCGTCCAAGGCTTCATGCACCCATTATGGTGGCTTCAAAGTCCTGAAATCATCACTTGTAACTCCGTTCTTGTTCCCCTTGCGCATGCCATCATCTCCATGCTTGTTCTTGCTCCAATGTTCATCCTTCTCCAAGCTAGGCCCTTCATTTGTAAGCAAAACAAATGTATCCAATTTAGGCAGCTTCATATTCTCATGAACATTAGAATCATTACCAAGAAACGAAAGTACCTGGTAATTTAGTTGGCGTGCACGAGCTCTAGTAATTGGTCCAGTATGTATAGCAGCAGGGGCTGTGGGTGTAACAATTGTATTGATGTCCTCATCACTCGGTGGGACCGATTTTGGTAATGAGTCAACCAGGAAGTTTGCATTGTAATCTCGGTAGTACCGATTGTTCAAACTCGGTGAGACCGATTTTGATAATGGACATACACAGAGAGATTACAATCCCATCTCGGTGAGACCGAGATCCCTATCGGTGAGACCGATTTGCCTAGGGTTTGTGGCAGTGGCTAAGACATCAAAAACTCGGTGGCGCCGGATAGAAAGAATCAGTGGGGCCGGGTTTGACTTTAGGTTTAGGACATATGTGTGGAAGTGGGAAAGTAGTTGAGGGTATTTGGAGCATATCACTAAGCACTTGAAGCAAGAGGCTCATTAAGCAACACCTCATCCCTCCTTGATAGTATTGGCTTTTCCTATAGACTCAATGTGATCTTGGATCACTAAAATGTAAAATGAAGAGTCTTGAGCTTGAAGCTTGAGCCAATCCTTTGTCCTTAGCATCTTGAAGGAGTTCCCACATCCTTTAGTCTATGCCACTCCATTGTTGAACTTATCTGAAACATACTAGATAAGAGTATTAGTCCAACAAGAGATATGTTGACATTAATTACCAAAACCACCTAGGGAGCACTTGTGCTTTCACATAGTTCTCGAACCCGTAGGGTCCGCACGCTTAACATTCGTTGACGATATAGTATTATATGAATTATGTATGTTGGTGACCGAATGTTATTCAGAGTCCTGGATGAGATCACGGACATGATGAGAACTCCGTAATGCTCTGCAGGTAAAGATTGATATATGGGATATTAGTGTTTGATCTCCGAAAGGGTTCCGAAATTCACCAGAAGGGGTTCCGGGTGTCTCCTGAAATGTGTGGGTACGAAAAGACTTTATTTGGGCCAAAGGGGAAAGCCCACGAGGCTTTTGGAAAGTGCAAAAGGAAGTTTTGCAGAGACCAGAGGCTAGACGCCAGGAACCCTGGCATCTAGGGGGTAGATGCCGGGAACCCTAGCGTCTAGTCCTGGAGTCCGTGTAGGACTCTTGCCTTTCGGGCAAGACCGACTTTGAGGAGGCTTTTACTCCAAGTTCAACCCCAGGGCTCAACATATAAATAGAGGGGCAGGGCTAGCACCAAAGACACATCAAGAATCACCAAGCCATGTGCCAGCAACCCCGTCCCCTCTAATTTATCCTCCGTCATAGTTTTCGTAGTGCTTAGGCGAAGCCCTGCGGAGATTGTTCTTCACCAACACCGCCACCACACCGTCGTGCTATCGGAACTCATCTACTACTTCGCCCCTCTTGCTGGATCAAGAAGGCGAGGACGTCATCAAGCTGAATGTGTGCTGAACACGGACATGTTGTACGTTTGGTATTTGATCGGGACAGATTGTGAAGGTGTACGACTACATCAACCGCATTGATAAATGCTTCCGCTTACGATCTACAAGGGTACGTGGACTACACTCTCCTCTCTTATTGCTATGCATCACCATGATCTTGCGTGTGCGTAGGATTTTTTTCAAAATTACTACATTCCCCAACAGTGGCATCCGAGCCAGGTTTATGCGCAGATGTTATATGCGTGAGTAGAACACAAGTGAGTTGTGGGCGATAATAGTCATACTGCTTACCAGCATGTCATACTTTGATTCGGCGGTATTGTTGGATGAAACGGCCTGGACTGACATTACGCGTACGCTTACGCGAGACTGGTTCTACCGACGTTCTTCACACACAGGTGGCTGGCGGGTGTCAGTTTCTCCAACTTTAGTTGAATCGAGTGTGGCTACGCCCGGTCCTTTTTGAAGGTTAAAATAGCACATACTTGATGAAAAATCATTGTGGTTTTGATGCGTAGGTAAGAACGGTTCTTGCTCAGCCCATAGCAGCCACGTAAAACTTGCAACAACAAAGTAGAGGACGTCTAACTTGTTTTTGCAGGGCATGTTGTGATGTGATATGGTCAAGACATGATGCTAAATTTTATTGTATGAGATGATCATGTTTTGTAACGGAGTTATCGGCAACTGGCAGGAGCCATATGGTTGTCGCTTTATTGTATGCAATGCAATCGCCCTGTAATTGTTTTTACTTTATCACTAAGTGGTAGTGATAGTCGTAGAAACAATAGTTGGCGAGACGACAATGATGCTACGATGGTGACGATGGTGATCATGACGGTGCTTTGGAGATGGAGATCGAAGGCACAAGATGATGATGGCTATATCATATCACTTATATTGATTGCATGTGATGTTTATCCTTTATGCATCTTATTTTGCTTAGTACGGCGGTAGCATTATAAGATGATCCCTTACTAAATTTCAAGGTATAAGTGTTCTCCCTGAGTATGCACCTTTGCGACAGTTCTTCGTGCTGAGACACCACATGATGATCGGGTGTAATAAATCTCTACATTCACATACAACGGGTGCAAGCCATCTTGCACACGCAGAATACTCGGGTTAAACTTGACGAGCCTAGCATATGCAGATATGGCCCCGGAACATTGAGACCGAAAGGTCGAGCATGAATCATATAGTAGATATGATAAACATAGTGATGTTCACCATTGAAAACTGCTCCATCTCACGTGATGATCGGACATGGTTTAGTTGATTTGGATCACGTGATCACTTAGATGATTAGAGGGATGTTTATCTAAGTGGGAGTTCTTAAGTAATATGATTAATTGAACTTTAATTTATCATGAACTTAGTCCTGATAGTATTTGCATATCTATGTTGTAGATCAATAGCTCGCGATGTAGTTCCCCGTTTATTTTTTATATGTTCCTAGAGAAATATATGTAAAAAGATGATAGTAGCAATGATGCGGACTTGGTCCGTGATTTGAGCATTATCATCATTGCTGCATAGAAGTATTATGTCCTTGATACACCGCTAGGTGACAGAACTATTGCAGGAGTAGATACAGATGTTATGAATGTTTTGACAAAAAGCTCGATTTGATGACTACTTGATAGTTTAGTGCACCATGCTTTACGGCTTAGAAACGGGACTTCAAAATGTTTTGAATGCCACAGAGCATATAAGATGTTTCAAGAGTTGAAATTGGTATTTCATACTCATGCCCGTGTCGAGTGGTATGAGACCTCTGACAGTACTTTGCCTACAAGATGGAGGAGAATAGCTCAACCAGTGAGCATGTTCTCAGATTGTCTGGGTACTACAATTGCTTGAATCAAGTGGGAGTTAATCTTCCAGATAAGATAGTAATTGTCAAAGTTCTCTAGTCACTATCACCAAGTTACTAGAACTTCGTGATGAACTATAATATGCAAGGGATGACGAAATCAATTCCCAAGCTCTTTGCAATGCTAAAATCGGCGAAGGTAGAAATCAAGAAAAACATCAAGTGTTGATGGTTGACAAGACCACTAGTTTCAAGAAAAAAGGGCAGAGGGAAGAAGGGGAACTTCAAGAAAAACGGCAAGCAAGTTGCTGCTCAAGTGAATAAGCCCAAGTCTGGACCTAAGCCTGAGACTAAGTGCTTCTACTGCAAAGGGACTGGTCACTAAAAGCGGAACTACCCCAAGTATTTGGCGGATAAGAAGGATGGCAAATGAACAAAGGTATATCTGATATACATATTATTGATGTGTACTTTACTAGTTTTTATAGCAACCCCTCAGTATTTGATATTGGTTCAGTTGCTAAGAGTAGTAACTCAAAACGGGAGTTGCAGAATGAACAAAAACTAGTTAAGGGTGAAGTGACGATGTGTGTTGGAAGTAGTTCCAAGATTGATATGATCATCATCGCACACTCCCTATACTTTCGGGATTAGTGTTGAACCTAAATAAATGTTATTTGGTGTTTGCGTTGAGCATGAATATGAGTTGATCATGTTTATTGCAATACGGTTATTCATTTAATTTAGAGAATAATTGTTGTTCCGTTTACATGAATAAAACCTTCTATGGTAATACACCCAATGAAAATGGTTTGTTGGATCTCGATCATAGTGATACACATATTCATAATATTGAAGCCAAAAGATGCAAAGTTAATAATGATAGTGCAACTTATTTGTGGCATTGCCGTTTAGGTCATATTGGTGTAAAGCACATGAAGAAGCTCCATGCTGATGGGCTTTTGGAATCACTTGATTATGAACCACTTGATGCTTGCGAACCATGCCTCATGGGCAAGATGACTAAGACTCCGTTCTCCGGAACAATGGAGCGAGCAACTGACTTATTGGAAATAATACATACTGATGTATGCGGTCCGATGAGTGTTGAGGCTCGCGGCAGGTATCGTTATTTTCTGACATTTACAAATGATTTGAGAAGATATGGGTATATCTACTTGATGAAACATAAGTATGAAACATTTGAAAAGTTCAAAGAATTTCAGAGTGAACTGGAGAATCATCGTAACAAGAAAATAAAAGTTTCTACGATATGATTGCAGAGGTAAAATATTTGAGTTACGAGTTTGGCCTTCAGTTAAAACAATGTGAAATAGTTTCACTACTCACGCCACCTGGAACACCATAGTGTAATGGTGTGTCCGAACGTCATAACCGTACTTTATTAGATATGGTGCAATCTATGATGTCTCTTACTGATTTACCACTAACGTTTTGGGATTATGCATTAGAGACAGCTACATTCATGTTAAATAGGGCACCATCTAAATCCATTGAGACGACACTGTATGAACTATGGTTTAGCAATAAACCTAAGCTGTTATTTCTTAAAGTTTGGAGTTGCGATGCTTATGTGAAAAAGTTTCAACCTGATAAGCTCGAACCCAAATCGAAGAAATGTGTCTTCATAGGATACCCAAAGGATACTGTTGGGTACACCTTCTAATCACAGATCTGAAGGCAAAATATTCGTTGCTAAGAATGGATCCTTTCTAGAGTGGGAGTTTCTCTCAAAAGAAGTGAGTGGGGGGAAGTAGAACTTGATGAGGTAATTGTACCTTCTCCCAAATTGGAAAGTAGTTCATCATAGAAATCAGTTCCAGTGATTCCTACACCAATTAGTAAGGAAGTTAATGATGATGATCATGAAACTTCAGATCAAGTTACTACCTAACCTCGTAGGTCAACTAGAGTATGTTCCGCACCACAGTGGTACGGTAATCCTGTTCT
This sequence comes from Triticum dicoccoides, assembly GCF_002162155.2. Lineage (NCBI taxonomy): Eukaryota > Viridiplantae > Streptophyta > Magnoliopsida > Poales > Poaceae > Triticum > Triticum dicoccoides. The sequence goes on along the minus strand of NC_041387.1, from coordinate 318,620,020 downwards.
GGAGGTCATGTTACTAGACCATGATGAACCTACGAACTATGAGGAAGTGATGATGAGCCCAGATTCCGCAAAATGGTTTAAGGCCATGAAATCTGAGATAGGATCCATGTATGAGAACAAAGTATGGACTTTGGTTGACTTGCCCGATGATTGGCAAGCCATTGAGAATAAATGGATCTTCAAGAGGAAGACAGACGCTGATAGTAGTGTTACTATCTACAAAGCTCAAATTATCGCAAAAAGGTTTTTGATAAGTTCAAGGTGTTGACTACGATGAGATTTTCTCACTCATAGCAATGCTTAAGTCTGTCTAAATCATGTTAGCAATTGCCACATTTGATGAAATCTGGCAAATGGATGGCAAAACTGCATTCCTTAATGGATTTCTTAAAAAAAGAGTTGTATATGATACAACAAGAAGGTTTTGTCAATCCTAAAGGTGCTAACAAAGTGTACAAGCTCCAGTGATCCATCTATGGACTGCTGCAAACATCTCGGAGTTGGAATATACGCATTGATGAGTTGATCAAAGCATATAGTTTTATATAGACTTGCGGTGAAGCCTGTATTTACAAAAAGTGAGTGGGAGCACTACAGCCTTTCTGATAAGTATATGTGAATGACATATTGTTGATCGGAAATAAATGTAGAATTTTCTGGAAAGCATAAAGGAGTATTTAAAAGGAGTTTTTCAAAGAAAGACCTCGGTGAAGCTTCTTACATTTTGAGCATCAAGATCTATAGAGATAGATCAATACGCTTGATAAGTTTTTTCAATGAGTACATACCTTGACAAGATTTTGAAGTAGTTCAAAATGGAACAGTCAAAGAAGGAGTTCTTGCCTGTATTGCAAGGTGTGAAGTTGAGTAAAGACTCAAAACCCGACCACAGCAGAAGATAGAGAGAGAATGAAAGTCATTCCCTATGCCTCAGCCATAGGTTCTATAAAGTATGCCATGCTATATACCAGACCTATTGTATACCCTGCCTTGAGTTTGGCAAGGGAGTACAATAGTGATCTAGGAGTAGATCACTAGACATTGGTCAAAATTATCCTTAGAGGACTAAGGAAATATTTCTCGATTATGGAGGTGATAAAGAGTTCGTCGTAAAGAGTTACGTTGATGCAAGATTTGACACCGATCTAGATGACTCTGAGTCTTGATCTGGATACATATTAAAAGTGGGAGCATTTAGCTAGAGTAGCACCATGTAGAGCATTGAAAACTTAGAATATTTGCAAAATACATACGACTCTGAATGTGGCAGACCCGTTGACTAAACTTCTCTCACAAGCAAAACATGATCACACCTTAGTACTCTATGGGTGTTAATCACATAGCGATGTGAACTAGATTATTAACTCTAGTAAACCCTTTGGGTATTGGTCACATGACGATGTGAACTATGGGCGTTAATCACATGGTGATGTGAACTATTGGTGTTAAATCACATGGCGACGTGAACTAGATTATTGACTCTAGTGCAAGTGGGATACTGAAGGAAATATGCCCTAGATGCAATAATAAAGATATTATTTATTTCCTTATTTCATGATAAATGTTTATTATTCATGCTAGAATTGTATTAACCGGAAACTTAGTACATGTGTGAATACATAGACATACAGAGTGTCACTAGTATGCCTCTACTTGACTAGCTCATTAATCAAAGATGGTTAAGTTTCCTAGCCATAGACATGAGTTGTAATTTGATGAACGGGATCACATCATTAGAGAATGATGTGATTGACTTGACCCATCCATTAGCTTAGCACGATGATCGTTTAGTTTGTTGCTATTGCTTTCTTCATGACTTATACATGTTCCTATGACTATGAGATTATGCAACTCCCGAATACCGGAGGAACACTTTGTGTGCTACCGAACGTCACAATGTAACTGGGTGATTATAAAGGTGCTCTATAGGTGTCTCCGATGGTGTCTGTAGGGTTGGCATAGATCAAGATTAGGATTTGTCACTCTGATTGTCGGAGAGTTATCTCTGGGCCCTCTCGGTAATGCACATCACTATAAGCCTTGCAAGCAATGTGACTAATGAGTTAGTCACGGGATGATGCATTACGGAACGAGTAAAGAGACTTGTCGGTAACGAGATTGAACTAGGTATGATGACACCGATGATCGAATCTCGGGCAAGTAACATACCATTGACAAAGGGAACAACGTATGTTGTTGTGCGGTTCGACTGATAAAGATCTTCGTAGAATATGTAGGAGCCAATATGGGCATCCAGGTTCCGCTATTGGTTATTGACTAGAGAGGTGTCTCGGTCATGTCTACATAGTTCTCGAACCCGTAGGGTCCGCACGCTTAACATTCGTTGACGATATAGTATTATATGAGTTATGTATGTTGGTGACTGAATGTTATTAGGAGTCCCGGATGAGATAACGGACATGACGAGGAACTTCGTAATGGTCCGGAGGTAAAGATTGATATATGGGATAGTAGTGTTTGATCTCCAGAAGGGTTCCGGAATTCACCGGAAGGGGTTCCGGATGTCTCCCGAAATGTTTGGGTACGAGAACACTTTATTTGGGCCAAAGGGGAAAGCTCACGAGGCTTTTGGAAAGTGCAAAAGGAAGTTTTGCGGAGACCAGAGGCTAGACGCCAGGAACCCTAGCATCTAGGGGGTAGACGTCGGGAACCCTGGCGTCTAGCCCTGGAGTCCATGTAGGACTCTTGCCTTTCGGGCAAAACCGACTTTGAGGAGGCTTTTACTCCAAGTTTTGACCCCAGGGCTCAACATATAAATAGAGGGGCAGGGCTAGCACCAAAGACACATCAAGAAACACCAAGCCGTGTGCCGGCAACCCCGTCCCCTCTAATTTATCCTCCGTCATAGTTTTTGTACTGCTAAGGGGAAGCCCTGTGGCGATTGTTCTTCACCAACACCGCCACCACGCCGTCGTGCTGTCGGAACTCATCTACTACTTCGCCCCTCTTGCTGGATCAAGAAGGTGAGGACGTCATCGAGCTGAACGTGTGATGAACGCGGAGGTGCCGTACGTTCGGTATTTGATCGGGACAGATCGTGAAGGTGTATGACTACATCAACCGCGTTGATAAACGCTTCCGCTTACGGTCTATGAGGGTACGTGGACTACACTCTCCCCTCTTGTTGCTATGCATGACCATGATCTTGTGTGTGCGTAGGAACTTTTTTTGTAATTACTACGTTCCCCAATAGAGCCATGACGACCAAGGCTAGGCGGGCGCAGAGCGCAGGTTTCCTCTTCAGTGCAAAGGAGGCAAGCCGCAGGCGCGGACTCCCGAGGAATCAGCCAAAGGTTTCCATTCTGGTATAACAAGACCAAGACCGCCTGGACGGTAGGACGGAAGTCATTGCCGATCCCACCGCAGCGTCACGACCTGAGGCTTTTCGCAGGCGAAGACTACTTTTGTCAAGATTAGTTGTACTACTTGTCCCCTTTCAAATCCGGTCATTGTGGGATCCCTTCCCGCCAACATTTGGGAAGAGGACCAAGGCCACTATAAATAGGACTTCGCCACCACCATAGAGGGGGATGGATTCTCATCCGATCACCTGACCAGCTCTCTTGAGCTCAAGAACACCTCACCTTCTGAGGCCAGTTCATCCACTGTACTAGTTCATCCTCGGCCCTCCGAGGCAATCCACCAAAACGCGGCAGTAGGGTATTACACCGCAAGGTGGCCCAAACCAGGATAAACTATTGTGTTTCTTTGTCTCTTCAAGCTTGTCATGCTAGGCTTAGGAGGATCGCGAGTAGGCAGGCTGGGTAGGTCGAGATCTCCGCACGCACCCCAGAGTTCAAACCTCTTAAGGGTTTGTGGAACCCGTAATCCGACAAAAATCGTGTCAGGTTTTCAGAGCATTCTGAGAACTTTTATTTTTGGGTCATTTTTTTATTGCACAGAAAAAGCAGAAAACAAACAAAGCATGGCATTTTATTTTATTTGACTAATAAAAACGGAAAAACAAAAGGTAGGGACAGAAGGTTGTGCTTACTAAATTCATCAACTTCATACCTCTCAAAAATGATCCATTAGTAAGGTTGATCAAGTCTTATTAACAAACACTTTCGATAAGCATGAAACGGAAGAACTTTTGTAAATCACTAAGTTACCTCAATGGGGATATGGATGTCCCCAAAAATAAGCATTTCATATTTCTTTTTGACAGTAGGTAGAGGTAGTTGAAAACTTCCAATAGTGATTGTCGGAGATTTTCCAATAACATTAATACCATTCACTTGGAATTGTTTCTTCGGAAAGTGCACCGTATGCTCATTACCATTGATATGAAAAGTGACCTTGCTTTTATTGCAATCAATAACAGCCCCTGTGGTATTCAAGAAGGGTCTACCAAGGATAATTGACATTTTTTCATCCTCGGGCATCTCAAGTATAACAAAGTCAGTCAAAATAGTAACATTAGCAACAACAACGGACACATCCTCACAAATACCGATAGGTATGGCAGTTGATTTATCAGCTTTTGCAATGATATTTTAGTACGTGTGAGTTTATTCAATTCAAGTCTTTTATATAGAGAGAAAGGCATAACACTAACACCAGCTCCCAAATCACATAAGGCAGTTTTCACATAGTTTCTTTTTATGGAGCAAGGTATAGTTGGTATTCTCGGATCTCCAAGTTTTTTAGGTACTCCATCTTCAAAAGTATAATTAGCAAGCATACTGGCGATTTCATCTTCCGGTATTTTTTCTCTTATTGGTGATGATGTCTTTCATGTACTTTGCATAAGGAGGCATTTTCAAAGTATCAGTCAAGCGAGTGCACAAAAAGACAGGCCTAATCATTTTAGCAAAGCGTTCAAATTCTTCATCATCTTTCTTTTAGTTGACTTAGGTGGAAAGGGCATAGGCTTTTGAACCCATGGTTCTCTTTCTTTTCCATGTTTTCTAGCAACAGAGTCTCTTTTGTCATATCTTTTATTCTTAGGTTGTGGGTTACCAAGACCAACAGCTGGTTCTATCTCAACATCATTATCTGGTTCTTTATCATTAGGTTGAGTGTTTTCATGAACCTCATCATTATCTTTTTCATTATCAGAAGGTGAGTGTTCATTACCAGATTGAGTTTCAGCATCAGAGATAGAAAGTTCATTATCATTATCAGGAGGTTTTTCTATTTCAGGCTCACCAGAAGCAGGCAAAGTCTTATCATTTTTCTTCTTCTTTTTCTTTTCAGAAGAACTAGGTGTAGTGGTGTTGTTCCTTTGAGAATCTTGTTCAATTATCTTTGGGTGTCCCTCATGATAAAGTGGTTCCTGGGTCATTTTACCTCCTCTAGTTGCTACTCTAACAGCAAAGTCACTTATATTATTGTTCATTTCATCAAGTAACTCTCTTTGAGATTTAGCAACTTGTTCTAATTGAGTTTGAACCATAGAGGCATGTTTTCCTACATCTCTAACATCATTTGAGATTCTAAATAACAAGTCACTTAAGAGAGCTATCATATCAGAGTTGTATTTCAATTGTTTCATAACATTTGCATTAAAGTGATCTTGCTTTCTTATGTAATTATCAAACTCATAAAGGCATTGACTAGGATGTTTATTACGAGGATCATCACTATCATTGAATTTCATTAAAGATTTTACCTCTACCACCTTAGGTGGTGGTGGTGCTTCAAGCCCATGTATTTCTTTGATAGGTGGTAAATTTTTAACATCCTTGGCCTTAATACCTTTTTCCTTCATAGATTTCTTTGCCTCTTGCATATCTTTAGGACTGAGATATAAGATAACCCTCTTCTTCGGAGTGGATTTAATAGGTGCTTCAGGAGGAGTCCAATCATCATAATTTTTCAGTATGTTATTCAATAATCCCTCAGCTTGTTGAATGGTTCAATCCCTGAAAACACAACCAGCACAACTATCTAGGAAGCCCCTAGAAGCATCGGTTAGTCCATTATAGAAGATATCAAGTATTTCATTTTTCTTAAGAGGATGATCAGGCAAAGCATTAAGCAATTGGAGAAGCCTCCCCCAAGCTTGTGGGAGACTCTCTTCTTCAATTTGCACAAATTTAAATATTTCCTGCAAGGCAGCTTGTTTCTTATGAGCAGGGAAATATTTTTTAGAGAAGTAATAGGTCATATCCTAGGGACTACACACACAACCAGGAGCAAGAGTATTGTACCAAGATTTAGCATCACCCTTTAATGAGAACGGAAATAACTTGAGGATATAGTAGTAGCGAATCTTCTCATCATGAGCAAAAAGGGTGGCTATATCATTCAACTTAGTAAGATGTGCCACAACAGTTTCAGTTTCATAACCATGGAAAGGATCAGATTCAACCAAAGTGGTTAACTCTGGGTTGACAGAGAATTCATAATGCTTATCAGCAATAACAATAGGTGAAGTAGCAAACTCAGGATCACATTTCATTTTAGCATTCAGAGATCTTTCTTTATACTTGCATAATAATTTCTCTAGATCATCTCTATCCTTACAAGCAAGAATATCACTAGTTGCCTCCTCACTCATAGTATAACCTTTCGGTACCTTCGACAATTCATATCTAGTAGGACTAGTTCTAGTAGGTGTTTCGGTAGTTTTAGTTTCAAGTTCATCATCAGATTCAACAATATCATGTTGTCTTACTCTACAATTTGTACATCAAGAAATTCACCTAGTGGCATGTCATCAAGCAAGGTACTAGCATCATCATGAGCAACATTCATAGAAGAAGTAGCATCATCAATAACTTGTGACATATCAGAATTAATAGCATGTTGTGGTGTTGCAAGTTTACTTATAACAGAAGGTGCATTAGAGCAGAATTGGATGGCAGTTCCTTACCTCCCCTCGTCTTTGAGGGAAAAATCATAGTCTTAGCATCCTTCAGATTCTTCATAGTGATAATATAATAATAATCCCAAGTGACCCAACAAATATAGCTATGCTCCCCGGCAACGGCGCCAGAAAAAGGTCTTGATAACCCACAAGTATAGGGGATCGCAACAGTTTTCGAGGGTAGAGTATTCAACCCAAATTTATAGATTCGACACAAGGGGAGCCAAAGAATATTTGAAGGTATTAGCAACTGAGTTGTCAATTAAACCACACCTAGAGATTAATTATCAGTAGCAAAGTGATTAGTAGCACAGTAGTATGATAGTTTTTATGATAGCAGCAATAGTAACGGTAACAGTAATAGTGATAGCAGTGATATTGTAGCAGTAACGGTAGTAGTAGCAACAGTAGTAACTTAGTAAGAACAATATAAGATAAATTCGTAGGCATTGGATCGGTGACTCGTTGGATGATATTCATCATGAGACAGTTATAACCTAGGGCGATACGGCACTAGCAACAGTTCATAAATATAATGTAGGCATGTATTCCGTAAATAGTCATACGTGCTTATGGAAAGAACTTGCATGACATCTTTTGTCCTACCCTCCCGTGGCAGCGGGGTCCTATGGGAAATAAGGGATATTAAGGCCTCCTTTGAATAGAGAACCGGAACAAAGCATTAACACACGGTGAATACATGAACTCCTCAAACTACGGTCATCACCGGGAGTGGTCCCGATTATTGTCACTCCGGGGTTGCCGGATCATAACACGTAGTAGGTGACTATAACTTGCAAGATCGGATCTAGAACATGGATATGATGGTGATAACATAAACTATTCATATCTGAAATCATGGCACCCGGGCCCAAAGTGACAAGCATTAAGCATGCAAAGGCATAGCAACATCAATCTCAGAACATAGTGGATATTGGGGATCAAGCCTTAACAAAACTAACTCGATTACATGATGAATCTCATCCAACTCCTCACCGACCAGCGAGCCTACGAAGGAATTACTCACTCCCGGTGGGGAGCATCATGGAATTGGCGATGGAGATGTGTTGGTGCTGACGAAGATCAAAGATCCCCCACTCCAGAGCCCCAAACGGACTCCAGATCTGCCCTCCCGAGGAAGAACAGGGCTTGGTGGCGGCTCCGTCTTGTGAAACGCAATAATTCTTTCTCCCTGATTTTTTTTTCTGGAAATATGGGATTTTATAGCGTCGGTTTGAGGGTCAGCGGGCCCACTAGGTGGGCAGCACCCACCTGGGCAAGCCTGGGGGGCTGGAGCACCCTGGTGGGTTGTGCCCACCCAGGTGCCCCCCCTCAGGTCCATCCTGGCTCGAGAAATTCTCGTATTTGATATAAAAAATACTCGCAAAGTTTTGTTCCATTCCTAGAACTTTTATTTCTGCACACAAAAATAACAGCATGGTAGTTCTACTGAAAACATCGTCAGTCCTGGGTTAGTTTCATTCAAATCATGCAAATTAGAGTCCAAAACAAGAGGAAAAGCATTAGGAAAAGTAGATATGTTGGAGACGTATCAGTGTTTACAAGAGCCTTCCAGAAGTAAGAAATTTGAGGAAATTATACACAAGCAAGGAAGGCACCGGAAGAATCAAGGTGTTGGTTTTGAACGGAAGTTCAATGCCAATGGAGTTGTCGGTGCAACAAACCCTAGGTCTGTTGCCCAGACTGTGCACAGGCACGGGAACAAGATTATGGCACCAGGACATGCCAAAGTACAGGAGACCAAGATCTTCAAAGGACCAACATGCATATCGAGAGGGCCAAGGTCAAGCCAGACAAGTAAGATACCACCAGGAGAAAAGCCTCCCTTGTCGGGCAGACGAGCTCGGCGAGGGCGGAGCCACCCCCGAATGAGAACACCCAAGACGTCCCGGCAGCGCCTACCGGGACTCACAGAGGCAAGAAACCACCTCACCAACCACTCCACCACGACCCACGTCGTCAATCAATGCGGTGTCAAGTCGCAAAGTGATTAAGTGGCAGCCATTCGCCACATGGCAACCTCTTTCTACAGAAATACCTACAGACGACACCCGTCCTATGACGTGTCAAGCAAGCAGGCGTGAAGCTGGCAAAATAGCCCGACAAGGCTTGCTGGGCGAGAAACGGTGTGACGTTGAGCGACACCTTTAATGCGCTCTGTCAGCCTGCAGAGTTAGGTATGATAGCATTGTTTGCTATCTTATCAGTGCATAATGACTGATTTTCCATTGAGGTGGCCCCTTAATCTATAAAAGGAGGCTCGTGGCAACCGTATAAGGGGGTTAGAAGGTTGGACACCCACACCTCATATGGGCGTAGCCACTATCGCCCCTGCTGGGCAAGTATACTGCACTCCTCCACCATTCTTCCACCATCAATCCACCAAAGAAAGAGTAGGGTTTTACGCCTCACGGCAGCTCAAACCTGGATAAAATTGCTTGTATGATTTCTGCCATGCTGCCCCACGCTCTTCTGCTCTTTGTGCAACATGACATCACTCCTGCCGAACCAGCAAGGGACCCTTGGTCCCATAGGTGGTCGTGGTTTCCCACGACATCTTTGGCGCGCCAGGTAGGGGGGCTCACTTGCGCGAACCTGAAAGCGTGTGCAACGCGTCATCTTCATTGCCATCTTCGTCTTCGATGGTGCCATCAACCATGGCGCCCAAGAAGAAATCCGGTGCTTCAGCTCACCCATCCACCTCAAAGGCAACGCCGCCCACAGCCACCAATGCTACGGGAGGTGCGGAGGCATGCGAGGATGTGGACGCTGCTGGGGATGTGGTCAAAGCAGGCGGCGCCGTCACCACTTCCCCCGCGGCCAAAGCAGGAGCGGGAGACACCGGAGGAGAGCAACATCAGCAACACCCCGATGGCCACGCTCCATGAGGTACGAGTGAAGGGATTACTCCATCCACACTCCTTCCTCTCGCTGACAGGCACAACCGCAGCGATGGCGCTCGATCCTTGACGAATCGCCGCCCTCCAGCTGCCCCCGTCATGGGAGAGACCGCAGCGTGTGCGCCTCCCCCGGGGCGAGTCGACCAAGTCATTGTGCCCGACGGAGCCGCTAGCCCTCAAGCGCCTTCGACATGCCACCATGCCATCCAGGTGGCCCTCCCGCAGCAGCAGGGACGTGGTGCTATCACTGCTGGCACCGTCAAGAGCCGCGCGACAGTCCGATCTGCGTCGTCATCACCCATGCCGAGCACTGCTACGGAGGGCATGGCGCGGGCTCAGCTGCTACTAAGGTTCCCGCCAGCGGACAAGCAAATGGACGAGCGGCGTGCCACCATCCAGAGCCTGCTCAGTTTCGCCAAGGCTGGGGGCTCGCAGCGAGCTGGCCCACCACGGCCTCCCCAAGCAACGACAACGGCTCATGATGCTGGTCGTACGGAAGGGGCCACCCCCACAATACAGTCCCTGCCACGATAGCCAGCGCAAGCACAGCAGAATCAAGAACCCGACAATGTCTCGATGGCCTCTTCTGACCCTCGAGCACGTCAAGACCGGCGGCAAGCCCCGGAGGGCAGCGGAGGGAAGATGCACGCCTTGTCATTGAGCGACGCCGCGGCGACCACCATTGGTCCAATGGGTGCCATGGCCCTGACGTCGACGAGCGTGCGCTCGATATTGACGGGTGCCTACCTTTGAAGGTTGGGTGCCCCGCCTTTACTCGTGAGCTGGGGAAAGTCCATTGACCATCCGTCCACACGTTCAAGCCAGAGATACCCGAGAAGTATGATGGGAGGCTAAACCCGGCAGAGTTTCTGAGCATCTACACCATCGTTGTTCAAGCTGCTCGGGGAAGAGATGAGAAGGTATTCGCCAATTACTTCCCTTTGGCTCTCAAGTCCAAGGTAGGTCCAGGCTGATGCACCTACAGGGAACTCCATTTCATCATGGGCTGACCTGTGCCATGAGTTCATTGGCACCTTCACTGGCGGCTATCAAGAACCTGGTCGGCCCAGCAATTTGCAGCTTCTCCAACAAAAAGAAGGAGAAACTCTCCGGAAGTATTTGCAGAGATTCAGTAGAGTCGACAGGTACATCCCGAACATCCATCCGGCAGCTGTGATTGCCGCCTTCCAGTCCAATGTGTGCAACCGCAGGATTCGTTCCAAGATGAACGTACGGCTGCCCAAGACTGTGAAGGAGCTTTACACCTTGGTGGATAAGTGTGCTCGGATGGAGGAGGGAAGGAAGTTACCTGGGGAGGGGGGACTGCATCAATGTCGATTCATAGGATGACGACAAATCCACCAGTCAGAAGAAGAGCAAGAAGCGCAATAAGAGGTGCAAGGATAAGGCAGTGATGACTGTTGAATGATCAGGTACACCTAGTACCGGCAAGATAACTAAGACCGAAGCCCGCGACAAGGAAGCTACCGTGTGCATTGACTGCCGGGAAGCTGCGGCTGTCGAGAAGGCCGGGAAAAGCGATGGGTCGTATTGCAAGATTCATCGGACCAAGGGACACGACCTTCAAGAGTGTTATCAGGTTGAGCAGCTTGTCAAGAGGCAAAGAGCAGAGTATGAGAAGCGTAACAAGGAAAAGGGTTAGAATGTCACTGGTGGTAAGGGTCGAGGCAGTGAAGTAAATCGCCCCGACAAACCCCTCCGGAACAAAGGAAAACCCGCCAAAGGTCAAGAGAAGGAAGTCTGTGATGATGAGAGTGATGGAGGGGATGAAGAGGAAACCAGTGAGCAAGAGTTTCAGAAGGCCACTGACGCCATGTGCATTGACGGGGGCGCGTCCTTGCACACCTCTCACCACCAACTCAAACGGTGGGCGCGTGAGGTCAATGTCGTGGAACCAGCGCCAGAGGCCCGAAAATCACTCAAATGGTCATGCATGCCCATCATCTTTGACAAAGAGGATCATCCTGACTACACCACCATGGTAGGATGTTTGCCGTTGTTGGTCTCTTTGACAATTCGCAACCTTAAGGTCACTAAGATGTTGGTAGAAGGTGGGGCCGGGTTGAATCTGATTTCCCCAAAGGTTATCAACAGACTTCAGATAGCAGAAGAGGAGTTAAAGGTCACCGGCACGTTTCAAGGAGTTAATCCCGGTAGGAGCCATCCTAAGGGAAAGATCACGTTGAGGGAGTCCTGGATTAGGGGGTATCCGGACAGCCGGGCTATATACTTTGGCCGGACTGTTGAACCGTGAAGATATAAGACTCAAGACTTCGTCCCGTGTCCGGATGGGACTCTTCTTTGCGTCAAAGACAAGCTTGGCGATCGGATATTAGATCTCCTTCTTTGTAACCGGCTTTGTGTAACCCTAGCCTCCTCCAGTGTCTATATAAACCGGAGGGTTTAGTCCGTAGGAGGACAATCATATTCATCATAGGCTAGCTTCTAGGGTTTAGCCTCTACGATCTCGTGGTAGATTAACTCTTGTAATACTCATATCATCAAGATCAATCAAGCAGGAAGTAGGGTTTTACCTCCAACGAGAGGGCTTGAACCTGGGTAAAACATCGTGTCCCTTGCCTCTTGTTACCATTAGCCTTAGACGCACAGATTGGGAACCCCTACCCGTGATCCGCCGGTTTTGACACCGACATTGGTGCTTTCATTGAGAGTTCCTCTGTGTCGTCGCTGCAAGGCTTGATGGCTCCTTCAATCATCAACAACAACACGGTCCAGGGTGAGACTATTCTCCCCGGACAAATCTTCGTGTTCGGCGGCTTTGCACCGCAGGCCAATTCGCTTGGCCATCTAGAGCGGATCGACAGCTACACCCCTGGCCATCAGGTCAGTTTCGGAAACTTGAACTACACGGCTGATATCCGCGGAGACTTGATCTTCAATGGATTCGGGCCTAGGCCAGGAGCGCCGAACAGTCACGATGAGCACGGCTTAGACCTGCTGCCGGACAATACTCGGGATATCGCACCTGCAGGAGCTCCAGACCTAAATCCGGGGCAGATTGCGTCGTCCGAGGATGGGTGGATGGACCCCGCCCCAGAGATCGCACACTCATAGACGGTAGAGCCGAACACAGACTCCATCCCCAAGGAAGCCTGTGTCACTGGACCCTCGGACTCCTGCCCGGTTGTAGGTTCCAAACCGCGCGCCCCCGAGCCCGCCAAATCTGGTGGGGCTCCGGTAATGGAGTTCACCGCTGCGGATATCTTCCAGCACTCGCCCTCTGGTGACATGCTGAAATCATTAAAGTCTCTATCTTTGTTAGGAGACTCTTGGTCGAACTATGTCCGGCTCGCGTGGGAAGCAGGCGACGAGGGAATTTTTTGCCCACCCACCACCCACTTCATTGCCACTGTCGATGATTTGACCGACGTGCTTGACTTCGACTCTGAAGACATCGACGGTGTGGATGACGATGTAGGAGAAGAACAGGAACCACCGCCCACGGGGCGCTGGACAGCCACCTCCTCGTATGATATATATATGGTGGACACTCCAAAAGAAACCAATGGCGATGAGGCAATGGAGGATAACCCCTCAAGGAAGAAAGCAAAGCATGGGCGTCATTGGCGCCGCTCCAAGCCCCGCCACAGCAATACCGGCACAGGAGACGAAAACAATCCGGATGGTGCCGAAGACGAACACAACCCCGATCAGCCGGCCTTCGAGCAGGCCGAACAGGAAGACGGGCAGGTCAGCCCAAACGAACAGGCGACGGACGGATACCCGGAGGAGGACAACTACATGCCCCCTCCGAAGACGAGATGAGCCTCGGCGAAGATGAATTCGGCGTGCCTGAGGATCCCGTAGAGCAGGAGTGCTTCAAGCACTGGCTTATGGCCACTGCGAGGAGCCTAGTCAGCCACTCATTACGCGCGCGAAGCAGTTTGAGTGGTGGCGCCCCGGGAGTTTACGCTTTCGACGTCACCCCCTCTGTTTAATTATTTCAAATTCATTTAAATTCCAGGAAACTTCAAATGGCCATAACTTTTTATCTATAAGTCCAAATGCATTGATTCTTTTTGCATCGTGTTCTGTGTCCAAAAATCTAACAGCACCCAAAAGATAGGATTTTTCCTTGCTGTCTAGATTTTCTGGTAATTTTCAGAAGGTTTCTTGATATTTTCTTTTGGTGATTTTGAATATTTTCAGAAGAATCAGCTTGTCTTGAGGATCACCAGAAGCTTTGTGAACCTCATTAGCACTAAGGCAAGCCACAGTAGCATTTTCATAGTGTCACTTCAATATTTGTGATTTTCCTACTTGAACTTATGAATATTCATGCATTTAAATTACATATATGATGATTATATTCTGTTAAATGCTTGTCATGTTAACATACTTGAACTACAGAATGTTTGAAGTGAATCTTGTTGATAAACTAAGTAGAACTTAGTTGCATGAGATGAATAAATGATATGATCATAGAGTTGGATAATTAGTTTAATTGTCATTTTTGCATGATTAAAAATGATGAGATTGCTAGTAATGATTCTGGTATAAGTGAGGTGTGATCTTAACCAGAGTAGAAGCATGAGTTGATGATGGCTCCGTAGGAGCGTGGTCGATTTAGTTGTTTACATGGTTATGTGGTGCATATGTCAAGTGATGTATAGCATGGTATTGTGACACCGTTATTTTTCACATTAAGTTGAACCTGATTAATAACTCAACTTGAACATGTTGTTGACCGGGTCATGGTGCCGCTGAAATGAGTCTTTCCTAGTGCAACCACACTTGCCGGTATGGGACGGCCTTAATGCGTTTCATTGTCGTGCCTCTGGTCGGTGCCTCCATTTAGGGAAGGTTATGGGCATGCTGTACCCTGCCCCGGTAGGCAAGCATAACCTTGTGAGCCGTTGTTAAGTTAATTTTGGTACCGGATCCCAGAGTGGATCGTGGCCACGATGGTGGTCAAGGTGTCTGGAGGTAGACACGGGGCCACCCAGGACTAGCCCGGTGGGGTCTGAGTCGGAATGGCCGGGAGAGTGTCATGACAATGAAATGGTTTCGTCAAAACGTTGTTGGTCCACCCGAATGGGAGTGCGAGGCCATGGGTTCCATAGTGTGGGTACAGTGTACTAACCTCTGCAGAGTGTTTTTAATCTATCGATAGCCGAGTCCACGGTCACGGACACGCTCGAAAGTAGGGTACGCCATGGGTCAACACTTAATAAAATATGGACACTAAGTTTGCACTAAGGATGGCAGTGAGGCCATCGTGTTGAGTTGGCCATGAGATGGTCCGGTTGTGATCGCCGTAAGGATCACGGGCCAAGAGTTGGTCGGGTTATGATCTCCATAAGGATCATAGGCCATGGATTGGTCGGATGGTGATTGTCGAAAGGATCACAAGTGTGTTTTAGAGATTATCATGTTTGTGGTCTGGAAATGATCATGTCCGGTAAGCACGCCCGTGGAACAAGTACCTGTTGAACATAGTCACATCATGTTAGATGTATGGATGCATTATTGATTAAATGGTTAAATGTCATGATATTGTTTGTCATTATGTTTATGCTTATTGTGAGATTGCAAGTACATTCAATGTACTGACCTGGTGTGTCATGCCAGATTTCAGGAAAGTCTCATTGGAAAGGAGTGATGTCCAAGTCTAGACCGTGTCCACATCGGTGTCCTTGTGCTATGGAGTCCCGCTATGACGTTGTTCCACTGCCGAGTAGTTGTCATGATCGAGGCCCCTTTATGTTCACTAAATAATGTACATATTGTTCAGCCGCACCGTGTGTGCCGCTTGGCCTCGCTAACTGTTGTAATATAAACTATGCTCCGCTAGCATGAATAAAACGGTTGTTTTTCTGTACCATGTTGTTGTGTGTTGCCAGAAGACAAGGTCTCTGGGCTGGCAATGCAAGGTAAACCGGTCGCTCTGAGCCGGAGTGCCACACCCGGGGTCTCCAAGTTTCTTTGGTATTCCACCCTTAAGAGTGTAATTAGCAAGCATGGTGGAAATTGCAGCTTCCGGTATCTTTGTTTTATTTGTAATGATATCCTTAATATACTTAGCATAAGGGTTTACTTTAAGCATATCAGTTAAGCGCATACGTAAGAAGATAGGTCTAATCATTTCAGCAAAGCGCTCACAATCCTCATCATCCTTTGTCTTGGATGGTTTAGGAGGAAAGGGCATAGGATTCTGAACCCATGGTTCTCTTTCTCTACCGTGCTTCCCAGCAACAAAGTCTCTCTTATCATAATGTTGATTCTTTGATTGTGGGTTATCAAGATCAACAGCAGGTTCAATCTCTACTTCATTGTTTTTGCTAGGTTGAGCATCAACATGAACATTATCATTAACATTATCACTAGGTTCATGTTCATCACCTGATTGTGTTTCAGCATCAGAGATAGAAATATCATTGGGATTCTCATGTGTGTCTACAGTAGGTTCACTAGAAGCATGCAAAGTCCTATCATTTTCCTTTTTCTTCTTTTTAGAAGAACTAGGTGCCTCTAAATTATTTCTCTAAGAATCTTGCTTGATCCTCATAGGGTGGCCTTCAGGATACAAAGGTTCCTGAGTCATTCTACCAGTTCTAGTAGCCACTCTAACAGCAAAGTCAGGTTTATTATTTAATTCATCAAGCAAATCATTTTGAACTTTAAGTACTTGCTCAGCTTGAGTAGCAACCATAGAAGCATATTTGCTAATGAGTTTAAGTTCACCTTTAACTCTAGCCATATAATCACTCACGCGTCCTATCTCGAAAGCATTATTCTTTAATTCTCTACCAACATAAGCATTAAAACTTTCTTGTCTAGCCATAAAGTCGTCAAATTCATCTAAGCATGGGCTATGGAATTTAGTAGAGGGAATTTCAACTTTATCATATCTATAGAGAGAATTTACCTTTACTACCTATGTCGGGTTATCAAGACAATGTGTTTCTTCAACAGGCGGTATATTAAGACCATGTATTTCTTTAATAGGAGGTAAATTCTTAACATCTTCAGCTTTAATACCTTTTTCTTTCATTGATTTCTTTGCCTCTTGCATATCTTCAGGACTGAGAAATAAAACGCCTCTCTCCTTTGGAGTGGGTTTAGGAATAGCCTCAGGAGTTGGCTCAATTGGTTCAGGAATTTCCTCGGGAATTGGCTCAGGAAGAGTCCAATTATTTTCATTAGTCAACATATTATTCAATAGTAATTTAGCTTCGTCGACTGTTCTTTCCCTGAAAACACAACCAGCACAACTATCCAAGTAGTCCTTGGAAGCATCGGTTAGTCCATTATAAAAGATATCAAGTATTTCATTTTTCTTAAGAGGATGATCAGGCAAAGCATTAAGTAACCGGAGAAGCCTCCCCCAAGCTTGTGGGAGACTCTCTTCTTCGATTTGCACAAAATTTTATATTTCCTGCAAGGCAGCTTGTTTCTTATGAGCAGGAAAACATTTAGCAGAGAAGTAATAAATCATATCCTCGGGACTACGCACACAACCAGGAGCAAGAGAATTAAACCAAGTCTTAGCATCACCCTTTAATGATAACGGAAATATCTTAAGGATATAGTAATAGCGAGACTTCTCATCATTAGTAAATAGGGTGGCTATATCATTTAACTTGGTAAGATGTGCCACAACAGTTTCAGATTCAAGGCCATAAAAAGGATCAGATTCAACCAAAGTAATAATCTCAGGATCAACAGAGAATTCATAATCCTTATCAGTAACACAGATAGGTGAAGTAGCAAAAGTAGGGTCAGGTTTCATTCTAGCATTAAGAGACTCCTGCTTCCATTTAGCTAATAATTTCTTAAGATCATATCTATCTTTACAAGCAAAGATAGCTCTAGCAGCTTCCTCTTCCATAACATAACCCTCAGGGACAACAGGCAATTCATAATCATTGGGAGAACTTTCATAATCACTATCATCAATAATAGCATCTTCAATAATTTCATTTTCTCTAACCCTAGGAAGTTGTTCATCAAGAAATTCACCTAATGGCAAAGTAGTATCACGCACACAAGTAGTTTCATCATAAGTATCATGCATAGCAGAAGTGGCATCATCAATAACATGCGACATATCACAATTCATAGCAGTAGTAGGTTTAGGTGTCGCAAGCTTACTAATAACAGAACGAGAATCTAGTGCAGAGCTAGATGGCAGTTCCTTACCTCCCCTCGTAGTTGAGGGCAAAATCTTGGTCCTTTCGTCTTTCAAGTTCCTCATAGTGATCAACAGATATAAATCCCAAGTGACTCAAAGAATAGAGCTATGCTCCCCGGCAATGACGCCAGAAAGTAGTCTTGATAACCCACAAGTGTAGGGGATCGCAACAGCTTTCGAGGGTAAAGTATTCAACCCAAATTTATTGATTCGACACAGGGGGAGCCAAAGAATATTATTGAGTATTAGCAGTTGAGTTGTCAATTCAACCACACCTGGATAACTTAGTATCTGCAGCAAAGTATTTAGTAGCAAAGTAGTATGATAATAAAGGTGACGGTAGCAAAAATAATATTTTTGGGTTTTGTAGTGATTGTAACAATAGCAATGAAAAAGTAAATAAGCGAGACACAAGATGTGAAAAGCTCGTAGGCAATGGATCAGTGATGGATAATTATGTCGGATGCAATTCCTCATGTAATAGCTATAACATAGGGTGACACGGAACTAGCTCCAATTCATCAATGTAATGTAGGCATGTATTCCGAATATAGTCATACATGCTTATGGAAAAGAACTTGCATGACATCTTTTGTCCTACCCTCCCATGGCAGCGGGCTCCTAACGGAAACTAAGGGATATTAAGGCCTCCTTTTAATAGAGAACCAGAACAAAGCATTAGCACATAGTGAATACATGAACTCCTCAAACTACGGTCATCACCGAGAAGTATCCCGATTATTGTCACTTCGGGGTTGTCGGATCATAACACATAATAGGTGACTATAGACTTGCAAGATAGGATCAAGAACACACATATATTCATGAAAACATAATAGGTTCAGATCTGAAATCATGCTACTCGGGCCCTAGTGACAAGCATTAAGCATAGCAAAGTCATAGCAACATCAATCTCAGAACATAGTGGATACTAGGGATCAAACCCTAACAAAACTAACTTGGTTACATGGTAAATCTCATCCAACCCATCACCGTCTAGCAAGCCTACGATGGAATTACTCACGCATGGAGGTGAGCATCAAGAAATTGGTGATGGAGGATGGTTGATGATGACGACGGCGACGAATCCCCCTCTCCAGAGCCTCGAACGGACTCTAGATCAGCCCTCTCCAGAGAGATTAGGGCTTGGCGGCGGCTCCGTATCGTAAAACGCGATGAAACTTTTCTCTGATTTTTTTTCTCTGTGAGACGGAATATATGGAGTTGGAGTTGAGGTCGGCGGAGCCTCAGGGGGCCCACGAGACGGGGGGGCGCTCAGGGGGGTGGGCGCCCCCCCCCCACCCTCGTGGACTGGGTGTGAGCCCCCTGGTCTTGATTCTTTCGCCAATATTTTTTTATATTTTCCAAAAAGTGCCTCCGCAGATTTTTAGGACATTCCGAGAACTTCTGTTTTCTACACATAAAACGGCATCATGGCAGTTCTGCTGAAAGCAGCGTCAGTCCGGGTTAGTTTCATTCAAATCATGCAAGTTAGAGTCCAAACAAGGGCAAAAGTGTTTGGAAAAGTAGATACGTTGGAGACGTATCAGACACCCACACACTCATACTGGCGTAGCCACTGTCGCCCTTGCCGGGCAAGTGTACTATGCTCCTCCACCATTCTTCCACCATCAATCCACCAAAGCAGGAGTAGGGTTTTACGCCTCACGGTGGCTCGAACCTGGGTTATATTGCTCATGTGATTTCTGTCATGCTGCCCCACGCTCTTCTACTCTTTGTGCAACATGACATCCCCCCTGCCGAACCAGCAAGGGACCCTTGGTCCCATAGGTGGTCGTGGTTTCCCGTGACAGGAGTTGAGTGGGAATAAGATCAATACCTTAAGACGAAGTTTGTTCCTCAACAAGAGAAATACAACCCCACTTCTTTCAAGGGAACACAAGCTCAAGATGATCTTCCACCACAAGACCACAAGCTAAAAGGCAAGGACAAGCTTGAAGAAGAGATTGACTCATTTGAAGAAGCTCCTAATGCCGTGGTCAAGTGGGTTCCCAAGACTATGTCAAGTTCTACTTCATAAAGTACGACTACAACTCCAAGGATTCCCATCAAGTTGATGTGGATCCCAAATTAAGAAGAAGAACTAGAGTGTTCTTGAGGGTGACTCCACCGACATACTTCACTCATATTCATTTTGGCGGGACATGTGCAATCAACTTTAATATCTTGCACTAGTTCATGGAGTCACAAACCATCTTGTTGGTAAGACAAGGGACAAGGTAACGTAATGCTTTCATGGACATCATCATGTGTGTAATTCACTCTATGTCTATGGATATCCTTGTATGTTCCTTGTGGGACTAACCCATGTAGGTATTGAAAGTGCAACACTCAATGGATTGCTCCAAGAGGTCTACATCAACATTGAGCATCCACATCTTCAACATCTACATGAAGTCATCATCGACAAAACCCAAGGTTAGTTCATCCCTCTTAGGGGGGATATCACATCTAGGGGCAGCTTTGCTCTAAGAATTGAGCTAAAGCAACTCTAATTGTATGACACATTAATGCTTTATGTAAAAGTGGTAACCCCACTTGTGCTTAAACGATGAGTATGACATATGATCAAATGTTCTCATTTGACTCCTAAGTCAATATACTCATATATAGATGACCTAGTCATCGCCAATTGCTTGATAGATGCTAGAAGTGTTTGTGCATGCTTTGTCACATATTTCATTTGCTATCTTATTGTGTGAGCATGTCGGTTTCATGATTTCTCCATTCAAGGACATCCATTTGTGGTTTTGATTGTTTGGTTTATTTGCCAAACGGATGGACAAGAATGCCTAAGAACCTCCTCTAGCTATCTATTCTTTTTCTCTTCTCAAACGCTATTCATGCTACATCACAAAAACTTGAACAAGTCTTTTTGGACCCTCCGAGTGAGGAGCACTCGGAGCCACCGATCCGTCAAGGGCTGACTTCCAAAACCTTCTTGTGGATTTCGGTCAGACCAACACACTCATATCTGGTCCCACCAAAATCACTAGATTGATCTAGGTTTTCACCTCTGTGCCACCTATTTGAACGACTCAGTCTCACCGAGTTGCAGTAACTGCAAGCAGTTTTGCATCTTGGTGCCACCAAGACATTCCTCTCGGTGCCACCGACAGCGCTTGGGTATATATATACCTTGTGTACCCATATGATTGAAAAATTCTTCAAACCGCACGAGTCCGCGCCCCAGCACTGCCGCCCCTTGGTCTCTCGATCGTCGCCGTCTCCTCCTGTACATCGTCGT
The DNA here is from genome assembly GCF_002162155.2 of Triticum dicoccoides. NCBI lineage: Eukaryota > Viridiplantae > Streptophyta > Magnoliopsida > Poales > Poaceae > Triticum > Triticum dicoccoides. The sequence goes on along the minus strand of NC_041387.1, from coordinate 318,598,820 downwards.
CGCAGGTCTCCGTCGCCGTCAATGGAATCCCTCTCCGCCGTTGCCGCCATAGAGAATTGTCACCAAGTTAGGGTATGGTTCGAATACTTTGTGCCTATTTCCCCTTCCGATTCTTTGCACAAAGTCAATGTTGTAGGGAAACATTGCACGGAAAACAAAAAAATTCTACGCACACGCAAGATCTATCCATGGATATGCATAGCAACGAGAGGGGAAGATCATCTACGTACCCTTGTAGATCGCTAAGCGAAAGTGTTTATCACGCGGTTGATGTAGTCGTACTCTTCGCGATTCGATCACAATCCAACCGATCTAGTGCCGGACAAACGGCACCTCTGAGTTTAGCACACGTGCGGCTCGATGACGTCTCCTCCTTCTTGATCCGGCAAGCGGGAGAGGATAAGTAGATGGGATTACAACCAACATGACAACGTGGTGGTGACGGTGGCGGTGGAGCAGCGACAGCACTTCACTAAGTGTCGCCGGGACGAGGCGGTGGAACTACGGAGTAACGAGAGAGGGAGGGGCGCCAAGGGCTTGGTGTATCCTCTTGGAGCACCCCTCCCCTCTATATATAGGTGGAGGGGGAAACAGCCCCTCCAAGCCCTAGGGCGCAGCTAAGGGGGAGAGGACTAGGACTCCAAGTCCAATCCTATTCCTGCTAGGACTCCTTCCTTTTTTGCCCTCCCTAGCCACATGGGCTTTTGAAGACTTGGTGCACTGCTACTTCTTGAGCTTGCGTTGGTTTTCCCTTGAAGAGGAAAGGGTGATGCAACAAAGTAGAGATAAGTATTACCCTCAGTTTGAGAACCAAGGTATCAATCCAGTCAGAGAAAACGCACAAATCACCGAATACCTGCACAAACAATCAAACAAACTTGCACCCAACGCGATAAAGGGGTTGTCAATCCCTTCACGGTTACTTGCAAAAAGTGAGATATGATAGAGATAGATAAACAATAAAGTAAATATTTTTGGTATTTTTGGTTTATAGATCAGAAAGTAAAAGATTGCAAGAATAGTAGATCAGAAACTAAAATTGTAGATCGGAAACTTATATGATGTAAAAGAAACCCATGGGCCATAGGTTTCACTAGAGGCTTCTCTCAAGATAGAAAATAATACAGTAGGTGAACAAATTACTGCCGAGCAATTGATAGAAAAGTGCAAAGTTATGACGATATCTAAGGCAATGATCATGAATATAGGCATCACGTCTGTGTCAAGTAGACCGAAACGATTCTGCACCTGCTACTATTACTCCACACATCGACCGCTATCCAGCATGCATCTAGAGTATTAAGTTCATAAAGAACGGAGTAATGCATTAATAAGATGACATGATCTAGAGGAATTAACTCAAGCAATATGATGAAAACCCCATCTTTTTATCCTCGATGGCAACAATACAAAACATGCCTTGCTGCCCCTACTGTCACTGGGAAAGGACACCGCAAGATTGAACCCAAAGCTAATCACTTCTCCCATTGCAAGAAAAACCAATCTAGTTGGCCAAACCAAACCGATAGTTCGAAGAGAATTACAAAGATATCAAATCATGCATATAAGAATTGAAAGAAGATTCAAATAATATTCATAGATAAGCTGATCATAAATCCACAATTCATCGGATCTCAACAAACACGCTGAAAAAAGTATTACATTGAATAGATCTCCAAGAACATCGAGGAGAACATGGTATTGAGAATCAAAGAGAGAGAAGAAGCCATCTAGCTACTAGCTATGGACCCGTAGGTCGGTGGTAAACTACTCACGCTTCATCTAAAGGTCAATGGTGTTGATGTAGAAGCCCTCCGTGATTGAATCCCCCTCCGGTAGGACATCGGAAAAGGTCCCTAGATGGGATCTCACGGGTACAGAAGGTTGCGGCGGCGGAAAAGTATTTTCGTGGATGCCTTTGTTGGTTTGGGGATATATGGGAATGTATAGGCAAAGAAATTAGGTCAGGAGGTGCACGAGGGGCCCACAAGGGTGGGGGCGCGTCCTCCATCCTTGTGGCCACCTCGTGGCTCTTCCGACTTCATCTCCAAGTCTTCTGCTTGTCTTCTGGTCCAAGAAAAATCATCGCAAAAGTTTTATTCCGTTTGGACTCCATTTGGTATTCCTTTTCTGCGAAACTCAAAAACAGGGAAAAAATAGGAATTGGCATTGGGCTCTAGGTTAATAGGTTAGTCCCAAAAATAATATAAAATAGCATAATAACGCATATAAAACATCCAAAACAGATAATATAATAGCATGGAACAATCAAAAATTATAGATACGTTGGAGACGTATCATGGGCCTAGCCCAATAAGGCCAGGGCGCCTCCCCACAGCCCATGCTAGCCCTTGGGTCGTGGTGAACCCACTTGTGGACTTGCGGACCCCTCCGAAATCCTCCAGAACCTTCTGGAAGCTTCCTGGTACAATACCGAAAAAACTACACCTTTTTCCGGAACCCAAAATATGACTTCCCATATATAAATCTTTACCTCTCGACCATTCCGAGACTCGTCGTGATGTCCGGGATCTCATCTGGGACTCTGAACAACATTTGGTTACCACTCGTCAAATATCCCAATTCTACTCTAGCGTCAACAAACGTTAAGCGTGCGACCCTACTATTTTGGGAATTATGTAGTCATGACCGAGACACCTCTCCGGTCAATAACCAATAGTGGGACCTGGTTGGCCATATTGATTCCTACATATTCCACGAAGATCTTTTATCGGTTGAACCTTTATGACAACATACGTCATTCCCTTTGTCTGTTGGTATGTTACTTGCCCGAGATTCGATCGTCGGTATCTCTATACCTAGTTCAATCTCGTTACCGACAAGTCTCTTTACTCGTTCTGTAATACATCATCTTGCAACTAACTCCTTAGTCACTTTGCTTGCAAGCTTCTTGTGATCTATATTACCGAGAGGGCCCAGAGATACCTCTCCGATACACGGAGTGACAAATCCCAGTCTCGATTCACACCAACTCAACAGACACCTTCGGCGATACCTGTAGAGCGTCTTTATGATCACCTAGTTACGTTGTGACGTTTGATAGCACACAAGGTATTCCTCCGGTATCCGGGATTTGCATGATCTCATGGTCGAAGGAACATGTATTCGACATTAAGAAAGCAGTAGCAATAAACTGAACGATCATATGCTATGCTAATGGTTGGGTCTTGCACATCACATCATTCTCCTAATGATGTGATCCCGTTATCAAATGACAACTCATGTCTATTGTTAGGAAGCCTTAACCATCTTTGATCAACGAGCTAGTCTAGTAGAGGCTCACTAGGGACCCAGTATTTGTTTATGTATCCACACGTGTATTTAAGTTTCCGATCAATACAATTCTAGCATGAATAATAAACCTTTATCATGATTAAGGAAATATAATAATAACCATTTTATTATTGCCTCTAGGGCATATTTCCATCAAATGTCTTTATTCTTGCCATGATTGAAAGCTTCCTATCCACACAAAAATTCCTTTAGACTAGTTTTGATGCAAAATCTTAGGGTTAGGTTTTCGCCGAGCTCATCTCAGAACGACCGAAATGGAGTTTTCGGTCCCACCGATTGGCCCTGGCCATTGCACTAAGTATAACTCGATCTGACCGAAGCATACTGATTGCTGAGACCGAAAGCAATTTCTTTGTGAAACCCTAGCATCTCGGAGTCACCTAACTGCAACTCGGTCTGACCAATACTGCATGCTTAGACTCTGTTAGTTCTTCAGTGTCACCGAGATTATCATATCGGTAGCTCCGAAATGCTTTCTACAGAAAACTAAAACTAAGATTTTGATTCAAATTTTGCAAAAACAAGCTGCATTTTGTGATGCTCATCCACTCTGCCCATATCCATCTATTCACACAGTCAGTTTGCAGAGATGTCTGAAGCAAGTGATAGCCAGAACCAGACAGAGGAGCAGGTCAACCTCAGTGAGGGCACTAGTCCAAGTAGTAGCTATGATGAAGGCAACAAAAGCACTCCTAGCAACCTGCCCAAAGCTGCTACTAGACAAAGAAAGAAGGGGAACTCTGACAGTGAGGATGAAGATTTTGTTGTTGAGGAAGAAGTGACCTCAAAGAGGAAAGTGCTTAAGAAGGAATGTGTTGCAGCTGCTACCACCAAGCTTGGTATTCAAAAGAAACCTCCTCCAAGAGAGCTCCATGTCTAAAGTCAGGAGGTCAACTGCCACACATGAGACTATGGAGTTCACTCTTGAGCCAAGAGAAGAAGGTGAAGTTGCTGATGGGAAGAAGAAGAAGAAGGAGAGAGTCAAGAAAACCATTTCCACAGTCATTGGTAGACCATCCATGAGGAGGGATGATGAGGAGGATGAGGAGGAGGAAGAACCTGTTGCACCACCAGCCAAATCTCAGAAATTAATGGTTGATGCCAAGACTGGTGCTCCCTCCAAGCCCAAGTCAAAGCCTACACCTGTTGCACCCAAGACTTCAGCTCCAAAGAGATCCACCAGAAACATTCATGTTGCTGAAAAGAACAAGGCCCCAGTGCCAGAAGTTCAAGAAGATAACGAGGCCCAAGTGCTCAGAAAACAGAAACCCAAGATTCTTGTAACGCCCCGGATCCGATGCGCCAGGTGTCCGCCAGTTATTCACTGTCCTTGCCATGTCATGTGCTTGCGTGTTGCACTTTTCCATGTCATCATCTGCATTTTATATCATGTCATCATGTGCATTTCATTTTGCATACGTGTTCGTTTCTTGCATCCGAGCATTTTCCCCGTTGTCCATTTTGCAATCCGGCACTCCTATGTCCTCTGGCGTCCCCCTTTTGTCTCTTGTTGTGAGCGGGTGTTAAACTTTCTCGGAATGGACCGAGGTTTGCCAAGCGGCCTTGGTATAGCACCGGTAGACCGCCTGTCAAGTTTCGTGCCATTTGGAGACCGTTTGATACTCCAACGGTTATCCGGGTAACCGCAAAGCCCTCTTTTGTTTTGCAGCCCAACACCCCTCCAAAGTGGCCCAACAACCCATCCAAACCCCCTCCATCCTCTCGGTCGTTCGATCACGATCGCGTGGCCGAAAATCGCACCTCATTTGGACTCTCCTAGCTCCCTCTATCTATAAATATGCCCTCCCCGTCTAAATTCGCGGATAAACTCCCCCGAAACCCTAGCAAACTCCTCCCCGCGCCGCCGGACGCGTCCGTGTCGCGCGGGACGTGTCCGACCCGCTCCGCCGTCGCCACGCGTCGTCGCCGACTCGCCCGCGCCTGCGCGCCCCACTTC
>NC_041387.1:318557236-318593185 GCF_002162155.2 Triticum dicoccoides | reverse complement strand
CTCCTCCGGGCGCGCCGCCCTCCTCAGCCGCCGGCCGCGCCTCCCCGGCCTCCTCGCGGCCCGAGCCCCGCCGGCCGCCGTCTTCTTCTCCGCCTCCGGCGACACCCCGATCCAGATCCAGATTCGGATCTCGAAGGTTGACCCCAGAAACGCCTAAGTCCCTGATATTTTGCATATTTTCATGCCCTGTTCAACATGCCATAACTCTATGCATGTTGTTCCGTTTCGTGCGTGTAATATATCAAAATGTTCATCATGAGATGCTTTTAATTTCATTCCATTGTGCCATGCTTGTTTGAGTTCATATTTATGCCCTAATCATCATTGCAAGAGTGCTATATCATGTTAACCTGCCGAAACTATTATAACTTGATGATTTGTCTTTTTCGTTGCATTTTGTGAGTGCATCCTTTGAGCTTGATGTCTACATGAGTTCTGTGCTACATCATGCCATCTTCACAGTGGTGCCATTCATGTATTTTTGTGAGTCTTGTACTGAGTGCATCAAGCTTGTTTAGTAGGGTACTTGCTGTTACTGTTTTGCTAGGCTGATTCTGTTATATCATGATGCTATGTAAACCTGCTGCTACAAGTCATTCTATGCATAATTTGGAGATGTTCACTAAGGTTGTTTTGTTACACATGTCATGCTCTATCCAATCATGCCCCTGGTTGCATTTATAGCCTGCTGTAATATGTTGTTATCTTGCTCCAAACTTGCTAAATAATGTTGTTGTCAGACTGTTAACATCAAGTTCAGTATTGTCATGTGCTTTGCTAGTGATCCATGCACCCTATGACCTTGCTATTTCCATTCTTAGCTTCATAAACATGTATTCTTACTGTTGGTTGCCTTTCCATGCCATGTATTGCTCTGTGGTGAGTGGTACAGGCTCGCCAACATGCCTACTTATTGTTGTTCCTGTTGGAAATATGCCCTAGAGGCAATAATAAATTGATTATTATTATATTTCCTTGTTCATGATAATCGTTTCTTATCCATGCTAGAATTGTATTGATAGGAAACTCAGATACATGTGTGGATACATAGACAACACCATGTCCCTAGTAAGCCTCTAGTTGACTAGCTCGTTAATCAATAGATGGTTACGGTTTCCTGACCATGGACATTGGATGTCGTTGATAACGGGATCACATCATTAGGAGAATGATGTGATGGACAAGACCCAATCCTAAGCATAGCACTAGATCGTGTAGTTCGTATGCTGAAGCTTTTCTAATGTCAAGTATCATTTCCTTAGACCATGAGATTGTGCAACTCCCGGATACCGTAGGAGTGCTTTGGGTGTGCCAAACGTCACAACGTAACTGGGTGGCTATAAAGGTACACTACGGGTATCTCTGAAAGTGTCTGTTGGGTTGGCACGAATCGAGATTGGGATTTGTCACTCCGTGTAAACGGAGAGGTATCTCTGGGCCCACTCGGTAGGACATCATCATAATGTGCACAATGTGACCAAGGGGTTGATCACGGGATGATGTGTTACGGAACGAGTAAAGAGACTTGCCGGTAACGAGATTGAACAAGGTATCGGTATACCGACGATCGAATCTCGGGCAAGTACCATACTGCTAGACAAAGGGAATTGTATACGGGATCGATTGAGTCCTTGACATCGTGGTTCATCCGATGAGATCATCGTGGAACATGTGGGAGACAACATGGGTATCCAGATCCCGCTGTTGGTTATTGACCGGAGAACGTCTCGGTCATGTCTGCATGTCTCCCGAACCCGTAGGGTCTACACACTTAAGGTTCGATGACGCTAGGGTTATAAAGGAAGCTTGTATGTGGTTACCGAATGTTGTTCGGAGTCCCGGATGAGATCCCGGATGTCACGAGGAGTTCTGGAATGGTCCGGAGGTAAAGATTTATATATAGGAAGTCCTGTTTCGGCCATCGGGACAAGTTTCGGGGTCATCGGTATTGTACCGGGACCACCGGAAGGGTCCCGGGGGCCCACCGGGTGGGGCCACCTGCCCCGGGGGGGCACATGGGCTGTAGGGGGTGCGCCTTGGCCTACATGGGCCAAGGGCGCCAGCCCCTAGAGGCCCATGCGCCAAGATATAGGAAAAGGGGGAGAGTCCTAAAGGGGGAAGGCACCTCCGAGGTGCCTTGGGGAGGATGGACTCCTCCCCCCCTCTTAGCCGCACCCTTTCCTTGGAGGAAGGGGCAAGGCTGCGCCTACCCCCTCTCCCCTGCCCCTATATATAGTGGAGGGGGGGAGGGCATCCATACCTGAGCCCTTGGCGCCTCCCTCCCTCCCGTGACACCTCCTCCTCTCCCGTAGGTGCTTGGCGAAGCCCTGCAGGATTGCCACGCTCCTCCATCACCACCACGCCGTTGTGCTGCTGCTGGATGGAGTCTTCCTCAACCTCTCCCTCTCTCCTTGCTGGATCAAGGCGTGCGAGACATCGTCGAGCTGTACGTGTGTTGAACGCGGAGGTGCTGTCCGTTCGGCACTAGATCATCGGTGATTTGAATCACGACGAGTACGACTCCATCAACCCCGTTCACTTGAACGCTTCCGCTTAGCGATCTACAAGGGTATGTAGATGCACTCTCCTTCCCCTCGTTGCTAGTCTCTCCATAGATAGATCTTGGTGACACGTAGGAAAATTTTGAATTTCTGCAACGTTCCCCAACAGTGGCATCATGAGCTAGGTCTATTGCGTAGATTCTATGCACGAGTAGAACACAAGTAGTTGTGGGTGTTGATTTTGTTCAATATGCTTGCCGTTACTAGTCTTATCTTGATTCGGCGGCATCGTGGGATGAAGCGGCCCGGACCAACCTTACACGTACTCTTACGTGAGACTGGTTCCACCGACAAACATGCACTAGTTGCATAAGGTGGCTGGCGGGTGTCTGTCTCTCCCACTTTAGTCGGATCGGATTCGATGAAAAGGGTCCTTATGAAGGGTAAATAGCAATTGGCATATCACGTTGTGGTTCATGCGTAGGTAAGAAACGTTCTTGCTAGAAACTCATAGCAGCCACGTAAAACATGCAAACAACAATTAGAGGACGTCTAACTTGTTTTTGCAGGGTATGCTATGTGATGTGATATGGCCAAAGGATGTGATGAATGATATATGTGATGTATGAGATTGATCATGTTCTTGTAATAGGAATCACGACTTGCATGTCGATGAGTATGACAACCGGCAGGAGCCATAGGAGTTGTCTTTATTTATTTGTGACCTGCGTGTCAACTTAAACGTCATGTAATTACTTTACTTTATTGCTAACCGTTAGCCATAGTAGTAGAAGTAATAGTTGGCGAGGCAACTTCATGAAGACACGATGATGGAGATCATGATGATTGAGATCATGGTGTCATGCCGGTGACGATGATGATCATGGAGCCCTGAAGATGGAGATCAAAAGGAGCAAAGTGATGATGGCCATATCATGTCACTATTTGATTGCATGTGATGTTTATCATGTTTATACATCTTATTTGCTTAGAACGACGGTAGTAAATAAGATGATCCCTTACAACAATTTCAAGAAGTGTTCTCCCCTAACTGTGCACCGTTGCGACAGTTCGTGTTTCGAAGCACCACGTGATGATCGGGTGTTAGATTCTAACGTTCACATACAACGGGTGTAAGACAGATTTACACACGCGAAACACTTAGGGTTAACTTGACGAGCCTAGCATGTACAGACATGGCCTCGGAACACGGAGACCGAAAGGTCGAGCATGAGTCGTATAGAAGATACGATCAACATGAAGATGTTCACCGATGATGACTAGTCCGTCTCACGTGATGATCAGACACGGCCTAGTTTGACTCGGATCATGTAATCACTTAGATGACTAGAGGGATGTCTATCTGAGTGGGAGTTCATAAGATGAACTTAATTATCCTGAACATAGTCAAAAGGATTTTGCAAATTATGTCGTAGCTCACGCTATAGTTCTACTGTTTAGATATGTTCCTAGAGAAAAATTAGTTGAAAGTTGATAGTAGCAATTATGAGGACTAGGTCCGTAAACTGAGGATTGTCATCATTGCTTCATAGAAGGCTTATGTCCTTAATGCACCGCTCAGTGTGCTGAACCTCGAACGTTGTCTGTGGTTGTTGCGAACATCTGACATACACGTTTTGATAACTACGTGATAGTTCAGTTAAACGGTTTAGAGTTGAGGCACCAAAGACATTTTTTGAAACGTCGCGAAACATATGAGATGTTTTGAGGGCTGAAATTGGGATTTCAGGCTCGTGCCCATGTCAAGAGGTATAAGACCTCCGATGACTTTCTTAACCTGCAAACTAAGGAGAAAAGCTCAATTGTTGAGCTTGTGCTCAGATTGTCTGAATACAACAATCATTTGAATCGAGTGGGAGTTGATCTTCCAGATAAGACAGTGATGGTTCTCCAAAGTCATTGCCACCAAGCTGTTAGAGCTTCGTGATGAACTATAACATATCAGGGATAGATATGATGATCCTTGAGGTATTCGCGATGTTTGACACCGCGAAAGTAGAAATCAAGAAGGAGCATCAATTGTTGATGGTTGGTGAAACCACTAGTTTCAAGAAGGGCAAGGGCAAGAAGGGATACTTCATGAAACGGCAAATCAGCTGCTTCTCTAGTGAAGAAACCCAAGGTAAAACCCAAACCCGAGACTAAGTGCTTCTGTAATAAGGGGAACAACCACTAGAGCAGAATTACCCTAGATACTTGGTAGATAAGAAGGCTGGCAAGGTCGATAGAAGTATATTGGATATACATTGTGTTAATGTGTACTTTGCTAGTACTCCTAGTAGCACCAGGGTATTAGATACCGGTTCGGTTGCTAAGTGTTAGTAACTCGAAACAAAAGGCTACGGAATAAACGGAGACTAGCTAAAGGTGAGCTGACGATATGTGTTGGAAGTTTTTCCAAGCTTGATATGATCAAGCATCGCACGCTCCTTCTACCAAAGAGATTGGTGTTAAACCTAAATAATTGTTATTTGGTGTTTGCGTTGAGCATAGACATGATTGGATTACGTCTATCGCAATACGGTTATTCATTTAAGGAGAATAATGGTTACTCTGTTTATTTGAATAATACCTTCAATGGTCTTACACCTAAAATGAATGGTTTATTAAATCTCGATCGTAGTGATACACATGTTCATGCCAAAAGATAGTAATGATAGTACCACCTACTTGTGGCACTGCCACGTAAGTCATATCGGTATAAAACGCATGAAGAAGCTCCATATTGATGGATCTTTGGGCTCACTCGTTTTGAAAAGTTTGAGACATGCGAACCATGTCTATTGGTGTATATGCATGAAGAAACTCCATGCAAATGGACCGTTTTGACTCACTTGATTTTGAATCACTTGGTACATGCAAATCATACCACATGGGCAAGATGACTGAAAAGCCTCGTTTTCAGTAAGATGGAACAAGATAGCAACTTGTTGGAAGTAATACATTTTGATGTGTACAGTCCAATGAGTGCTGAGGCATGTAGTGGATATTGTTATGTTCTTACTTCACAGATAATTTGAGTGGATGTTGAGTACATTTACTTGATGAATCATGAGTCTGAATTATTGAAAGGTTCAAGTAATTTCAGGGTGAAGTTGAAAGATCGTCGTGACAAGAGGATAAAATATCTATGATATGATCATAGAGATGAATATCTGAATTGCGAGTTTGGCACAGAATTAAGACATTGTGGAAATAGTTTCACAACTAATACAACCTGGAACACCATAGTGTGATGGTGTGTCCGAACATCATAACTGCACCCTATTGGATATGATGCATACCATGATGTCTCTTATTGAAGTACCACTATAGTTTATGGGTTAGGCATTAGAGACAACCACATTCACTTTAAATAGGGCACCACGTAATGACACCGTATGAACTATGGTTTAGAGAAACGTAAGCTGTCATTTCTTAAAAGTTTGGGGCTGCGACGCTTATGTGAAAAAGTTTCAGGCTGATAAGCTCGAACCCAAAGCGGATAAATGCATCTTCATAGGACACCCAAAACATTTGGGTATACCTCCTGTCTCAGATCCGAAAGCAATAAGGGATTGTTTCTAGAATCGGGTCCTTTCTCGAGGAAAAGTTTCTCTCGAAAGAATTGAGTGGGAGGATGGTGGAGACTTGATGAGGTTATTGAACCGTCACTTCAACAAGTGTGTAGCAGGGCACAGGAAGTTGTTCCCGTGGCACGTACACCAACTGAAGTGGAAGCTTATGATAGTGATCATGAAACTTCGGATCAAGTCACTACCAAACCTCGTGGGATGACAAGGATGCGTACTACTTCAGAGTGGTACGTAATCCTGTCTTGGAAGTCATGTTGCTAGACAACAATGAACCTACGAGCTATGGAGAAGCGATGGTGGGCCCAAATTCCGACAAATGGTTAGAAACCATAAAATCCGAGATAGGATCCATGTATGAAAACAAAGTGTAGACTTTGGCAGAACAACTCGATGGTCGTAAGGCTGTTGAGTGCAGATGGATTTTGAAAGGAAGACAGACAATGATGGTAAGTGTCACCATTGAGAAAGCTCGACTTGTCGTTAAGATGTTTTTCGACAAGTTCAAGGAGTTGACTACGATGAGACTTTCTCACTCGTAGCGATGCTAAGAGTCTGTTGGAATTATATTAGCAATTACTGCATTATTTATGAAATCTTGCAGATAGAATGTCAAAACATTGTTTCCTCGACGATTCTTGAGGAAAGGTTGTATGTGATACAACCGGAAGGTTTTGTCTATCCTGAAATATGCTAATAAGTATGCAAAGCTCCAGCAATCCTTCTGAGGACTGGAGTAAGCATCTCGGAGTTGGAATGTATGCTTTGATGATGATCAAAGATTTTGGGTGTATACAAAGTTTATGAGAAACTTGTATTTCCAAAGAAGTGAGTGGGAGCACTATAGAATTTCTGATGAGTATATGTTGTTGACATATTAATGATCGGAAATGACGTAGAATTCCTGGAAAGCATAAAGGGTTATTTGGAAAGTATTTTTCAATGGAAAAGCCTGGATTAAGCTGCTTGAGCATTGAGCATCAAGATCTATAAGGATAGATTAAAACGCTTAATGGTACTTTCAAATGAGCACATACCTTGACATGATCTTGAAGGTGTTCAAGATGGATCAGTCAAAGAAGGAGTTCTTGCCTGAGTTGTAAGGTATGAAGTTAAGACTTAAAGCTCGACCATGGCAGAATAGAGAGAAAGGACTAAGGTCGTCCCCTATGCATAAGACGTAGGCTCTACAGTATGCTATGCTGTGTACCGCACCTGAAGTGTGCCTTGCCATGAGTCAGTCAAGGGGTACAAGAGTGATCCAAGAATGGATCACGGGACAGCGGTCAAAGTTATCCTTAGTAACTAGTGGACTAAGGAATTTTCTCGATTATGGAGGTGGTAAAGGGGTTCGTCGTAAAGGGTTACGTCGATGCAAGCTTAACACCTATCCGGATAGCTCTGAGTAGAGATACCGGATACGTATAATGGAGCAACAATTTAGAATAGCTCCAAGTAGAACAGTTATTTGGAATAGCTCCAAATAGAATGTGGTAGCTGCATCTAGGAGATGACATAGAGATTTGTAAAGCACACACGGATCTGAAAGGTTCAGACCCGTTGACTATAACCTCTCTCACAATCATAACATGATCAAACCCAGAACTCATCGAGTGTTAATCACATGGTAAATGTGAACTAGATTATTGACTCTAGTAAACTCTTTGGGTGTTAGTCACATGGGGATGTGACCTTGAGTGTTAATCACATATCGATGTGAACTAGATTATTGACTCTAGTGCAAGTGGGAGACTGTTGGAAATATGCCCTAGAGGCAATAATAAATTGATTATTATTATATTTCCTTGTTCATGATAATCGTTTATTATCCATGCTAGAATTGTATTGATAGGAAACTCAGATACATGTGTGGATACATAGACAACACCATGTCCCTAGTAAGCCTCTAGTTGACTAGCTCGTTAATCAATAGATGGTTACGGTTTCCTGACCATGGACATTGGATGTAGTTGATAACGGGATCACATCATTAGGAGAATGATGTGATGGACAAGACCCAATCCTAAGCCTAGCACAAGATCATGTAGTTCGTATGCTAAAGCTTTTCTAATGTCAAGTATCATTTCCTTAGACCATGAGATTGTGCAACTCCCGGATACCGTAGGAGTGCTTTGGGTGTGCCAAACGTCACAACGTAACTGGGTGGCTATAAAGGTACACTACGGGTATCTCTGAAAGTGTCTGTTGGGTTGGCACGAATCGAGATTGGGATTTTGTCACTCCGTGTAAACGGAGAGGTATCTCTGGGCCCACTCGGTAGGACATCATCATAATGTGCACAATGTGACCAAGGGGTTGATCACGGGATGATGTGTTACGGAACGAGTAAAGAGACTTGCCGGTAACGAGATTGAACAAGGTATCGGTATACCGACGTGATCTTGACGTGAGCACATGCCTTGACGTGATCTTGAAGGTGTTCAAGATGGATCAGTCAAAGAAGGAGTTCTTGCCTGAGTTGTAAGGTATGAAGTTAAGACTTAAAGCTCGACCATGGCAGAATAGAGAGAAAGGAACGAAGGTCGTCCCCTATGCTTAAGACATAGGCTCTACAGTATGCTATGCTGTGTACCGCACCTGAAGTGTGCTTTACCATGAGTCAGTCAAGGGGTACAAGAGTGATCCAAGAATGGATCACAGGACAGCGGTCAAAGTTATCCTTAGTAACTAGTGGACTAAGGAATTTTCTCAATTATGGAGGTGGTAAAAGAGTTCGTCGTAAAGGGTTACGTCGATGCAAGCTTAACACCTATCCGGATAGCTCTGAGTAGAGATACCGGATACGTATAATGGAGCAACAATTTAGAATAGCTCCAAGTAGAACAGTTATTTGGAATAGCTCCAAATAGAACGTGGTAGCTGCATCTAGGAGATGACATAAAGATTTGTAAAGCACACACGGATCTGAAAGGTTCAGACCCGTTGACTATAACCTCTCTCACAAGCATAACATGATCAAACCCAGAACTCATCGAGTGTTAATCACATGGTAAATGTGAACTAGATTATTGACTCTAGTAAACTCTTTGGGTGTTAGTCACATGGGGATGTGACCTTGAGTGTTAATCACATATCGATGTGAACTAGATTATTGACTCTAGTGCAAGTGGGAGACTGTTGGAAATATGCCCTAGAGGCAATAATAAATTGATTATTATTATATTTCCTTGTTCATGATAATCGTTTATTATCCATGCTAGAATTGTATTGATAGGAAACTCAGATACATGTGTGGATACATAGACAACACCATGTCCCTAGTAAGCCTCTAGTTGACTAGCTCGTTAATCAATAGATGGTTAGGGTTTCCTGACCATGGACATTGGATGTCGTTGATAACGGGATCACATCATTAGGAGAATGATGTGATGGACAAGACCCAATCCTAAGCATAGCACTAGATCGTGTAGTTCGTATGCTGAAGCTTTTCTAATGTCAAGTATCATTTCCTTAGACCATGAGATTGTGCAACTCCCGGATACCGTAGGAGTGCTTTGGGTGTGCCAAACGTCACAACGTAACTGGGTGGCTATAAAGGTACACTACGGGTATCTCTGAAAGTGTCTGTTGGGTTGGCACGAATCGAGATTGGGATTTGTCACTCCGTGTAAACGGAGAGGTATCTCTGGGCCCACTCGGTAGGACATCATCATAATGTGCACAATGTGACCAAGGGGTTGATCACGGGATGATGTGTTACGGAACGAGTAAAGAGACTTGCCGGTAACGAGATTGAACAAGGTATCGGTATACCGACGATCAAATCTCGGGCAAGTACCATACCGCTAGACAAAGGGAATTGTATACGGGATCGATTGAGTCCTTGACATCGTGGTTCATCCGATGAGATCATCGTGGAACATGTGGGAGCCAACATGGGTATCCAGATCCCGCTGTTGGTTATTGACCGGAGAACGTCTCGGTCATGTCTGCATGTCTCCCGAACCCGTAGGGTCTACACACTTAAGGTTCGATGACGCTAGGGTTATAAAGGAAGCTTGTATGTGGTTACCGAATGTTGTTCGGAGTCCCGGATGAGATCCCGGATGTCACGAGGAGTTCCGGAATGGTCCGGAGGTAAAGATTTATATATAGGAAGTCCTGTTTCGGCCATCGGGACAAGTTTCAGGGTCATCAGTATTGTACCGGGACCACCGGAAGGGTCCCGGGGGCCCACCGGGTGGGGCCACCTGCCCCGGGGAGCCACATGGGCTGTAGGGGGTGCGCCTTGGCCTACATGGGCCAAGGGCACCAGCCCCTAGAGGCCCATGCGCCAAGATATAGGAAAAGGGGGAGAGTCCTAAAGGGGGAAGGCACCTCCGAGGTGCCTTGGGGAGGATGGACTCCTCCCCCCCTCTTAGCCGCACCCTTTCCTTGGAGGAAGGGGCAAGGCTGCGCCTCCCCCCTCTCCCCTGCCCCTATATATAGTGGAGGGGAGGGAGGGCATCCATACCTGAGCCCTTGGCGCCTCCCTCCCTCCCGTGACACCTCCTCCTCTCCCGTAGGTGCTTGCCGAAGCCCTGCAGGATTGCCACGCTCCTCCATCACCACCACGCCGTTGTGCTGCTGGTGGATGGAGTCTTCCTCAACCTCTCCCTCTCTCCTTGCTGGATCAAGGCGTGGGAGACATCGTCGAGCTGTACGTGTGTTGAACGCGGAGGTGCTGTCCGTTCGGCACTAGATCATCGGTGATTTGAATCACGACGAGTACGACTCCATCAACCCCGTTCACTTGAACGCTTCCGCTTAGCGATCTACAAGGGTATGTAGATGCACTCTCCTTCCCCTTGTTGCTAGTCTCTCCATAGATAGATCTTGGTGACACGTAGGAAAATTTTGAATTTCTGCTACGTTCCCCAACAGTTCCTGCCATGTATGAATCTGTCATATCATTTGCTATGTTTATATGGGTGCCATCATATTTTCTGTGCCCTTTTCGCTCATGGTCAGTAAGGGACTTTTGTTCTATGCAATTAGTAGATTTATGCCATGCCTTTGTTTGCCATGATAGATTCCTGTAACATGTGGTTTGATAGCTCTAAACATTGCAACCTGATGTTATTTCTGTTAAGTCTGTAAACTGTTATTATTTGCAATCTTGCCATGTCCTTTTGAGCATGTTCTAGTGATTTCTAGAGATAGCTCAGTGTTCATGTTTTGTCGTGCTTTACCTGTACATCATGTCCATGTCTTTTGTTATCATGTTAGGGTGCTGTAGCATATTGTTTTGATGCTTGTAAGATGCCTAGTTCCTGTTTTGGACAGCATGTCCTTTGAACTTGTATAGTGTATGTGTTGAACCGTTGCTCCGTTTTGAGTGTGCTCTATATGAAACTTGCTTAGAATTGCATGTAGGTTCATATTATCATGTTGAATCCTTGTTTTGAGGTTTTTGCTTGATGTTTGTATGCATTTTGCATCAATGCCATGTTTAACTTGTTTTGCTCATATCTTCTAGGTCGTAGCTCCGAATTATACGAACTTTATATGTAACTTGACTAGAATCTCGTGTAGATCATCTTGGTGCATCTTAACTTGCTGTTTAACAACTTGAACATAAGGTTCATTCAGATCTGGACCAATTTTGAAATTTGCATATGAGGCCTTACCGGAATTGTTATATGTTGTTCCCGGCCTCATTTAAACTTGCCTTGATGTGTTGCTCTTGTTTGCATCATCTCTTGCCATGAATAGCTTCATGTAGTCTTGTCTTACATCATGCTTGGTTGAGCATCATGTCATGTATACGTGTGGTGTGTTTACCTTGTTGTGTGCTTCTTCTCGATAGTTCCCGTTTCGTTGCGATCGTGAGGATTCATTCGTCTACGCTTGGTTCGTCTTCGTGGCTTCATCTTCTTCATGGACTCATTCTTCTTCCTTGCGGGATTTCGGGCAAGATGACCGTCACCTTGGATCTCATTTCTATCATTGCTATGCTAGTTGCTTCATTCTATCGCTATGCTGCGCTTCCTATCAGTTGCTCTTCAAGCCTCCCAAATTACCATGTCAGCCTCTAACCTTTTTTCACCCTTCCTAGCAAACCGTTGCTTGGCTATGTTACCGCTTTGCGCAGCCCCTCTTATAGCATTGTTAATTGCAGGTGAAGTTGAAGATTGCCCCATGGTGGACAGGATGATGTTGGGATATCACAATATCTCTTATATTATTAATGCATCTATATACTTGGTAAAGGGTGGAAGACTCAGCCTTATGCCTGGTGTTTTGTTCCACTCTTGCCGCCCTAGTTTCCGTCATACCGGTGTTATGTTCCCGGATTTTGCGTTCCTTACGCGGTTGGGTGATTTATGGGACCCCCTTGACAGTTCGCTTTGAATAAAACTCCTCCAGCAAGGCCCAACCTTGGTTTTACCATTTGCCTCACCCAGCCCTTTTTCCCTTGGGTTTCCGGAGCCTGAGGGTCATCTTTATTTTACCCCCCGGGTCAGTGCTCCTCCGAGTGTTGGTCCAAACTAGAGCACCGTGCGGGACCATTCCTTGGCAACTTGGATTACGTCGGTAGCTGTACGCTTAGCTTATCCGGTGTGCCGTGAGAACGAGATATGTGCAGCTCCTATCAGGATTTGTCGGCACAGCGGGTGGTCTTTCTGGTCTTGTTTTACCATTGTCGAAATGTCTTGTAAATTGGGATTCCGAGACTGATCGGGTCTTCCTGGGAGAAGGTATATCCTTCGTTGATCGCGAGAGCTTATCATGGGCTAAGTTGGGACACCCCTGCAGGGTATAAACTTCCGAAAACCGTGCCCGCGGTTATGTGGCAGATGGGAATTTGTTAATGTCTGGTTGTAGATAACTTGACACTTGACTTAATTAAAACGCATCAACCGTGTGTGTAGCCGTGATGGTCTCTTTTCGGCGGAGTCCGGGAAGTGAACACGTTTTTGGGTTATGTTTGACATAAGTAGGAGTTCAGGATCACCTCTTGATCATTGCTAGCTTCACGATCGTTCCGCTTGCTCTCTTCTCGCTCTTATTTGCGTATGTTAGCCACCATATATGCTTAGTCGCTGCTGCAACCTCACCACTTTACCCCTTCCTTTCCCTTTAAGCTTTGCTAGTCTTGATACCCATGGTAATGGGATTGCTGAGTCCTCGTGGCTCACAGATTACTACAACAACAGTTGCAGGTGCAGGTTATGCGATGATCATGACGCGAGAGTGATGTTTGCTTGTTTTGGAGTTCTTCTTCTGCTTCTTCTTCGATCAGGGGATAGGTTCCAGGTCGGCAGCCTGGGCTAGCAGGGTGGATGTCGTTTGAGCTTCTGTTTGTGTTTCATCCGTAGACGGATGCTGTTCTCATGTATGATATATTGTTGTATTCATGTGTCATTTGGATGTATTGGATGTATCCCCACTATTATGTAATGTTGATGTAAAGATATCCACCTTGCAAAAGCGTCTTCAAGATGCGCTTCTATCCTTGGTGGGACCTTCGAGTTCCTTTTGGATAGGGTCGCATCTTGGGCGTGACAATTCTAGACCATAATGATGATCATCCAGTGGCTGAGAACATGAAGTTGAGGAAGGACAATGGACTGAGATTATGGAGGAAGACAGATCCATATGCCACAAGGAAAAGGACTGTTGTTGATTATCGTTTCCACACAGAACTTCTATGAGACAGTTTTGCTTGACAAGAAGCCTATCATTAGCAATATGAAGTGGGTTGACTGGAAGTACATCGATGCAAATGGGGATTACTTTCCCCATGTTCATGAGAGCTTCAGGTTGACTGGAGTTGATGCATTCGTTTGACAGAAGCTCACCAAGTGGAACGATGAGATTGTGATGTAATTTTACTCCACTGCACACTTTTATCCATATGGGAAGATAGTGTGGATGACTGAGGGCACCAGGTACCAGTCATCTATCTCAGAATGGGCTGCTCTTATCAATGCCCCAGATGAAGTTGAGAATGACATAGATGTTTATGGCAAACCAAGGATGCACCATAACACTATGGCTCACATGTACAAGACCATTCCTGATGAAGCATTGGAAAATCACAAGTTTGGCTCCATATACTATCTGCTTGCTGGTTTGGGCACTATCAACTACATCTCTGAGGCATATGTTGCTGCAAAATTCTGGAGATGAGAGAATGATCCAAGGACATTCCATCAAACTGCTGCATCTATTTGACATCCCATAGAAGTTCAAGGTTATTAGTCTGATAGTTGAGACAGTCAAGAGGACATCCGCTGACTAAAAGAGGTCATGTGGATATGCGCCACACCCAGATGTTGATCAATTCCAAGGTTGGAACTGGCATATATCTACTTGATAGAGAGCATTTACCTCTTAGGCCAGAGTATGAGGACAATGATGTTATAATGGATGCTTCGCATCCTACTTCTGTTGAGGCTCATGAGAAAGCTGAGAAGGTAAAGGTTGCTAAAGCAGCAAAAGCAACAAGTGCTACAAATGCATGAATTGTGAATCTCAAGACCGAGCAAGATCAACTCGCATATCTGCTAGAAGCTACTCTGAGGATTGAGAAGAGTCTGGCCAACTTGACTAAGAATCAGGAGAGCCTAGAGCGAATTGTTGAAGACAAGATGTACAACCTTGATGTCAAGGTCACTGAGATTCAAACTATTGTTGAGAAGCTGAGAGATGATGCTGAGGACAGAGATGATAGACCTACTACTAACAGATTCCAGACAGTGCCAAGGGCACAGAGGTCTTCTGCTAAGCCATTTGCAGACATGAGGCCTGCTCACTCTGCTCCTGCCGCTACTGCCACAGTGCCACCACCAGTGTCAACTCGTTCTGCTCAACAGACTTTAGCTGAAGCATTTGCAGATGCATTTCTCTCAACGCCGTCTACGCACACCAGAGCAACAAAGCCAGAAGAACCCTTCGGGAGCTCCCGGAGATCATTCCTAGAGTGTCGTATAGCACTATACGTTTTCAAACTTTTTGGTAACTTATTGCCAAAGGGGGAGAAAGTGTATAGATCATAGGCTTTGAGAGACAGAGAGTCTTTTGCTTCTTTGGTTCTTATATTTGCCTTGCTACTTTGGCTGGTTGTTGCTACTTGATGCTATATTTGTGTTATGCTCGTGAGATACCTTGTGTGATCATGTGTTTGATCATACTATGCTTAATATGTGCCTGCATGTCTATCTCTATGATTGTTTGTGTATGATCAATCACTTGTATCTTTGGTGATGAGGGCATGTTATTTTACTCTTATCATTTTGTGTGCTCCACCAAGATGTATGTGACATGGAAGAGTGACCTGTCATGATCCTAATCGATTGTGCATTTGCATTCAAACACGAAATTTAAATAATGCACAAATTTAGAGGGAGCTCTTGCTTATCACATACTTCTCAAAGCAACGATGTACTTCATTCATTTTGTCATTTGTCAAATCTTTTATCTATATGTTGTCATCAATTACCAAAAAGAGGGAGATTGAAAGTGCAACTAATCCCCGGGTGGTTTTAGTAATTCATAACAACATATAGTTAATTGAACTAATATCCATTCAAGATAAATATTTCAGGAAGTTCAGTGAATGGCATGGAATGGACTAGAAATGTGGACCCTCAAAATGCTAAGGACACATATTGGCAAAAGCTCAAGACTATTTATCGTTGTTTTAGTGATCCAAGATCACATTGAGTCCATAGGAAAGCCAATACTATTAAAAGGGGATGAGGTGTTGCTTAATGGCTTGCTTGCTCAAATGCTTAGTGATATTACTCCTAAACCCTCAACCACTTTCTCCATCCAAATATGTTAAAACTCTAAACTCCAACTCAGCCCTACCGATTCATACTATCCGACGCCACCAAGTTCATATGACATAGCCATAGCCAGAACCCCTAACAGTTCAGTCACACTGATACGGATCTTAGTCTCACCGAGATGGCCTTGCCAACTCCCTATTATCAGTTGCAATTATTTCAGTCTCACCAAAATTGCAATCGATCTCACCAAGATGGCTTGACCAATTCTCTGTTGCCCTATTGCTTCACTTCGGTCTCACCGATTTGATGCAATCGGCGTCACCGAGATGAGGTTTGCCCTAAGCCCTAGCACATTGGTCCCACTGAGTTGTTCCAGTCGGTCCCACCGAGATTCCTAACATTCACAATTTGAATTAATCGGTCTCACTGAGTTCATCTATTCGGTCTCACCGAGTTGGGTCAAATGTGTGTAACGGTTGGATTTTGTGTCGAGGTTATATATACCCCTCCACCCCCTTCTCCATATGTGAGAGAGCCATCAGAACATGCCTACACTTCCACCATACATTTTCCGAGAGAGAACCACCTACTCATGTGTTGAGATCAAGATATACCAATCCTACCACAAGAATCTTGATTTCTGGCCTTCCCCAAGTTGCTTTCCACGTAAATCATCTTTCCACCATATCCAAATATGTGAGAGAGAGTTGAATGGTGGGGATACTATCATTTGAAGCACAAGAGCAAGGAGTTCATCATCAACACACCATTTGTTACCTTTTGGAGAGTGGTGTCTCCTAGATTGGTTAGGTGTCGCTTGGGAGCCTCCGTCAAGATGTGGAGTTCAACCAAGAAGTTTGTAAGGGCAAGGAGATTACCTACTTCGTGAAGATCTACCCTGGTGAGGCAAGTCCTTCATGGGTGATGGCCATGGTGGGATAGACAAGGTTGCTTCTTCGTGGACCCTTCGTGGGTGGAGCCCTCCGTCGACTCGCGCAATCGTTACCCTTCGTGGGTTGAAGTCTCTGTCAATGTGGATGTACGATAGCACCACCTATCGGAACCATGCCAAAAATCTCCGTGTCTTCATTGCGTTTGCTCTCTCCAAACCCTTCCCTTTACCTTCATATGCAATGTTTTACTTTCCGCTGCTACCTCTTAGAATTACATGTGTAGGTTGATTGCTTGACTTGTGTTAATTACTAAAATTTGCCCACAACTAAAATTGGGAAAAGCTTAGAGTTTTATTTGGTCAAGTAGTCTAATCACCCCCTTTTAGGCATACTTTCGATCCTACATACTACGCCAACATCAGCATGCAGATCTGCTACGCCTCTATGGCTCACCCGCGAAGTAATGGCTAGGCCGAGCGTGCCAACGCCGTGGGCCTCAAGACAAGAAGCTTCAACAAAAAGCTCACCGCCTGCGGCAAAGGCTGGCTCGATGAGCTCCAGTCCAAGCCTACCGGCGAAATGCCCTTCTTCCTCGTCTATGGGGCAGAAGCGGTCCTCCCCACCGAGCTCAAGCATGGGTCCCCGTGGTTCCTGGCCTTCAACGAGATCCACCGGGATGGCCTGCGGGAAGCTGATTTGCTCCTCCTCGAGCAAGCGCATTGCCAGACTGCCATCCGCGCAGCCAGGTACTAGCAGGCGCTGTGTTGCTACCACGACCACAACATACACTCTCGTACCCTTCAAGCTAGGAATCTTGTCCTGCGAATGATCCTCTCCAGGGAAGGACTCCACAAGCTCTCTCCCATGTGGGAAGGCCCTTTCAAGGTGGTACACGCTTCCCGTCTTAGCGCGACACGACTGGAAAAATGGAGGAGGGTGTTCTGGTACCAAACACATGGAACATCCAACACCTCTGCAAGTTCTACCCATGACCTCGCGGGCATGAACGAAGTGGAGTTGTACACGCTCAGGAGCCTCTCTTTCTGCGTTGCCACTAGCCGCAAGAGCTCTCGCCCACAACCCAGTGGGCCTCCACCGCTCAAACATGGCAGACTGATTGCTTGAGGGGACGCCTGTCCATCACATCCTCAGGCTGACCCGTGCGCATCACGGCATCATGTATCTTCTCTTTGTGTGATGAGACCTCTTCAGGCATTAGTAAACTCTTATTTCCTAAGTATTATGTGTGCTTGGTCAGAAACTCATTTCATGAGGCGCGCACACTCACGATATCACTCGTGCGTATCACGCGAGCGGGGGCTAGAATGGTGCATGCGCTTGGGTCAGTCCCGACAGTGCCGCTAAACCCAAGTGACTGAGCTCTGTCTCATGGGACTACTCCCGTGCACGTCACCTCACCAAGGTTCTTGGTGCTTTTGCCTCCTCGTGTGATACCCATAAGCGGCCTCACGAGCATGCTCCGCTGCATTACTTGCAAAAACTTGTTGGCAATCTCACTGATGCAGGGCAGATAAAATCTCACGAGCACTCCTCCAAAGGAGGCATCACGAGCCATCACGAGCGCTGCCTTGCGAGGTAGCCTGTCATGCCGTCTCTACCAAGTACCCACAGGGGGCCTTCATGAGCAATCGCAGCCGTAGCCATCCGATACAACTCCACATAGTAGATGGCATCCCTTCTGTCAGACTTGATGGTGATGACATCCCAGGCCCCTAACATTTTCAAGGTGTTATAAGTGTAGTGGGTCGCCACCATGAATTTTGCCAGAGCGGGATGCCCCATGATGCCGTTGTAGGGAAATGGGATATCAGCCACGTTAAAGGTGATGCTCTCTGTGCGGAATTTGTTGGGACCACCAGAGGTGTCTCACAAGGTGACCTGGCCCAAAGGTTGGGTGGACCCGGGGTTCATGCCTTGAAATGTTCCCATGGGACAGAGCTACGTGGTCGGGATCTCCATCCTTTGGAATGCATTTCTAGAGAGGAGGTTGAGGCCAGCACCGACATCTACCAACATCTTGGTAACATTGAGTTGTTGATGGTGGGCGAGATCATTAGGGGGAGGATCCCTATGCCCATTGTTCGGTCCGAGTGGTCCCCGACATCGAAACTCATGGAAAAGTGGGACCACTTGAGTGGTTGCACCGCCTCCACACTAACATGCACTGCATTTACCTCCCGGGCAAGCGTTTTGAGTTCTTGCTGGGAGGAGGGCACAAAGGTACCCCCGTGAACGTAGATGACATCCCGAGCTTCCAAGTACCCCCTCGTCCTCTTTGTCTTCGTCGTTGTCATTGTCATCATTGTTGTGGCCCCGTGGAGGACGGTGGCAGTTGCCACATCCGCCGTCACCGGCAGTGTTGCCGCTAACTTGGTCGGCCCGCCTCTTCTTAGCTTCTAGCCGATTCTTGTGCTACTCCTCAGTGAAAGCCTTCACTTCATGGCATTCCTTGAGGTCATGCGAGGCACTCCGATGGAATGTGCATTATGGCCCGCCGCCACGATCGGCAACTGCCACGGTATCTGCCGCCCCATCGTCCCTGGGCTTCTGGACGCCGAGCGTTGTGACGAAGACCACAGTCCGCTTCTGGTTCTTGTTCCGCTTCTTGCCGGGACCACCAGACGTCCTAGCTTTGGCGGTGTCAATGCCAGGGTTGGCCTTGCCAGGAACCCCATGGCCTTCCTCTGCCCGCACACACTTGTCAGCGTTGCGGTGGAGGTCAGCCAGGGTCCGTATGTTGTGGATGTTCATCTTTTCGCGCATCCGAGGAGTGTGTTCGTTAATTTGGGACGTAGTAATCACCGTTGCAGCATCGATGTCGGGGATAGTGTGCTGCACCTGGCTGAATCATTGGATGTATCTTTGCATGGATTCACCAAGATTTTGCACGTGGATCTTTAGGTCGCTCTTGGTCCTAGGGCGCTTGAAACCACCCCGGAAAGCTCCCACAAACTGGTTGCAGAGGTTCTGCCAAGACCTCGCTGATTCCTTAAAAAGGTTCATTAGCCACGATCGAACATTGGGCTTTAGAACCATCGGGAGCCAGTTGGCCATGACAAGATCGTTAGCCCCTGCGGCGCACATGGCAGTGATGCACACATGCAAGAACTTTACCGGTTTGGTTTTGCTATCATATTCCATCGGCACAGTGGGCTTGAATCTGTCAGGATGGACCACTCGTTGCAATTTGGGGATGAACACGAGGTACCCAGCATCGTAAACGATGCCATCGGCTTCGGGGCTTGCAACCTTGTCGTGGTGCTCCTCCCGCCAATGCTTGATTCAAAAGCGGGCGTCCTCACCACGCCGGTTGTTGAGGCCGCGGTGGAGACCCTGGTCGCACGGTGGATCTAACAAAGCCACCGAGTGCCGTTCTGGCGGTCTTGTATTTCGCCCAGAACGGGCGCGCATCTCGGCGGGGCTCACGCTTGTCGCTTGTCGCTCTGGCCGCGGGGACTGCATCGACACCGAGGCTGTAGGGTCACGTGTGTTGTGGCACTGGAACGGGCCATCGCGCGAGTCTGGCCTGGGCCGGCTAGCCGCAATGTACTCCACAAGGGCGGCCACCCGATTGGCCTAGTCGTTGAGCTGGGGCGCGTACTTGAGCATCTTTTATTCCCTCAAAAAAAAAAACTTTAGCATCTTTTATAGGAGTAATATGTGCCTTATGTAACAAATAAGAAACTCTATAAACAGGTGTTTTGTGCACAAGTTTACTGGCTGATTCCGATTTTGCAGGTTTTTATCTATATCTATATATATACCAATATAAAAAGACCCAAAGGGGCAGATCCAAACCATCTCGACCGTCAAATCATTTTATCTAGTGGTTCAAATCGCTCCAATGTTGAGCAACAAACACGTTTAACGCTTTAATTACTCACCACTGCCATTGGTTATACTAGGGCAAATGCCCGTGCGTTGCACCGGGCAAAGAAAAAGCGCACAACCTGCTTCATGTGTCATTAAGCATCATTTTTATATCCAATAACAAAAGAGTGTGTGTTGCATCGGGGGACTCCTGTGCTTCGTTGCAAAGAAAACACCAGACTCCTAGTCATCCGCATGTGTCCTCCACATGCTCAGCAGGTCGGGCAGGCCTAGCCTGGAAATTGCAAGCTCCTCCATGTCTCGGAAAATCGTGAGATCCTCCTGGTCCCTTGCAACGCCTCACCGGTGTATCATCTACATACCATACCATGGGTCATCGGGTCGTGGTCGGCTCCCAATCTATAGTAAAGCGGCTCCACTCTTCACATCATGTTAGGCAATGTCATTGTACACAATTTAGATGCTTCTCAAAAGTGATCAAACACGACCTGTTGCAACAATTTCGCAGCAGATTGAAATTAAATGATCATGTACATATTACATGTTACACATTAGCTCAACCAGACAATTACTCTAGGGGACACTGTACATTTTTTGACAAAATTTAACTGGGAATAATTTTGTTGCAGGTTGTCAAGGTCCATAAAGCGTAAAACAATGACCCCCGTACACCATCAATTACACCAGATGCCCTAATAACTCGATGGTTACAGCTAGCTAAGCCAATCTCAGCTCGAACTGATTGCCTAGCTGCTAGCCGGTATGTTAATATAAATCATGGACAATCATCTGACGATTTTTTACGAAAACAAAACATAAAATTAAGATCTTTGTTAACAAAATATAAAGTTATGATCTTGGTGAATATTATATGGCTCAACACCATTTATGTCTTATGATCCTTATGCACATCAGTTAGACCTTTTAGTAATAAGACAAAAAAATTACTATAATGACACATGATTTATTGGCGGGTAAATGCCATAAAAAATAACTTGCCATCCATTTCTAGATGTTAAACCCAGGAAACACAAGAGGTAATTCATTGACCGTCAGACAATGTCTGACCCATAATCACCAAATAACAATTAAAAATGAATTATTTCTATGCAAGGCTGCATATATATATTTTACTGGCTTTTGCAGAGTTAATAGCTCCAATATATCTATAGGGAAGCTTAACAAAAACAATAATCATATCATAGTAACTTTACAAATTTGGTTCAAAAGATTGTATGGTGAGAACAACTTATAGGATTTATTTTACATGGTTGATGACTTGAAGCACGCAACAAGAACTCCATACATTTTGTTCAAGTAGCAATTCAACAAACATTTGGTGCGCCCTCCTTTTATCATGAAACCATAACTGGACATGTAGTAAAAGTCCCCTAGTAATCAAATTTCTAAACTGCACACCATGTAACTTTGATGAGTATGTAACAGTAACAAATTCCTATTTTATGGAAGGGACATGGTGTATTTTACTACTTAAGTCAGCCAGCTATATTAGCATAACAGGGCAAAAAACCAAAATTATAACAGAGAGATAGAAGGGATTGTGAAATTCAATCATCTCTCGTGACCATAAATTTAGCAAGCAAATAAGTAATGAGCTTCTGAAAGAAATAAGGAACGAGAAAGAAAACCATGTACTTTGGCGACATGCTGTACCCAATATC
This sequence comes from Triticum dicoccoides, assembly GCF_002162155.2. NCBI lineage: Eukaryota > Viridiplantae > Streptophyta > Magnoliopsida > Poales > Poaceae > Triticum > Triticum dicoccoides. The sequence goes on along the minus strand of NC_041387.1, from coordinate 318,570,924 downwards.
AACCATCTTCACACCTTGATGTAGGGGCGGTGGAGAAATAGCAATTCATCAAACACCATGAGGGCATTGCCTCTAACCAAGAAATTAGAGCGGAAGAGTACGAATCCACCTGCAGAACATGTACTCGTCAAGCGTTATGCTGCCTGGCCTGACACCACACCATCCTCTATGGAAGAGTCAGCGCTGTCGAGCTAATTTAGGAGTAGCAGTGGGGTTGAGGGGCAGAAGTTCAGTAGCATGGTGCGAGGTGGGAGCTAAGCTATAGAAGCAGGTAGAGGAGACTCGCCTTGGGCTGGTGGTGCGGGTGTAGGAGCAGCATCCGCGGCCTTAGGGCACTCCACAGGGAGACGTAGCAACGGGGGGCTCTGCGTCATCGCGTGCCCAGCCACGGCGCCGTCGTCCGCTTGCACATGCAAGGATTTCACGACGACGTGTCGTATCCCTCCATCACCTGCGCCCGTTTGCCGTCACTCGGCTCCGGCGAGCTCCTGCCTAGGTCGCCGCACCCCACTTCCTTCGTTGCTTCATCTCTCCCTCACCTCCTTGTCTCGTCTCTGCCCAGGAGCCGCGGAAGCCCTGGATCCGCCCGGTAAGCCTTGCTCATCGTCACTGGCGCCCCCCCGCGCCCCCTGCCTTCGGATCCGCCTCCCCAACCCCTGACACGCACGGATCCAGCCTTTGCAAGCTCGAGTCGCCGCCGCCGTTCTGCATCGAGCCGCCACATCGAGGAGGAGCCCTCCCTTGCGTTTTCAGTCAGACCCCGATGCGTTTTCCTCCTGTGCTTCAGCGGGTTGAATACAAATAAATGCAGGGCCCTTTTTGTAAAAACAAAACGTTTTTTCGGACTCACTGAATTAGGGACGGCGTGTTTAATTCATAAAAACCACATAGACCTTTGTGTAAAAACGCCGCGACGATAAACCCGAGAGACTCAATCCGTGCTTTATTATTATTAGGGAGAGAAACACATTTTGACTCAACGCTATTCTATGAAATTTGCCATGTAATTATTATCCTACCATTCCCATGAAAAAAGTAATTGATATCTTACCAAATACTAACGTGCAACAGATATATCTTACCTAATATAACGTGCAACTAATATCCTACCTAACATAAACGTGCATTGCACATACATTATTACTAGTTGGATTAAGGGGGAGGGAAGGGCCCAGGTCAAATTCAGAGGGGCGGCGGAGAGGGCCTGTGACCTTGTGTACCATCCGTCTCAAACAAAAAAAAAAACTTGTGTAGCATGTGCATGCCCGTACATGTAGCATTTTTCTTGTGGCATTCGCTTCCACAGATCGGATCGCAGTTACCCACGGGATAAATATCACACAAAGTGTGCACAGTGTTTGTGACGCCATAAGCGCTTCGAATCTGACGACGACGACGAACGGCGACGGCGCGGCAGATACATGGATGCGGCCGAAGCCAGTGCGAGATGGTGTGTGGTCACTGGCGGCCGCGGCTTCGCGGCGAGACATCTGGTGCTGATGCTTCTCCGCTCCGGCGAGTGGCGCGTGCGCGTGGCCGACCTGGCCCAAGTCATCTCTCTCGACCTAGACGAGGAGCAGGGTATCCTCGGGGCCGCCATCCGCGAAGGACAAGCCGTTTACGCGTCCGCCGACCTCCGCGACAAGGCCCAGCTGGCCAAAGGTGTGTGCGATCCACCACTTGCTCTCCAGATTGTTAGGCTGGGTAGGGTTTTGGTGGTAATGTGCTCTCTGATTCCCTGTCCGTGTGGATGTGGGATCTGTAGATTGGTGCCTATCAGCCTACGCGGCTGCTTCTGAAGTTGGTAGGACTCGGAGGAATCAATGATTCACGGTGACATGATTTACCTTGTGATAGAGATGCTGTTGTTACTTCTGCGTTGTTGTTATTGTTTAGGTTTGCATTGAAGTAGTGGTACAAAACCAGGAAATCGAGAATCATATTCCTATGTTTCCATACTTACCCATTGTACTTTCAGAGTTCTCCCTGTTAATTTGCAGTTGCCTTAGTAGTTACCAGTTTGTTCAGAATACCAATATCTTCATGCTTGTACATATCAGTTATTTCTGATATAGCAAGGTATTTATGGGCGTTAGTCAATTTAGTTCATTGATGCCTACTACCTTTGTTCTCATCTCTGTCTTGTGTGTTTCTTGTTTGCAGCTTTTGAGGGGGCAGAAGTAGTTTTTCATATGGCTGCTCCAGACTCATCCATCAACAACTTCCATCTTCATTATTCGGTGAATGTTGAAGGTTTGTAATGTGAATTTGTATGCTTCACAGCTTTGGTTCCTAATTCGGAGATGGCACTGATTTGCTGATGGGATGGCACCAAGTTGATTGCATGAGTCATTAGTTTTTCCTATCATTATTTCTCGTGTTACATAATACAGTAAAACAAACTTCACAGGAACAAAGAATGTCATTGATGCATGTATCCATTGCAAGGTGAAGCGACTTATCTACACTAGTTCACCAAGTGTAGTTTTTGATGGTGTTCATGGAATTTTTAATGCAGATGAATCAATGCCTTACCCAGATAAGGTATATCTTTCACCTATTTACATGAAATAATTCCTTATTTAACACCATTTTAAATTTTGTTTCCCTATTCGACACTGAAAACCTTTTTTCTTCCCTATCTAGCTCCAGAGTCTAAATTTTATGCCCTTTATGACACTTCCATCCATTTTCCCCCTAACACTGTTAAATTACATGTAAAAAAACACTTTTGCCCTCATGTAATATGAACCAACCGTTTGGCCCGGTTCATTTCCAAAGGTGCAATTCTTAAGCTATCTCGAAAGTTCATTCTTATTTTTCTTCAGGCTGGGTATACAAGTATTTGGGTATGTAAGTGCGCTTGCGGGCCTGTACACGGGTGTTCATGTACCGATGTACGTAATTGTACATACGGGCTACTACTTCTCTAGCACGGAAGCCTTGCGGACATGCATGTAGTCTTGAATGCATGGCTACACCTAGGCTTCAATGTATGCATGTATTAAGCTATCTCATCTTCGGCCGGGTATTCGAGTATTTGGGTATGTACGTGCACTTGCCGGCCGGTAAGCGGGTATTTATTTACCGATGTACGTATCTGTACATACCGGCTATTGCATCTCTAGCACGGAAGCCCTGGGTACATGCATGTAGTCGGCTGCACCCAGGCTTCAATGTATTCATGCATTAGCAGTTTAGCACGATCAATTGATCAACCATTGTATGCACGAACATGCACATGCATTTCCATGATTAAGCTTATAACTTGCACTTAGAAAAATCATTCGTGTCTATAAATAAATAAAATTTCTGGTTAAATCAAATAGGAAGAAAAAAACACATCAAACATCAATATCAGCATCTAACAAAGCCTTTAGTCCCAAACAAGTTGGAGTAGGCTAGAGCTGAAACCCATAAGATTTCGCAACCAACTCATGGTTCTGGCACATGGATAGCAAGCTTCCATGCACCCCTGTCCATGGCTAGTTCTTTGGTGATACTCCAGTCCTTCAGATCTCTCTTTACGAACTCCTCCCATGTGAAGTTCGGTCTACCCTGATCTCTCTTGACATTATTAGCACGATTTAGCCGTCCACTATGCACTGGAGCTATTGGAGGTTTGCACTGAATATGCGTAAATCATCTAAGACGATGTTGGATAAGCTTCTCTTCAATCGGTGCTACCCCAACTCTATCTTGTATATCATCATTCCTGACCCGATCCTTCCTTGTGTGGCCACACATCCATCTCAACATGTGCATCTAAGTGTTGAACTTGAACATGTTGCTTTTAGTCGGCCAACACCCAATGCCATACAACACTGCAGGCCAAATCGTCGTCCTATAGAACCTGCCTTTTAGCTTTTGTGGCGCACTCTTGTCACAGAGAATGACAGAAGCTTGGCGCCACTTCATTCGGCTTTGATTCAATGGTTCACATCTTCATCGATAATATCCCCATCCTCCTGCAACATTGACCCCAAATATCGAAAGGTGTCCTTCAGAGGCACCACCTGCCCATCAAGGCTAACCTCCTCCTCGTGGCTAGTAGTATTGAAACCGCACCTCATGTACTCAGGTTTAGTTCTACCAAGTCTAAAACCGTTCAATTCCAAGGTTTGTCTCCATAGCTCTAACTTCCTATTAGCCCTTATCCGACTATCATCGATTAACACCATATCATCCGCAAAGAGCATACACCATGAGATATCTCCTTGTATGTCCCTTGTGACCTCATCCATCACTAAAGCAGAAAGATAAGGGCTCAAAGCTGATCTGCAGTCCTACTTTAACAAGGAAAGTCACCATTGTCGCCATCACTTGTTCGAACACTTGTCACAACATTATCGTACATGTCCTTGATGAGGGTAATGTACTTTCCTGGGACTTTGTGTTTCTCCAAGGCCCACCACATGACATTCCGCGGTATCTTATGGTCCAAGTCAATGAACACCATATGCAGGTCCTCTTTTTTGCTCCTTGTATTTCTCCATAAGTTGTCATACCAAGAAAATGACATGAAACCAAACTGATTTTTGGTTACGCTTGTCATTCTTTTTAAGCGGCGCTCAATGACTCTCTCATAGCTTCATTGTATGGCTCATCAGTTTATTCCCGTGGTAATTAGTACAACTCTGAACATTACCCTTGTTCTTGAAGGACACAAAGTTCCATTCTTCTGGCATCTTGTTTGCCCGAAAAATGATGTTGAAAAGCTTAGTTAGCCATACTATCGCTGTCTCTGAGGCCTCTCCACACCTCAATGGGGATACAATCAAGGCTCATCGCCTTGTCTCCTTTCATCCTTACTCCTGAATTTGCCGCACAAAACACCTTCTAGTATCATCAAAGGAGTCATCCAGTTCAATGGTAGAACTCTCATTCTCCCCATTGAACAACTTGTCAAAGTACTCCCGTCATCTATGCTTAATCTCCTCGTCCTTCACCGGGAGCTGGTCTGCTCCGTCCTTGATGCATTTGACTTGGTCGACATCCCTCATCTTCCTCTTTCGGATTTTGACCATCTTATAGATGTCCCTTTTGCTTTCCTTCGTGTCTAACTGCTGGTAGAGGTCATCATACGCCCGCCCCTTGCTTCACTCACAGCTCGCTTTGCGGCCTTCTTTGCAACCTTGTACTTCTCTATGTTGTTTGTACTTCTATCTAGGTAAAGGCGTCTTAAACGATCTTTCTTATCCTTAATATCCTTCTGGACATCATCATTCCACCGCCAGGTATCTTTAGCTTTGCTTCTACTTCCCATAGACACTCCAAACTGCTCTGAGGCCACCTTACGAATGCAAGTCGCCATCTTCATCCACATATTGTCTGCATCACCTCCTTCTTTCCAAGGGCCCTCCTTAATGACCCTCTCCTTGAACGCCTGAGTTTCATCCCCCTTGAGCTTCCACCACTTCGTTCTATCTGCTTTGGCATTCTTATCCCGTTGGACACGGATCCGAAAGCGGAAGTTAGACACCAGAAGCTTATGCTGAGGGACAACACTCTCTCCAGGTATCACCTTACAATCTAGGCAAGCACGCCTGTCTTCTCTTGTCGAGAGGATGAAATCAATCTGGCTAGAGGGTTGACCACTACTAAAAGTCACTAGATGCGATTCTCTTTTTAAAGAGGATGTAAGCTATGATCATGTCATAGGCTAGAGCAAAGCTTAATACATCTTCTCCTTGATTCCTGTTGCCATAGCCAAAGCCCCCATGCACCCCTTCAAAACCTGTGTTAGATGTACCCACATTGCCATTGAGATCTCCTATGAAGAGCTTCTCACCAATAGGTACACTCCTAACAATGTTCCCAGACCTTCTCAGAATTCCCTCTTGGTGTTCTCATTGTGGCCTACTTGCAGGGCATACGCGTTGATAACATTGAGAACTAAGTCCCCAACTACCAGCTTGACCAGGATAAGCCGGTCCCCATGCCTCTTGACGTCTACCACTCCATACTTGAGGCTCTTGTTGATCAAGATGCCTACTCCATTTCTGTTTGCAGTCATCCCCGTGTACCACAGCTTGAAGCCGGTATCCCCACCTGCTTCTCCTTCTGTCCCCTCCATTTGGTTTCTTGGACGCAGAGGGTATCAACAACTTTCTCATTGCTGTATCGACTAGCTCCCGAAGCTTACCTGTCAGGGACCCTACGTTTCAGTTACCTAAATAGATCCTCCTAGGCTCAGCTAGCTTCCTTTCCCTCCGCACTCGTCGAGTCAAATGCGAAGACCCTTGCTCATTTTCCACTACACCCAGGTGTCGATGTAGCGCGCCACTAAGGATGCGACGACCTGATCCTTGCTCACTTGTCACCATATCCAGATCAAGATACGGCGCGTCACCAGGGGGTGACGGCCCGGCCCTTGCCCATTTGACACCACACCCGGGTTCCGATATGGCACGTTGCTGAGAGGGTTCCGACCCAACGGTTTTCTTTTGGGTTTCATCTCCATAAGAGTGGCGACGTTGGCTCGTCAAGCCTATCACAACCCTCCTCCTTTTCCCGGGCTTGGGACCAGCTATGTTGAGACAACATAGGCGGAGTATTTTCAGTGTCAAATAGGGAAAGAAAATTTAAGACTATTAAATAAGGAATTTTCTCATATTACATCCTTTCTGTTTTCATTTGGTCATACTTATGTACGACTACTGACAAGATGTTCTCTTACTCCAGTTTAATGATTCGTATTCAGAAACAAAGGCAGATGCAGAAAAATTGGTGATGAGAGCTAATGGTAGGGATGGGCTTCTTACTTGTTGTATACGCCCAAGTAGCATTTTTGGGCCCGGTGATAAGCTACTGGTTCCTTCTCTGGTTGCTGCGGCAAGGGCAGGCAAGTCCAAAGTAAGAACTGCTACATGTGTGTAATTTTGTAAACTTGAGTATGCTAAGTTTATAATTCACGAGTCCGCCTAAATGCATACATCTTCACATGTTGATATTTATACATAGATAATTCCCATAATGATGGATTTGGATGCCTCTTGTTTTTCATTAGTAACGCAATTACACAAATTACATCACTGTATCAGGCAAAACAAATGCTTTAAAGATACTGAATTGGCTTCTCAATTCATTTTGTTCTATATTGTAGCGAGCTTCACAATACTTACTTACGAAGCCTTTGATCCCAAACAAGTTGGGGTAGGCTAGATATGAAACCCTTTCACGAGGACTTCCCAGGAGGTCACCCATCCTAGTACTACTCTCGCCCAAATGGGTTTCATACCCAAAAGACTGGCTAGTTTTTACGTTGGCTCGCCAAGCCTATCACAACCCTTAGATATGAAACTCTTTCACAAGGACTTCCCAGGAGGTCACCCATCCTAGTACTACTCTCGCTCAAATCGGTTTCATACCTATGGGACTGGCTAGTTTTTACGTTGGCTCGCCAAGCCTATCACAACTCTCCTCCTTTACCCGGGCTTGGGACCGGCTATGCCTAGAAGACATAGGCGGAGTTAGCGAGCTTCACAATGAAGCACTTTATTTTTTTATTTCTGAATTGGTTTCTTAAAAGATAATACTATCTATTAAAATCATTTGCAGTACATAATTGGCGATGGGAACAACTATTATGATTTCACCTACGTCGAAAACGTTGCCTATGGCCATGTTTGTGCGGATAAAACTCTATCATCTGAAGATGGTGCAAAGAGAGCTGCTGGAAAAGTAAGGCCCTTCACTAACATTTTACATTTAAGATTCAGTGTCATGATTTCTGATCCTTTTCCAGGCCTACTTCGTGACAAATGTGGAGCCCATAAAGTTCTGGGAGTTCATGTCGTTGCTTCTAGATGGTCTTGGATATCAAAGGTATTCACATCAATAGACTTAAAAAATCTACTTTGGTTGTATCAAATGACTAGCTTATGTTTGCTGAAATGCTCCTGCACTTTGATGATTAATTTGAGATACATTTTGAGTTTGGTAAACTGATCATTTAGGAGCATATCAATTTGTAATTGTATGCATCCCAAGTTTCCTATACAATATTTACCTTTCCATTGTAGACTTTTCTGTTAAGGGATGGTGCAAGGCTGTCAGTATCTTGAATTGACTCTCAGGTCTTACCATTCCAGTACCCTAGATTTATTTCACCAACTCGCTTACGTATCTGGAGTGATATCTCTTCTCCTATGTAAGCATTTAAGGATCAGGGATCATTGTTCTCTTCCATACTTATTTGGGTGACTTGGTAACCAGCATACTAATGCACTTGACCTTTGTGTAGGCCTTCAATAAAAATTCCTGTCTCTGTTATGATGCCATTGGCTCATGTGGTGGAATGGACTTACAAGTCGTTCTGCAAGTATGGCATGAAGGTTCCTCAGTTGACACCGTCAAGGATCAGGCTCCTCTCATGCAATCGAACATTCAGTTGCTCAAGAGCGAAAGATCAGCTTGGTTATGAACCCATTGTATCACTCAAGGTGTTTTACTATGTCCTCTAGTTTTTTCATTAATGACCTTGCTTGACTTGATGTGTTTTTGAGTGGGATGATTTGAAGAACAATTTCAGTTCATTTCCTACTTCTCTCTTATGAATGTTCAACTATAAGCAATTCATATTGTTTTGAAATTTCAGGATGGTCTGAAAAGAACAATAGAGTCGTATTCCCATATGCAAGCTCAGAATCAAAGGAGTATATCAAAGACTTCGATTTTGCTTGGGAATGGAAATGGTATGACTCAATCTGCCTCCCCCTCCTCCTGCTATCCTTACTAATTGTTTTCTAATTACTTTCAGTTGCAAAAACGCTTCTTTGGGAAGATTCGAAGCAAACAATGACAGTGCTACTACTATTGGCTGTTATCTACTACCAGTTATTCACATGTGGTTACACCATTATCACAGCAATGGCAAAAATTTTCTCACTAACAGCACTGTTCTTGTTCATTCATGGCATGCTTCCTGCAAATGTGTACGGTCCTCTCTTATTCTGCTTTATTTTGCTGAATATATAGCCGCTACCAGATAGTTAAACAGCATTGGGGTCTTTTAATCATCTCTTAGCATTTCCTCAAGTGTTCCACTTATTAAATTGCGATTTTGGTAATTATTGCAGGTTTGGCCACAAGATTGAGAAACTTGAGCCCTCAAACTTCCACATCTCACAGGTGGAGGCACATCATATTGCTTGCTCAGTCAGTTCATCATGGAACTCATTAGTTGGTGTGCTAAAATCTCTTTGTAGGGGAAATGATTGGCCACTTTTTCTCAAGGCATGATATAATCTCATGCTTTATATTTGTACACTTCACATACTTGATGAGTTGATGTTGTGCTAAGTACTGACACCTGGCATACGTTTTATGTTAATGTCTAACTGAGTTCACTTTTCTCTTCATCAGGTGGTATTCTTCCTACTGGTTGTTAGCATCCTTGGTGCTATGTCTTCGGAGGCTGCATTTAAAATAGGTAACTTCAGGCTTCGCTTTCTAAATTTTAGTGAATGCATCATCTGCATGACTACTAATGACATTAGAAATTTACATGCAACAATAGGTATTCCTCTCATTTTCATAGGCTTCAAAGCATATGAGAAATGGGAGGACACAATTGACAGCCTGGTGGGTGATGCTTGTTCGTTCGTTCTACAGTTTACTCCTATCCAGATATCTTCAAGGCAGAAACAAACATAGACAAGGAGAGCTCGTTAACAGTTGAATTTTATTTTGTAGTTATATCAAGTTTTACTTTTCAGTTATTGCTGATTTTTTATGAACTTATAGTTTGACATTTACTCTTTTAGAATCATCATTCAGAGTCTTAATAAAGTTTATAGAATGTTTCCTTAATGTCGTTGATTTAAGATATGGCGGTGTACAGTTTTTTATTTATTCTTTAGATGTTTACCCCACTGGACTGTATTGTTATAGCACATTGAAATTAGCTTTTATTGCCATTGAATCTTCCTGAATTATTGCAAGTGCTGATCTTCCTAGTCTTGTGCAGTTTGGTTAGGATTCCATCTGTACCAAATGCTTACCTAGATTGTCTTTACTTGTGTGCCCTAATCTTGGTTGAAAACCAAAAGCACTCCATTATCCACAGATATGTTGCTTTATTATTTGGGTCAAATTTACTATTTTGGATACGAAATTTATGGCTCAGTTTTAAACGTATGAAATGGATGTAGTCGGACGCTGCAATTTGGTGAACACAAGTGGTTGAAAGTTTTTGGGGTCAGTTTCTTAAAGTTGGGGGTAGATTGGTTGTAATTCCAAGGATGGGTGCTATGCCTCCCGATCGGGTCGTGTGATTGGTTGCCTCCAGCACTGTGGTCTTTCTTATGACCCTGATGTTTGTTCATCTTACAACGCGTCCGTGGAGGCAATAAAATTTATGGTAACCATGTGTGCTTGTCCTTTTTCCTCTTTTGATGAGTACTAGTACATATGCCCGTGCGTTGGAACGGGTGATTTTTTTCCACAAAACTTGCTTCACGTGCAAAATCTACTTCACATGCCAATATGCCCCACTTGTATCTGACTCGGACAAACGCTGAAATAAGGTTACCCTCGTCGTCTATAAGGTGCATATGTGCGTGTATTGCCACGGGTTGCATCATCTTTTTTTGGATAATCAAGTTTTGATGTGAAGAGGCCACCTCAACGTCATTTGTGCACTTTCATCGGATGGAAGAATAGTGGTGCATGAAATGGACTCGGATGCCACACACACGGTGCCCATAGTAATGTCAGTAAAAAAAATAAAAAAAATTGTATGTGTAGAAAAAAATGGATGTAACATATGCCGGACCGTAATTCCTGCACCGTTGATGCCACAGGCAACCATTCCCCACGAAAAAGGCACCCATTCCCCACGAAAATGAACACGGTGTACAATGGATGCCTAGGTTTCATATCCCAAAGGTTTAGAATTTTTTGAAATTTTCTTATATTTTTAATGCTATTTTCATATAGAGGTGTGTCCGTGTGTGGCATCCAGGTGCTCCAATGCATTTCCATGCATGAAATAGTCTTTTAGTGAGAGAAATATATAGTGTGATTCTTGAGATTTTAATACTAATTCATTTAAAGGATTTTTAAAGAATCATCAAAGATATGAATGCTAATGATTTTGATTATGTAGGTTTTCTGTTTTTTTAAGTTTGTTTGGTTTGGAAGATTATATTTCATTCCTAACTGGAAATAATACATGTAGTGATTTTCAATTATTGAACTGTCTAGACTCGTTAAAATATTGACAGGTGATTTACATGTCCAAGAAAATATCTTTACAATACCAACAAATGGTTTGTGTCAGCAAATTAATATATCTTCAAGGGTGTGTGAGTCAAATTAGTCACATACGAAACTAACCTAACAAAAATGAAATTACCATAATCACAGTGATTTAGGCTATGATGTGTCTTTCATTTTTTGTGAAATGACCATAACTGCAGTAAAATATATCTTCATGGGTGCGTGTGTGAAAAATGTTAGTGTATACGTATAAAAAATTGTTAGTATATACGTATAAAAATTCTCTACTATCTAAAAAAAACGTAGTGTTCCGTTTTCCCTCTTACGTTCCTCGCTTCGTCCAACCTCTCGTACGACCCCCTCTCCCCTTAGCGATTTTCTTTTCTCCCTCCACTGGTTTTCCCCCTCCCGGTTTTCTGGCCGGACAGACCGGTTCTGTCTTTGGTAAACGTATAATTCACATAAGGTAACCAAACACAATCAATCCAAATGCAGTCAATTCATGCATGACAATCAATTCATTCATGACGATCATCAATCTCCTTCCTTCTTTCAATCAAACGGTAATCAATCTCTCCTTCTTCTCTACTTGTCTAAAAGAAACCTAACGTTGTGTCTCCAGTCTTACGTTCGTCCTGCTTCTGGATCGTCCACCACGGCACCACCACCCGACCGATTTTCCGTTTTTTTAATCCCTTTTTGGTTTTCATCAAATCATGTTTGCTAAGCCTGATCCATGTATGTTAATTAGCAACACCAGCGCATCCCTCTTTTTAAAGCCGGCGAAGGAAACCAACCAGCCTTTCCTTGATTCGTGGCGTACTTACAGGATTCTGCGATGAAAGATCTCCCATGACTTGCCAAAGCATGCATAGCTAGCGGAAGGAAGGACATTATTTATTAATTAACGCTCGCAAATTGCTCCCTTTACAACAGAATAGTAGGATCTCCAAGCAAGGTGAAACTCTCTCCGACGACTAATCTCCAAGCAATCCAGCCAAATCCAAATCAAGAAAATCCCATTCCCCACTTTCAGCATTACCATGTTTACCAAGATTCTCTCAAAAAGAAATGTTTACCAAGATGATTCATCTTCCAAGGACCCGACATCTTGGACCCCCCGACGGTGCAGCAGCACGGCGATTGAGCACGAATGCAACGGCGGCACGGCGCAGGGTCAAGGAGTATACACGGCGGCCTCGCCGCCGGATCTCTCTACCTGCAGATTCACCAATCTCTCCACCTGAACCCTCTCATTGATTTTATTGCCCTCCTACCAATCGCCATGGGATTACCCGTTTGCTCGCATATCGCCAAGAATAGATATGAGGATAGTGAAGTTGTTGAGATGGATGATGGATTTCTATTATTATTTTGAGTTTTTTTTTGTGTGCTTGCAGAGTACCCATTACTGGTCGCAGCGGCACCCTCGCACCATACGATTCCGAGGAGATAAAATTACCGAAATCCTGACTTGGCAGTCGTTTGATAAGTTTTATTGTTGTCAATCACATTAGGTTATTGAAATTTGAAGGTTCTAAAGTAAAAACTCTGACCTGCTTCTGTGTCCTCTCCAAATAGAAGAAATGGCACTATCTTTTGGAAATAAATGTCGATTAGATTTTAATTTTTTTGCATCATGACTGAAGGTGCCAGTTATTAGTAATATTTTCCTCTTCTTCAAAAGTTATAAAAGTACAGTTGGTCTAGGCAGTATTGACCACACATTAATTCAATGATTACTACGATTGGTTATAAGGATTTCAGAAGCATTGATGTTTATCCTAAATCTCTCTGTCCAATCTTTAATTTAGCAGATTTTTCTCCATTAGATAAAACTGAGTGGAGTTGCTATAATATGGTCTTATTTTATGTACAATCAAGAATATGTTTGTTTAACCAGTCGCGCCTTTCCTTTGTCATGGAATATGCTGCCGGTGGAGAACTTTGAATGTGCACTGCATTACAATTCAGTGAAATGCGGTCCCTCGTCAATCTACTTACTGTGTTATGTCATCAGGCTATCTTTATTCTGAACCATCTCTGCTAACAATGCATGTAATCTTGTAATATGTTTCATATGTGTGTCAATTGGCAAGGTACTTCCAAGGGTTAGCTAACTGTCAGTCAAAGGAAACCGATGCAAATAGCAAAAGACCCTCCTGGTACGTTGGGATCCCAACCCAGTGAAAAATTACCCAAGGGTGCTAATATTACTGTTATGTCAACTCCAACATGCTTATGATAATTGTACTAACTCTCTCATACGTTATATGTTAGTATTGTGTTTGTGTTATTTTCGCTATTTGGTTCCTAATTTTTGATCCACGGGCAGAACGTAGATTACATGATTTTGATAATGCCTACTAAATATGGCTTGAATATGTTACCATTGTATACAATTATTACTTTTATCTTGAAAACAATTTATTACGCTTGAAACCTTGGATACTCAAATTAAGTAT
>NC_041387.1:318499403-318556872 GCF_002162155.2 Triticum dicoccoides | reverse complement strand
AGACAAAGGGGTCTACCGCGATGTGAAATATATTAGACTACATGCTTACGTGTTTGAAAATCAAGGTGTGTGCTGAGTGGAGGTGAAACGGGATTGCAAATTGGATGTTCCATTGACATGGATGGAGTGGATTTTTACGGGGTGAGGAGGGGATGGGCGGAGAAAGTGGATAGAGGAGGAGGAACAACTGTGAAAAAAGTCAATAGTGTTGCATGACACCTAAAAGTATAACATGATTGGTGTTGAACCAATAAAATATATATGCCTTCGTGCAACGCACGGGCAATTAACTACTCCCTCTGTAAACTAATATAAGAGCGTTTAGATCACTATTTTAGTATTCTAAACGCTGTTATATTAGTTTACGGAGGGAGTAGTATTCTAAAAAGTGTGAACACACACAGATTCTGTCACTGCCTCACTCTCTTCCTCTCTTATCTCGCCGAACGCTTTCTCGGCTGCTAGTCAGCACCATGGTCCGATGGTTTGATCCCTCCGCCGCCGTAGAACCTCCCGCACCGCTGTGTAGGCGCCGAGGCCGCGCGCCCGTAGGTCTGCTATCCTCCGCGGCCGAATTCGACTTGGATGGGTAGAAGAGCTCGCTGTCTGGATCTGGGTGGCATAACCTCCCGCAGGGTTGATCGAGGGAGAAGCCGTCGAACATCTTGCGGCCTGCGCCGCCGCAGGTCGGCTGCTCCCGTCGGCCGCATGCCTCAGTCCCCGGCCGCCGCGCTGCGCTGTGCCGCTGCTGACTCTCCCGCTCGCCGCCTCATCTCCCTGGTCTTCCTTCTCATCCGCATCCTGCCGCAGTTTCACCTCCTTCCGCATGACATAGGAGGTGTTGCAGTGAGGATACAGAACAGTCTAGCACTGGTGAGCTTCCATATTCTAATACAAGATTACTGTGTGGCGAAAGAGCTCCTTCACGGGCGCGCGTCGCAACGCGCGACCTTCCTTTCATGTATGTGATGCCGACAAGGTCTGGTACAGGCCTACCATGTGGCCAAGAAGTCAAACGTGCAGAGGCATGCACGGGAGCCGCTGGCACATGCATCTCTCTCGTAGTATAATTTTCTCCCCCCTGATTTTCACGGGTGGGGCCCGGTGTGGTTTTTTATTTCTTTGATTTTCGGTGGTGTTCGTTCAGGATGTATATATATGTGTTCTTGAATCTGGTTGATTCTGAATGGATCTTGATGAATGAATTGGGGAATTACGTGCTGACAAGTCCTATATTAGCATCTATGCATTTTATTCAGAGTTCGGGATCTGAATGGATCTGGATTTTTATTCAGGTTATTAAAGCTAAAGGGCACACTTTATTTGAAATCTTACGTGCTGACAATTCAGGCTACATGAGCTTGCATGCATCAGTTTTAATATGCATAACATCAACCGAATTAAAACTGAAGGTTACATCCACTTCCGTTTAGTACACTTCATTTGATGTTGAATGCATCCAAAGTGTACCATTCAGGCTACATGAGGTTCTATGCATCAGATTAAAACCTGAATTTCTCATGCATTGACAATTCAGTAGATGTTGAATGGATCTGGATGAATGAAGTGTGCTAACATGTGTACCCTTTCCACATTAAAACTGGAGCACATAAATCTTATGTTATTTGAAACTGGCTAAACTCCTGCTCAGTGGATCATTGACTAACCCGGTTCAATTTAATGGTCAGATTGATACTGTTGTTCAGAACAAACAATATTATAGTTTGCGCAGAATTCTATCCATCGACGCCAAAATTCAGAATCCTATGGTTCTCTAGATATTAAAAATTGCATCTATAGGTAGCTCCTAATCTTCATTGTGTTATTGGACAGATTTTTTTTTACTTTTGTACCTGATATTTCTGTCATCATCTGGAACCCTCGTTACTATATATACCATAAATTATTTTTGCACAGTTGTATACCTTGTACCGCCGATTACTATATTTTACTTCTTTCTCGGGATAAAACACCTTCTAGAAATAGCAATCTGTTGTGGATATCTTCACGAATTAAGAAGCGAATGACGGCTCTCGATTCGCACTCAGTTACGGGCAATATTCTCGTGCCGGAGATGGATCAGATTGAGGTTCATTGTGAGGCAGCTACGGTGGAGCAAGATGATACGGAGGAAGGGGGGAGTCGCAAGGAAGAGGCGATCATGATACCTAGTCTGGAGCAGCCACATGGCCTCTCCATTCAAATCCCTCGTCGGCGTGATACTAGCCAGAGTCCTGCTCTTACTCCTATTGCCGTGCCTTTGGCTGAGCACGAGTAACTTCCGCCTGTGATAGCCGGCCCTCTGTTTGCAGAGGAGACACTGATGCAAGGCCTCGGGCTCACCCCTGCCCCGTCAATACTGGGACCAAGGCCTGCAACTTCTGCACCGACACGTAGAAAGAAGACGCTCCCGCCAAACTTTACCCCAAGGAGAAGCGCTCGGCTGTGCAAGGCTGCAGGAGGGACTAATCTGGGGCCGGTGCGGCGCGCCCAGGCTGTTTTGCTCCGTAAAATGGGAGTTATTCAGGCAGAAGAGCAGGTATCTGATGAAGCCCTGGAAGAATACATCAAGCTTTTTGACAAGCCATTGGCGCCGCATCATGTCAAGGCGGTGATAGCTCTCTCTGCCCCGGATGAAGTCGACTTTGATTAACCAATGCAGCCAGAATTCAGCGCATTCTATCTTCCTAAGGCCGTGGAGCCCTGTGGCGCGTAGGTGTGTGTGGGGCTTTAGTGTTTTTTTTTTCTGTTTATGATATGGAGATGTCCCTAGTTGTGTTGGTTTGGAATGTAAGGAGGCTTAATAACCCGGCGAGGAGGTGTTCCATCAGACTATTCTCGCAATCCTACAACATCTCTCTAGTGTGCTTTCAAGAATCTAAATTGGCTTTGGTGAATGCTGCGGTGGTGTGTGAAACTCTAGGCCCTGCCTTTGATGGTTTTGATTATCTGCCGGCTGATGACACAAGAGGGGGAATTATTTAGCCTGGAAATCTGATAAGCTATGGCTTTCTAACATTCAGAAGGATGAGTTCATGATTCCTGCTCGTGTACTCTCTCTTGAGGATGGTAAAGAATGGATGGTGTCATCAGTATACGTGCCACAAGGCCAGGATGATAAATTGCATTTCCTGGAATAGCTAGTGCTTTTTGTCGAGCAAGTGCACATGCCTTGGATTATAACTGGGGATTTCAACTTGACATGCTCGGAGTTGGAGCGCAGCTCAGAGAGAGGTAACAGGAGGCTCATGTCCAAATTTAGACACTCTATTAACAAGCTGGGTCTGCATGATATGCCAATGATGGGTAGGCGATACACTTGATGCAATCAACAAGAACAACCCATAATGGCAGGCTGGACAAAGTGCTATTCAACAATGCTTGGGAAGATCTGCTCCCCATAAGTGATCTCATCCCACTTAGTTCTAATATCTCGGATCACACGCCACTGTTGCTCACTTGTTCGACGGCTAGGCCGCGGGCTGGCCGTTTCTGGTTTGAGAACTTCTGGTTAATATCAAGCTTCCTGGGTTCATGGAGGTAGTTAAAGAAGCATGGGGACAGGAGATTCCGGGCTGCGACCCGATGAAGATTCTTAATATCAAGTTGCAGCGCACGGTGAAAGCTTTAAGAAGTTGGGGTCAAAGGAATTTGAGCCGGCTGAATCTTCAGTTCCTGTTGCAAATGAGGTCATTTTGAGACTCGATGCGACACAAGAAGCCAGGCCTCCGTCGGGGGAAGAGCGTAGCTTCCCTTCTTTCGTCCGTCCACGAGGTAGTCAAAAGAAAGAGAGAAAGGGGCGGTTATAACGAGGAGTCGTGGCGGTTGTATGCCACAAAACCGAGCTTGGATAGAACTGAAGAAGATTTGGCGAACGAAGAAAAAGGTCATTCGTCTTTCCCTTAATAAGTCATCAAATTTCGTGCTTTTGGCTATTCAATAAAGGACGGAGTCAACATGAGCCTTAGGCTAGTTCTATGAAATACATATACCTTCTTGGCTATCTAGGCTATCTCTACAGGCTTTTTCAACCTATAAGCAGACCTTTGTATACACCCTTGTAACTGAACTAGCTATTCACAAAGAAAGGAAGATTGTATCATGGGTTCGAATCCCATTCCCTCCGGCACGGAAGTAACTGAGTTATGAGGAAGTTGAACAAGCTTGCCCCAACCAGCGGACGACATAAAAACCGACTTGAACCGCCTTGGAGGAGTTGGTATCAAAGAAAGACAGCTCTCAAATGGATTTGCTGGTCTATGATGACCAAGTAGAAGCATCTGTTCCACATATTAGGTGATTTTTATTGAAGCATAGGCGCAAGCTGTAAGGATGATGTCATCGACATATAATAGGAGGTAAGCAGTGTGACTACCAACCTTGTACACAAACTGCGAGGTGTCGGTGCGAGCTGCAACCAAATCCAATGGTGGAGGCAAACCAGCTTAAAAATTGCTATAGGGTCTGAAAGCTTTTCTCAAGGGTAAATGTCTAGCATTTGCTTCTCTGGAGAGGGTGCGGTTGAGGCAACGGGCAAGGGTGCGTGACCTGAAGGAGGGGGATGCAAACTCTAAATACTTCCACATGAAAGCCAATGGGAGACGAAGAAAACACTTGATTTCTTTCCTCAGGGCAGGCAACTTGACGGTCACGGCCAATGAAGACAAATTGAACATGGCAAGCCAGTTCTTCAGTAATCTGATGGGCACCACAGATCGCAGAGGCCGCACTATTTGCCTTGAGGATCTCGACTTGGGGCGTTTGTCGCCTGCTATGGCAAATAGTCTGGAAGCCCCATTCACGGTGGAAGAGGTGAAGAAGGTTATAATGGACATGCCCTCGGATAGGGCGCCGGGACCGGATGTGTTCTCGGGGTTATTCTTCAAGGTGTGCTGGGAAATTATAGCACCTGATCTCATGGCAGCTATGACGGCTCTGTATGATGGTTGTTTCTACTCATTTGGTGATCTCAATTCCTCCATTATCACTCTGCTGCCAAAGAAGTTAGATTCTCTGGAGGTTAGCGAGTTCAGGCCCATTAATCTCATTCATGGGGTGGCAAAGATTTTTGCCAAAATGCTAGCAGTTCGTGTTGCCCCCCTCCTGCCTACTTTAATATCACAAGCCCAGACCACTTTTGTATGCAAACACAATATGCACGAGAACTTCAAATTTGTGTGCAATGCGGCCAGATGGCTACATAAAAAACGGAAGCAAGCAGTGCTTTTGAAAATTGACATTTCCAAAGCTTTTGATACACCGTCTTGGGAATTCCTTCTAGAAGTGCTGACGAAGAGAGGGTTCGACAGAAGGTGGTGTTCTTGGATTTGTGGACTGCTATCTACTGCCTCCTCCTCTGTTTGTATTAATGGTGAATTAGGCCAACCATTTGCTCTGGGTAAAGGAGTCAGGCAGGGCGATTCGCTATCGCCTACTTTGTTCATCCTTGCCATGGATACTCTACACAGCATGCTGCAGTGGGCGGTACAACATAAGTTACTCTCAGATTTTGGATGCAATTCCAAGATGCCGAGGGCTTCCATCTTTGCAGATGATGCTATCTTGCTTTTCCGACCGGTGCATGCCGACCTACAGACCAAATCTGGTATCTGAAGCTCCTTGGTGAAGCCGCGGGTCTGAGGATCAACATGTATAAGAGTACTACGCAACCATCCATTGCGACGAAGGGGTTGCTGCAGCAGTGGAGGAGCATTTCTAGTGCAGGAGGCAACAATTCCCTATCCAATATTTGGGCCTACCTCTCTCCATCTTCCGATTACGACGCCAAGATCTCCTCCCGCTCATCGATAAATTCTCAGGAAAACTGAAAGGATGGAAGCCGAATATGCTTGTTGCTGCGGGTCGTCTAACTCTCATTCGCTCGGTCCTTATGACCCTGCCCTTACACTGGATGGCTGTACTCCCTTTGCCGACATGGGCCATCAAGAGCATTAATAGGAGTTAAAAAAAAAGGGCAACCTGGTGCATGTAGCTCCCGCTTGCGCAGGGTCCAGGGAAGGGTCCGACCACTTTGGGTCTATAGTACGCAGCCTTTCCCTACATTTCTGTAAGAGGCTGTTTCCAGGACTTGAACCCATGACCTCATGGTCACAAGGCAGCAGCTTTACCACTGCGCCAAGGCTCCCCTTCAAGAGCATTAATAGGAGTTGCCGTGGATTTATTTGGAAGGGTGAACATGAGATCAATGGTGGTCATTGTCTCCTGCCTTGGTCCAGAGTTTGCCTACCTTTAGAGATGGGAGGGCTCGGTATTATCAACCTCAAGTGGTTCGGCATGGCACTACGATGCAAATGGCCTTGGTTAAGATGGGACATTGAGGAGAGACCATGGATGTTGTTCCCTGATGATTATGAGAAGGACGTGCAACCCATTTCGACACAGCTTGTCGCATTAGCCTGGGCAATGGCGAGAGAGCGAGATTCTGGACGGACAACTGGCTCCCGGATGGAAAGTCGATTGCTACCTTGGCACTAGCTCTGTTTTCTTTTGTCAAGAACAAGGATAAATTGGTGAGTGATGCTTTGCATGGTCGGGCCTGGGTTAGGGACATCTCTGGAGGTTTATCGCTTACTGCTTTGGCCCAATACCCGAGGATTTGGGAGATTGTTCAGTCTACAACTCTCAATTCTGTAACCAGGGACCAACTGATCTGGAAGCTCACCAAGGACCACCAGTTCTCCGTCAAGAGTGCATATCAGTTGTTCTACCTCGCGAACACCGGTTTGCTTGCCACAAGCTGATCTGGAAATCCAAGGCACCGCCGCGGTGCAAATTTTTATGTGGCTTGCTGTCCACAGAAGATGTCTGACGGCGGATAATTTGGAAAAAAGAAATTGGCCATCTAATGGCATTTGCCCTTTGTGCTCATCTGCACCTGAAACATGCTCACACCTATTTGTACACTGTCAATTTACCAGACTAGTCTGGCTGCAGTTCAGAACATGGACTAGGGCCGATTTCTTGATCCCAGAAGTCAGCTTCAGTACAACAGAAGACTGGTGACTGAAGGCGAGGGAGGGGATCCCGAAACCAATGAAGAAGAACTTTGATACAATTGTCATTCTTCTACATTGGAGGATCTGGAAGGAAAGGAATGCGAGGATATTTGATAATGTGAGCTGCACAGCGGACAAAGTTCGGGACTTGGTAATAGAGGATATCGGCATGTGGAGATCAGTGGGCTGTATCAGTGAGTTGACGGCCCGAACTGGCTCGCCTGTGTAGTTTGCTTGCACCTTATTTTTGTAGAATCTGGGTGCTGTGCTGTAACGTGCTGCATCAGTGAGAGGGGAAGGCCTTCCTTTGATTTAGTGCAACAGTTCTAGTTCTCCTAGACTGTTACAACCCTGTACTATCTCTCTTTTTCTCCCTATCTAATAAAATTCGGCCAACGGCCCTTCGAGAGATAAGGCAAGTGGACTTTCATTTGGTCACATGATATGGCAATTGCATCAAAGTAACTATTAATATTGTGTTGGTATGGTAGTGCCGTAAGGATTTATTGCCTGAATGCGTTTGTGTAAAAACACAAAAATGCTTTTCTCTTCATCATTTTGATGGTAAAAGAAAATATGCCGATCTGGCTTTTATGCAGCATCGTACTTGAGAGTGGTGAATAATGACCTCATACTTGAGGCAGGAGGGATGAATCTCTCAAGAGAGTGCCGCCTAGGTTTCAATTAGGACTTGATTTGAACAACTGTCTATCGTGTACACTTAAAATATTTTGGCGCAAGGAACCATTTAACAGTTTGCACCTTCTACTTGCTTCTTTCTCTTACTCGTCATCTTAATTAAGTAAGAAACCTGGGTGCAGAAAGGTTTCTTCAATAGGATGTTGAAAGCACACATTCCACAAAGTGTTCTACCTAGACAAAGGCATAGGTAGGGATGCAGAGTGGACGGGTTTGCGAGCTACAACCTACAACCTAGTACAAATCCATGTCTAGTTTATTGTTAATCTACCGGTCAGAAATGAACTATTTATTGTACTCCTTTGCTGATCAGCATGTAACCAGTCTTTGCGACTGTATGATTAATTGTTTTATTCTAATCAAATTACAATAGTAGGACAGGGGCACAGGGCCATATACGCCTATGTTTGTCGTTAGAAGCACGAGGAGGAGGTCACTGCTGATTATAAATTTGATTTGTGCATACCTGGCTCGTTGTTTTTGCTATCAACGGCGATACCGACGAGGCAACCTGCAAAGATGACTTTAAGTAGAATTGACCAAAGACTTGATATATATTGGATCAATATAAGGGGATTGTACATGTATATTTATAGCAGCAATTATGTATCTATCTAAATAGGATCTGAAATCCTGTATCGAGTAGGAGTCGGACTTGCACTTTCCATGTCACCTAGTAGGATTTGGCCTGGTATTCAACGTGTGCACTTTCCAGCTTCCGGTTTTGTTTTGGTTATTCTCATTTTTTCATGCGCGACCAACGCCAGTGCCTCTGTTGTTACGAGCAAGATAAGTTTTGTGGTTGTACTTTTTCTAAGAAATACCTAGACAGATAAGGTTGAGAAAGATACAGATGTGTAATATCTTTGTGGTTTACTTCTTTTGAAATTGGACGGAGTTGGTTTCTTTCCTAAGTTATTTGAACATAATATTTGGTCTAGGAACTTTTTTTTGAGCCATCAAGCTGAACATGGAGGGTGGGAGCAAGGATGATCACAATCAAAGGGAAAAATCACGAGTGATTTCTATTAGGAACACTTGGGTTTGGGCCGGTCGATCGGATCCAGTTAGCCGTGGCCAACATCCATCGCCGGGAATTCCTAAAAAAATTGATCGTTGTTTCCTCAACAACAAAAAAATCAATCGCTAGCCGCCAGGAGCAGATTTTTCTTTTGGGTGTCCCTAGGGACGGTTCGCCAGATCGGAAACTTTTTTCAAGATAGGAAGAACATAGATCTATTTTTTACTTTAAATCTCAGCCATTAATCTTTATGATTAATATAAAATCAACGGATATAAAAAGATGACGTATAGAGAACCATGAAATCCTCTTCCCTTTAATATTAGGTATAGACATAGATATAGATATAGATATAGATATAGATTGGTCCAGGATAGTAGACCCAGATTGTTTGGATTAGTGTCGCGGAGAAATTTGTACCGATGCTCATTGCCAAGAAAGATGTAACTGAATATGTCACACCTGCTACTACGCAGTGAGCAGTGGACAACAAGGGAGAAGCATGAGATGATCCTTTGTACGTGGGTTGAGCCCATTGGGTTGTCTAGCCGTCTGTGGCCCAGGCCGCGTGGTGTGCGTGTCTTTATAAGCTACCTAACCCAGACAGAGATGGAGCGAGACGCTCGCAACTCCGAATCTCATCCCCTTTCTCCTACCTCACCTCGTTTGCTATCTCTTCTCACCCACAAATTTCTCCTTGTGCGACCGATTTCGTCCGATTGGTCGTCACAATTGGTAATGAGAGCCTACAATCCTAGCCTAGAAATTTTGTCGCGCCGCGGCATCCATAATCCCTTGGCCGGATCGGTAACACCCATCGTCGTAGGTGTGCTACCACTCCAGTGGGAGCACAAAAAAAAATCCTATGCGGGGTTTGATCCACTCGGGGCGGGTGACACGGTGCCCTCCAAGCCTTCTGCCTAGACGCGACAGTTCTTCACCGCCATGGGGGAGCAGACCGCCAACCTCGCCGCGCTCATGGAGACGCTGCTCTCCAGATTTGACAAAGAAAAGGTGCTCACTGACAAGAGGGCCGAGGCGCAGACGACGTTCAACACCCAAGTGTCCCACGAACTACAGAGCTTGGCCAAGAAAATCGGCCTCACCCAGGCGGACGTGAATGACATACGTAAAGTTGGCACACCATCAGCGTCGTCAGCCCCCTCCTCGGGTTCTCAGGTGGACGATCCATCGGCGGCGGTGTTGCACACCCCGGCAGGGTGGACTGCACCACCACCACCACCACCATCGGTTGTGCGTGCCGCGCCGCCTCCGAGCGCCTTGTCAATTCCGCAGAGCATCATAGGCTCCGGGCCGCTCGCACGGCTCTCCAATGACGGTCCGCTGCTGCTCTCCCGACCAGATGACGCCCTCAGGTTGCCGGAGAGCGGACCACAGCCTGTGCCGCGTGAGGACTACTCCAGCAGGCCACCCCGTTTTGAAGGTGACGCCCCACACGTGTGCCTGGATCACTGCTTAGCCTATTTTGAGCTCTATCGAGTGCCACAACATAACTGGGTGGCCACGACAGCCCTATACGTCGAGGGCCACGCTGCTCTCTGGTTGCGGGCGTTCCGATAGACTCACAACAAGCTCACTTGGGCGATGTTTAGTCAGGCCATTGTTGAAGAATTTGGTCTCGAGGAGTTTGAATCTCTGATGCACAAGCTGTTACAACTTCGTCAGACTGACAACATGGTGGAGTACATGCAACAATTCGAGGTGTATATGTACAATTTGCTTGCCTTGGATGCCACATTGAGTCCCAAATTCTTCGACACCCAATTCCTGCTTGGGCTCAAGGATGAATTGCGCACTGCGGTCCGTATCCAAGCACTGTCGAGCATCACGCGGGCCACCGTTTTTGCATGAATTCAAGAAGAGGAGATGGAACACCAGCGCCCTTGTTTTCGCCAAACAGCAACAGGCAGACCACCGCATTCGCTGATAACCATGACAACAGCAGGTCGACCCCTTCCACACCAACCTCAGTGACCGCTCCAGCACCAGTCCAGCATCCAACTCAAGCTTCACATACTGACACGAATGATTTTAGCCGGGAACATCAGTTGCAAGACTACCGATGACAACATGGGCTCTGTTTTCACTGCGGGGACAAGTACTCTCGCGAGCATCAGTGCAAACGCTCGCCGCAACTCCTCATGATGAAGTGAGCGATCATGGTGAAGTGCTCTCTGATGATGTGTTCGTGCTCTGGAATTGTTGGATGAACCTACAGTGGCCGACATGTTGTTGTTGTCTGCACATGCAGTTGAGGGCACCGAAGCTACAGAAACCATTCGATTGCGGGCCAAAGTGGGCACTCAAACAATGTTGATGCTAGTCGACTCGGGCAACACACACAGTTTTGTTAACTCAGCGTTTTGCACACGAATTGGAGCTACCACCACCAACATTCCGGCCATCACGGTTCGGGTTGCTAATGGCCAATGTCTGAACTGCACGTCTATGGTTCAGAACCTGCAATGGCTCACTCATGGCCAGGAATTCACCACTGATATGAGTGTTCTCAACCTCAGGGTCTATGATGCAGTACTAGGCGTTGATTGGGTCGCCCAACATAACCCAATGCAATGTGATTGGAAGCAAAAGACCATTCAGTTTCAGCAACAAGGCACATCGGTTCAGTTGATCGGTGTGCGCACTGACAAAACACCAGCACTCACTGCACTGGATGCAGCGACATTGTGGCAGATGCATGATGCAAATGAAATCTGGGGTGCAACACTGTTGGAAATTCAATTAACACCACCGCCAACTTCAGAGAGCACCGAGGTGATTCCACCAGTAATTCAACATGTCTTGACAGAATTCAGCGACATATTTGCAGAGCCAACTGAACTTCCTCCACATCGACAGTATCATCATGCGATCACACTGGAACCGGGCGCAACACCTATCAACTGTTGACCAAATCGCTACTCGTCGTTGTAAAAAGATGAAATAGAGCGCCAGGTCACTGAAATGCTACGCATTGGCGTGATTACCCATAGCATGAGTCCATTTGCTGCCCCAGTCCTCTTGGCGAAGAAAAAGGATGGCACGTGGCGGTTCTGTGTGGATTACAGACGCCTGAGCCTGGTGACCATCAAGAACAAATTTTCTCTTCTAGTAATCCATGAGCTCTTGGATGAATTACCCGGGGTAGCCTTCTTTACAAAGACTGACTTGCGCGCGGGGTATCACCAAATATGCATGCGTGCGGGCGATGAGGAGAAGACGAATTTCAAGACTCACCACGGCCACTTCGAGTTCCGAGTCATGCCGTTTGGTGTCACAAACGACCCTCCCACCTTTCAGTGTGTGATGAACTAAGTTTTGTCCGGGCCGAACCGTAAGTTTGTCATTACATTTCTAGATGACATCCTCGTGTTCAGTCGCTCCTTGCAGGAACATAAGGAACATTTGCATGAGGTCTTCACTCTGTGACAACACCAAATGTATGCCAAGCGCTCCAACTGCTCCTTCGCCCAGCTCCGCGTCGAGTATCTTGGCCATGTGATTTCGCGGGAGGGCGTGGTGATGGATGCCAGCATGACAAGTGCAATGCGCGCGTGGCCTACACCAACCAATGCCATGGAATTGCACAGCTTCCTTGGCCTCACCGGCAATTACCGGAAGTTCCTGTTGTGCTATGGAATTCTCGTCGAGCCCCTCACTCAACTGCTCACCAAGAAGGGATTTGTGTGGTCTGAGTGAGCTCAGGACGCGTTCGAGATCCTCAAGGAAGCAATGGTGAACACCCAGGTCCTGGCCCTACCCGATTTCATGCACCCATTCTCAATTGAGACCGACGCGTGCGACACGGGTGTGGGCGCGGTGCTCGTGCAAGAAGGCCAGCCCATCGCCTATCTCAACAAGGCCTTGGGTGTGTGGAATTAGCGCCTCTCCATCTACGAGAAGGAGTTCCTCACAGTAATGATGGCAGTGGAAAAATGGCGCGCGTACCTTGAGCTCACCCCATTTGTCATCGTCACCGACCACAAGTCTTTGCCACTTGGGTGATCAATAGCTGGAGACGGAGCTCCAGCGCAAGGCGATGTCAAAAATGGTGGGCCTCCAATTCTCCTTTAAATATCGTCGTGGTCCTGACAACGGTACGATGGACACACTGCCTCGTGTTGGGCATCTTCTCTCCCTTGACGCCCTGTCCATATGTCAGCCACTATGGTTCCAGGATGTTGCCAACTCTTACGAGACAGATACAGACATTCAAGACTTGCTCCAGGGCCTTGCTCTATCCAGCCCTAACGAGCACGACTACGAATTGCGTCAAGGTATCATCCGCCTCCACGACATGATTTGGATTGGCGCTAATACCACCCTCCAGACAAAGCTCATCAATGCTTTTCATGCAAGCGCAGTCGGGGGTCACTCTGGCGTGACTACGACATACCAGTGGGTGAAGAAGTTGTTTGCTTGGAGTGGCATCAAACAAGCCGTTGAGGATTTTGTGCGACAGTGCACGGTCTGCCAACAGGCCAAGAATGAGCATATAAAGACCCCAGACCTACTACAACCCCTACCAATACCACTGAGCCATGGCGTGACCTCACCATGGACTTCATTGAAGGCCTGCCAGCATCCGAAGGCTATAAGATAATCATGGTTGTGGTCGCGATCATTTAACCAAGCATGCACACTTCATTCCTATGCGCCATCCATTCACACCAGCAATAGTGGCGCATGCCTTTTGGGATACTATCATCAAACTACATGGAGTGCCACACTCAATCGTCTGTGATCGCGACCCGATTTTCACCAGCACAATGTGGTGTGCTCTATTGGAGGCAGCCAGAACCAAGCTCAGCTACTCCACGGCCTACCATCCTCAAAAGGATGGCCAAAGCGAATGGGTAAACCAATGCCCGTACACGACACTTCGACCAAGTGGCGCAAATGGATTCCAACTTCAGAGTTCTGGTATAACACCACTTATCATTCCTCGCTCAACACCTCACCGTTCAAAGCTCTTATGGTTGAGAACCCAACCTGGGGGGTCTACCAATGATTGCTGCAAATCTACCAGACGACACTGATGCAGGATTGGATTGGGCTATGCATAATGACAGACTGCACGCGCAGTTGGCCCGTGCCCAGAACCGGTGCAAGCAAAAAGCGAACAAGACCAGAACAGAGCGCTCCTTTGACATGGGTGATCAAGTATTGCTCAAACTCCAGCCTTACGCGCAGTCAACAGTGGCCAACCACCCATGCCCCAAACCAGCATTCAAGTTCTTTGGGCCCTTCAAGATTGATACGCCTCCATCGTATCTACTTTTCCAAACACTTTTGCCCTTGTTTTGGACTCTAACTTGCATGATTTGAATGGAACTAACCCGGACTGACGCTGTTTTCAGCAGAATTGCCATGGTGTTATTTTGTGCAGAAATAGAAGTTCTCGGAATGACCTGAAACTTCACGGAGATTATTTTTGGAATTTATAAAAAATATTGGCGAAAGAATCAAGACCAGGGGCCCACACCCTGTCCACAAGGGTGGGGGGCGCGCCTACCCCCCTGGGCGCGCCTCTGCCTCGTGGGCCCCCTGATGCTCCACCGACCTCAACTCCAACTCCATATATTCACGTTCGGGGAGAAAAAAATCAGAGAAGGATTCATCATGTTTTACGATACGGAGCCACCGCCAAGCCCTAATCTCTCTCGGGAGGGCTGATCTGGAGTCTGTTCGGGGCTACGGGAAGGGGAATCCATCGTCGTCGTCATCATCAACCATCCTCCATCACCAATTTCATGATGCTCACCGCCGTGCGTGAGTAATTCCATTGTAGGCTTGCTGGACGGTGATGGGTTGGATGAGATTTACCATGTAATCGAGTTAGTTTTGTTAGGGTTTGATCCCTAGTATCCATTATGTTCTAAGATTGATGTTGCTATGACTTTGCTATGCTTAATGCTTGTCACTAGGGCCCGAGTGCCATGATTTCAGATCTGAACCTATTATGTTTTCATGAATATATGTGAGCTCTTGATCCTATCTTGCAAGTCAATAGTCACCTACTATGTGTTATGATCCAGTAACCCCGAAGTGACAATAATCGGGACCACTCCCGGTGATGACCGTAGTTTGAGGAGTTCATGTATTCACTAAGTGTTAATGCTTTGGTCTGGTACTCTATTAAATGGAGGCCTTAATATCCCTTAGTTTTCAATAGGACCCCGCTGCCACGGGAGGGTAGGACAAAAGATGTCATGCAAGTTCTTTTCCATAAGCATGTATGACTATATTCGGAATACATGCTTACATTACATTGATGAACTGGAGCTAGTTCCGTGTCACCCTATGTTATAACTATTGCATGAGGAATCACATCCGACATAATTATCCATCATTGATCCATTGCCTACGAGCTTTTCACATATTGATCTTTGCGTAGTTACTTTACCGTTGCCCCTGTTACAATTACTACAAAACTGCTATTGCTACTTTTGCCACTGTTACCGTTACTTCCATATTACTTTGCTACTAAATACTTTGCTGTAGATATTAAGTTTTCCAGGTGTGGTTAAATTGACAACTCAACTACTAATACTTGGGAATATTCTTTGGCTCCCCTTGTGTCGAATCAATAAATTTGGGTTGAATACTCTACCCTCGAAAACTGTTGCGATCCCCTATACTTGTGGGTTATCAAGACTATTTTCTGGCGCCGGTGCCGGGGAGCATAGCTCTATTCTTTGAGTCACTTGGGATTTATATCTGCTGATCACTATGAGGAACTTGAAAGACGAGAAAACCAAGATTTATCCCTCAACTATGAGGGGAGGTAAGGAACTGCCATCTAGCTCTGCACTTGATCCTCCTTCTGTTTTGAGTAAACTTGCGACACCTAAATCTGCTTATCCTATTAATTCTGATATGTCGCATGTTATTGATGATGCCACTTCTGCTATGCGTGATGCTTATGATGAAACTACTTCTATGCTTGATAATACTGTGCCATTAGGTGAATTTCTTGATGAACAACTTGCTAGGGCTAGAGAGAATGAAATTATTGAAATTGATAATACTAATGAAAGTGATGATGAAGATTCTCCCCCTAGATATGTGCCTGAGGGTTATGTTATGGATGAAGAAACTGCTAGAGATTTTCTTGCTTGCAATGATAGATCTGATCTTAAGAAATTATTAGCTAAGCTGAAAGAAAAGTCCCTGAATGCTAGAATGAAATATGACCCTGCTTTTGCTACTTCACCTATCTCCATTACTGATAAGGATTATGATTTCTCTGTCGATCCTGAGATAATTAGTTTGGTTGAATTCGATCCTTTTTATGGCTATGAATCTGAAACTGTTGTAGCACATCTTACTAAATTGAATGATATAGCCACCCTATTCACTCATGAGGAAAAAAATAATTACTACTATATCCTTAAGCTATTACCATTCTCACTAAAGGGTGATGCTAAAACATGGTTTAATTCTCTTGATCCTGGTTGTGTGCGTAGTCCCCAGGATATGATTTACTACTTCTCTGCTAAATATTTCCCCGCTCATAAGAAACAAGCTGCCTTAAGGGAAATATATAATTTTGTGCAAATTGAAGAAGAGAGTCTCCGACAAGCTTGGGGGAGGCTTTTCTGATTACTTAATGCTTTGCCTGATCATCCTCTCAAGAAAAATGAAATACTTGATATCTTTTATAATGGACTAACCGATGCTTCCAGACCACCTGGATAGTTGTGCTGGTTGTGTTTTCAGAGAAAGAACTATTGATAAAGATGAATTGTTATTGAATAATATGTTGACTAATGAAAACAATTGGACACTTCCTGAACCAACTCGTAAGCCAACTCCGAAGAAAAGGGGTATTCTATTTCTCAGTCCTAAAGATATGCAAGAGGCAAAGAAATCTATGAAAGAAAAGGGTATCAAAGCTGAAGATGTTAAGAATTTACTGCCTACTGAAGAAGTACATGGTCTTGATAACCCGACACAGGTAGTAAAGGTAAATTCTCTCTATAGATTTGATGAAGGTGATATTCCTCGTTATAAGTCTGCTAGTCAATTCTTTGATGAGTTTGACACTCCCTCTCTCTCAGTTTACAAGGCGTGTGCGTACCCCTAGGTCGTCAATTTGACCAACCTAATACAAGTCATATATTACAAAAAATATATCAATATAAACTTTAGATGTTCTATTTTCAAAAGGTATAACTTTTGTGTTATATAGTTTATATTAGGGTGATAAAATTGGCAACCTAGGTATACACGTAGGACTTGTAAACTAAGACGGAGGGAGTAATTTTATTGTTAAACAAGAAAACTTCAATGCTTATGTTGGTAGACAATTGAAACGCAATGCTTGTACGATTGAACACTTGAGTGATTATATGTCTAGAGTTAAAGGTGAACTTAAACTTATTAATAAACATGCTTCCATGGTTACCACTCAAGCAGAAGAAGTGCTTAGAGCTCAAAATGATTTGCTCAATGAATTAAGTAATAAGAAAAATGATAATGTTGTTAGAGTTATGACTAGAGGGGGTAAAATGACTTAGGAACCTTTGTATCCTGAGGGCCACCCTAAGGGAATTGAGCAAGATTCTAAGAGTACTAATGTTGACACACCTAGTCCTTCTAAGAAGAAGAAAAAGAAAAATTATAGGACTTTGCATGCTTCTAGTGAACCTGTTGTTGACACACCTGAGAATCCCAATGATATTTCTATTTCTGATGCTGAAACACAATCTGGTAATGAACATGAACCTAGTGATAATGTTAATAATGATGTTCATCTTGATACTCAACCTAGCAATAACAATGAAGTAGAAATTGAACCTAATGTTGATCTTGATAACCACAATCAAAGAATCAACGTTATGATAAGAGAGACTACATTGCTAGGAAGCACGGTAAAGAAAGAGAACCATGGGTTCAGAAACCCATGCCTTTTCCTCCTAAACCATCCAAGAAAAAGGATGATGAGGATTTTAAGCGCTTTGCTGAAATGATTAGACCTATCTTTTTGCGTATGCATTTGACTGATATGCTTAAAATGAATCCTTATGCTAAGTACATGAAAGATATTGTTACAAATAAAATAAATATATCAGAAGCTGAAATTTCCACCATGCTAGCTAATCATACTTTTAAGGGTGGAATACCAAAGAAACTAGGAGATCCAGGAGTACCAACTATACCATGCTCCATTAAAAGAAACTATGTCAAAACTGCTTTATGTGATCTTGGAGCCCGTGTTAGTGTTATGCCTCTCTCTTTATATCGTAGACTTGATTTGAATAAGTTGACACCTATTGGAATATCTTTGTAAATGGCCAATAAATCAACTGCTATACCTGTCAGTATTTGTGAGGATGTGCCTGTTGTGGTTGCAAATGTTACTATTTTAACGGACTTTGTTATTCTTGATATTCCCGAGGACGATAGTATGTCAATTATCCTTGGTAGACCCTTTTTGAATACTACAGGGGCTGTTATTGACTGCAACAAAGGCAATGTGACTTTTCATGTTAATGGTAATGAGCATACGATACACTTTCCGAGGAAACAACCTCAAGTCCACAGTATCAATTGTATTAGAAAATTTTCAATGATTACTATTGGAGGTTTTGAATTCTCTTCCTAATGTCAAGAAGAAGTATGATATTCTTATTGTTGGGGACGTGCATATTGTAACACCCCGGATGTAACTTTCCATAATTTTAACTCCAACTCTTGCCATTTCCAGCTATGTGATATGTTATTTCCTTCGTGGTTGGGTTTTGTCTTTTGTTTTGCATTTTGTTCATGTCATGCATCTCATCTCATGGCATCATGTGCATTGCATCCGCATGTTTTCATAAGACTCGCACCCGTTTGTAGTTGCCGCGGTCCCCTTGCCTCCTTTGATCATTCCGAGACCAACCGGGTTTTTCGAGTCCCTCTTGTCTGACCACCTAACCTCTCTGCACAACCACCGACCCCCTCTTGCGCGTGTCCGAAACCTGCCCCGAACCTGACCCGCTCAGTCATCTGCCTTGGATTCGAATCATCCCCTAACATCTATAAAACATCTCCGTTTTCTTATTTGGACATCTCAAGCCTACTTTATCTCGACCGTCTGATTTCGATCGGATGATCCAAACTCCACTATTTCCTATATATACAAACCTCCTTGTCAATTTTTAGACCAAACCCTAAATCCTAGGACATTTGTCCCCCCTAGCCGCCGCCACCTACAGCCTTCCCCCTCCTCGGATCAGCCACCGCCACCCACTCACCAAATCCCCCTCGGGATCCATCCCCCCCGACAGCCTCCTCCTCCACCAACGGGCTGAAGCCCATGGGTGAGCGCCCAGAGCCCTCCTCTCTGTTAGCCCAGTAGTGCAGCCAGATTCGGCCCGTGTCTGTTTTTTTCCAGATCTGCGAGTTTAGCTTTATCCAGAGAACGACAGTTTTTACAGAAAAGTCCCTCTAGATCATGCATTTAATAACTCACAAATGGTGCATCGGATTAAAATGTTTTTAATATGTAAAATGCTTAGATTTTCATCTAGTTTCATAATATTCCACTTTCATCCATGTTAAAATGCTTAAACATGCTGTTTGCTTTATTTTTGCTTAAATAACATGTTAAAATGATTTATTTCATAACTAAATAACCGTAGCTCGGTTTTAAGTAAACTTTATATGTAAATGGGGTGGAAAAATGCCTAGTTTAACTTGGTGCACTTACTTTGCATGTTTAACAACTCTAAAATTATGTAATAGGAAAAACAATACCAAATTCAAAATATGCACATGAGGATTTTCCGGAATTGTTGTTTGTTGTTTCCGGCCTCATTTAAACTTCCCTCGATAGGTAGTTTTATTATGCTTCACCTCTTGCCATGTTAATTAACATTTTAATAATTGTAACCGAGAGTAAACTTAATAATTCGATGTGGTGTTACGTCAATATGCAACTTGTTTTGCATATTGAGCTCCACTTAACGTGTAGTATTGTTTGTTGCACTTTGACATGCCATGCCTCTTTAAACCGGACATGCATCATACTTGGTTGTGCATCATGCCATGTTTATGTGATGGTTGTTTACCATCTTGTTTGCTTCTTTCCGATTTGCTTCTCTCATTAGCTTCGGTTTCGTTCCGGAGTTGTGAGGATTCGTTCGACTACGTTGTTCGACTACTTCATGGACTCGTTCTTCTTCCTATCGGGATCTCAGGCAAGATTACCATTACCCTCGATATCACTTCTATCTTTGCTTGCTAGTTGCTTCGTTCTATCGCTATGCTGCGCTACCTATCACTTGTTTACCATGCCTCCCATATTGCCATGTCAAGCCTCTAACCCACCTTTCCTAGCAAACTGTTGTTTTGCTATGTTACTGCTTTTGCTCAGCCCCCTCTTATAGCGTTGCTAGTTGCAGGTGAAGTTGAAGATTGCTCCATGTTGGAACATGATTATGTTGGGATATCACAATATCTCTTATTTAATAATTGCATCTATACACTTGGTAAAGGGTGGAAGGCTCGGCCTTATGCGCGGTGTTTTGTTCCACTCTTGCCTCCTTAGTTTCCGTCATACCGGTGTTATGTTCCTTGATTTTGCGTTCCTTACGCGGTCGGGTGTATGGGAACCCCTTGACAGTTCGCTTTGAATAAAACTCCTCCAGCAAGGCCCAACTTTGGTTTTACATTTGCCTAACAACCTATTACCTTTCCCCTGGGTTTTCACGAGCCCGAGGGTCATATTTATTTTAACCCCCCCGGGCCAGCGCTTCTCTAAGTGTTGGTCCGAACCGAGCAGCCCGCGGGGCCACCTCGGGGAAACTCGAGGGTTGGTTTTACTCGTAGCTTGACTCATCCAGTGTGCCCTGAGAACGAGATATGTGCATCTCCTATCGGGATTTGTCGGCACATACGAGCGGTCTTGCTGGTCTTGTTTTACCATTGTCGAAATGTCTTGTAATCGAGATTCTGGGACTGATCGGGTCTTCCCGGGAGAAGGAATGTCCTTCGTTGGCCATGAGAGCTTATAATGGGCTTAGTTGGTACATCCCTGCAGGATTTAAACTTTCGAGAGCCGTGCCTGTGGTTATGTGGCAGATGGGAATTTGTTAATATTCGGTTGTAGAGAACTTGACACTTGACTTAATTAAAACGCATCAACCGCGTGTGTAGCCATGATGGTCTCTTTTCGCCGGGTCCGGGAAGTGAACATGGTCTTTGTGTTATGATTGTGCGTAAGTAGTTTCAGGATCACTTCTTGATCACTTCTTGATCACTTCTAGCTTCTCGACCATTACGTTGCTTCTCTTCTCGTTCTTATTTGCGTATGTTAGCCACCATATTTGCTTAGTGCTTGCTGCAACTCCACCTCATTACCAGTTCCTACCCATAAGCTTAAATAGTCTTGATCTTGCGGGTTTTGAGATTGCTGAGTCCTCGTGACTCACCAGATACTATCACAACAGTTGCAGGTGCTGATGATACCAGTGCAGGTGATGCAACCGAGCTCAGATGGGAGCTCAACGAAGACCTTGGTCGTTGCTATGTATCGTTTCATGTTGATCAGTAGTGGAGCCCAGTTGGGACGACCGGGGATCTAGCATTTAGGGTTATCTTCTTTTCTTTTGGCTTCGTCCCTAGTCGGACTATATGTGTACTCTAAATGATGTATGAATTATATGTTCATTGTGTGAGGTGGCGATTGTAAGCCAACTCTTTATCCCATTCTTGTTCATTACATGGGATTGTGTGAAGATGACCCTTCTTGCAACAAAACCACCATGCGGTTATGCCTCTAAATCATGCCTCGACACGTGAGAGATATAGCCGCATCGTGGGTGTTACAAGTTGGTAATTAGAGCCATCCCCGACTTAGGAGCCCCCTTCTTGATCGAATCGCTGACATTGTTGTGTCTAGAACAAAAATATTTTGAGTCTTAGGATGATATATATCGGAGAGTAGTATTCTTTTTACTCCTCAGTCCCTTTGTTGCTCTGGTGAGGCCTCCTGACGTAGATGTTTTCTCTTTCCCCTCCTCAAATTTCACTAATTTATTTAGGACCACATGGGTATCTTGGGATCGTTCTGATATTCTTGTGACGAGAACATTGTTCTTGGTGCCTCCTAACATTTAGGGGTTGTGGCAGTGTCCCGGGGAGTTGAGCTCCGAGGTGTTGTCATCACAATTTTATCATTGCAGTTCTGGAATACCTGAGTTTTGCCAACATCGAAAATCTCTTTTATGCACTTGTTGGTGAGATAACCTCGACGCCACCCAATACTGGGGCGGGAGTTCGGGAGTATTGCCATAGCTCGTATAACGGATGCTTTTCAAAGGTTGAGGTACATGATTTCCGAAGGTTTCTTGGTTATGTGTTGACGGATGGATACAACTTGGATGTAGGTATTGTTAGTTTTGGGTGAGATATATTGCTTCCCCTGTATCCCAAACACCAGATTGCATAACCAGAAAGTTTTGGGAGTTTTATAGGTGGGAATTCAAGTAGCTCTAGTTTTTTTCTTTCCGACAGATGCATGATATGAGATTGGGGTTCGACGTCTAGTGGTCCGCCTATCCACAGTCGTTTTTACAGTGGTCTTGTTGTGTCTTAATGAGTCCTTGCTATGCTGACTCAGGGACGCTTCGTATGTCATGTGCACTGCATTGTACATGATCGTGCTGTACGATCGAGCCCGTGTGGGCCCCACCACGAAAACGTCGGACGAAATCTCTATCATATGTTTGTTTGCGGCTTATTCTGCAAGCCAAATCCTTTGTTTTGTTTTATTTGTGGTATTCGAGTTGCTTCGAAGTCAAATGTTGAATCCATACCTTTCCTAAACGGTGTTCTCATATTGCTATGTGAATACTAATCCTTCTTGATCATCGAGGTCGTCATGTTAATTCTTTTCCAACCAGCGTGCTTCTCTTCAAGTGGATCTGATCATTTCAACATTCGCGAGATCAATTCTAAGTTTTCTCAATAGTATCCATTCCATCTGCCCCAAGTTGCCTTTGTTTTTCCCTCCCTCCCACCCCTTTTCTTCAAGGACTCATATATTTTAATCAAGTATCCATTTATTCATGTGAAGTCTCTTCACTCTTTTCAATCAATGTTCTGATCCGGTGATCCCTCGTGAAGATGCTCACGAGCTTCAAGTTCATCTTCATTCTTGTATTCTTTTCCGGTGGACGCTTTCGGTGTTGATCATATCCCTTTCCTCGTTTCAAATGCTATCCCATGCCGGTGCATCTCATAATTTTTCACCTCTCTCTATTCATATCCGGAGTGCTAAAGATATCTCAGAAGAATCATGTTTCCATTCTTAATCCGTTCGAGTACTTCGAGGTTTTTCTCTCATTCAAGCTATTTAATTCTACTGGTGCAATCTCTATTTCAAGCAATCCTTCAACGATGTTTCTTTCGAGTGGGCCCTAACCCACATGTCTTTTCCCAGGATCTTACCTGACTCTTCTAATTTTCCCGGAGCCATTCCCTAATTCTTTTCGAAGTTTGACGTAAGAATGAATTTCATCAGTCAGATGTTTTCCAAGATCGATTTCAAATTATTTTTCATTGTTGGCTCAACCTCTTTGTTTTTCATTCTCTCGGAGTGTCTCAACAATTCATGGTGGTGTTTCTCATCATCATCCTCAACATTTGAAGACCGACGAAGAGATTTCTCTTAAATCTTGCTCCATTCTCTTCAAGATTCATGGTTCTAGCTTTATGCCATCCTCTCATAATTGTTTTTGATTGTGAGAATTCTTTTCAACCATCCGACGCATTTCAGGAGTTGCTTCCTTTCTCCAAATCTTACCGGTGGATCGTTCAAGTATACTCTTTAGTCAGCTCATGATCTCTTCGTTCTCATGTATCTAAATCCCCTCAAGTATCTTCATTCTTCCAATTCTTCCCGACGAATTGTGCCTTTGCTACTCTCATTTTCAATTCTTATGGTGGTTTGTTCAAGATTTCACTTCCTTCGTTATCATATTAATTCATTAGTTGTTTCCAAATTCCACCGGTGGTTCCATCAATACCTTCTCAAGTTTGCGCTATATCTCTCTTAATCCTTTCTACGGGAATAAGTAGTATGCCAAATCCATTGCTTGTTTTTAATTTAATTTGATGAAGGATAAGCATAAACTAAATCTCATTCTTATTTCCTCGGGGTGATTCAATTCTTTTCTTCCGGAGATTGTTCATGATGAAGTAATTCTCGGTTCTAGTGTTTCATCTTTTTCTTTTTCGGAGTTCCAAGTTTTCCGCATTATCTCGTCGCGAAGCTCCATCTAAATCATTGCAAGGCTTCACCTTGTGTTTTCAACTTCTCTTTCTTTTTATCATCCTTTTATTACTGGAGTTCTTCATGGAGGCTCTACATGGTGGTTCGTCAATGATTCCTTTCATTCCTCATTTGTTCTTCAAGATTTCGCTCGATGTTATGACCCGCCAAGCTATACTCAAAATTAAACATGGTGCTCAACACATGTTTTGTTTTGAGGCATTCAAGCATTCTTCTTCTTGCATTCCCGAATGCAACTTTGGTTCCCTTATCTTTTGAGGTGGTGTTATGTCATTTTGACAATTTACTTCATGCTTCATGCTTCATGATTCACAAGTGTCAGGAATGAGATATTTAAACCCATCATTTTCTTCCTTGGAGTTATCTTGGTAAAGATTTCACCTAAAAGCCTTCCCGAAGGAATGTTTCTAATTGTGGTGCTAATTAATGACCCAAGTTCTCCAATTATCCTCTTGGTGAAAGAAGTTTCTCTTATCCCATTGATCTCAACCAATAAATTGTTTCTATTAGTGGCCGACTGTCACCTCATCATTTTGAGATGTTTGCTATAAGCCCATAACAAGCTTGTGCTTTTCGTTGTTGATTTTCCAACAACTCCGTTCAATTCTTCTTTGCAAGGATGCTTTCCAAGTTCATTTGTGGCAGAAGGTGTCATTTTCTTCTTCTTCCCTTTATCCCAACAATCTAGCTTCTATTCTTTCGTTCCGGAGGCATTGTGATGTTGCTCTCTTCACTCATCATCTCGATTTGAGGATCATGTTCTTTTCATGCTTATCCATTTAACCAGAGTGTTGTGTCATCTCTTCAAGTTCTTTTCATCTTATTAAGTCTTGCATCTCTTTCATTCAGAGTGCTGTCCGAATTTGATCTTCCTTGTTCCTTGTTTATCTCGTTTCAACCAGAGTGGTTCCAATTCCTTCTTGTCCATTGTACTCGTCATTCATAGCTTTGCAACCTCCAAGGTTCACATGGTGTTCCTTGTTTCTATTTTCTACCGCAGTGCTCTCAATTGTGTTCAAATCCATTGTGTGCTTTCTATCAACTTTTCAACCTCTAAAGGTTCTTTGGGTTCACTCATTTGTCGAAGAAGCAACTTAGTTTTACCTCTTCTCTTCCTCTTCCGTTTCTCTCTGTTGCCATCCTAGATCTCGGGATGAGATCCTCTTGTAGTGGTGGAGTGTTGTAACACCCCGGATGTAACTTTTCATATTTGTAACTCCAACTCTTGCCATTTCCGGCTATGTGATATGTTATTTCCTTCGTGGTTGGGTTTTGTCTTTTGTTTTGCATTTTGTTCATGTCATGCATCTCATCTCATGGCATCATGTGCATTGCATCCGCATGTTTTCATAAAACTCGCACCCGTTCGTAGTTGCCGCGTTCCCCTTGCCTCCTTTGACCATTCCGAGACCAATCGGGTTTTTTGAGTTCCTCTTCTCTGACCACCTAACCTCTCTGCACAACCACCGACCCCCTCTTGCGCGTGTCCGATACCTGCCCTGAACCTGACCCGCTCAGTCATCTCCGTTGGATTCGAATCATCCCCTAACATCTATAAAACATCTCCGTTTTCTTATTTGGACATCTCAAGCCTACTTCATCTCGACCGTCTGATTTCGATCGGATGATCTAAACTCCACTCTTTCCTATATATATAAACCTCCTTGTCCATTTTTAGACCAAACCCTAAATCCTAGGACATTTGCCCCCCCTAGCCGCCGCCACCTACGGCCTTCCCCCTCCTCAGATCAGCCGCCACCACCCACTCACCAAATCCCCCTCGGGATCCATCCCCCCCTGACGGCCTCCTCCTCCACCAACGGGCTGAAGCCCATGGGTGAGCGCCCAGAGCCCTCCTCTCTGTTAGCCCAGCAGTGCAACCAGATTCGGCCCGTGTCTGTTTTTTTTCCAGATCTGCGAGTTTAGCTTTATCCAGAGAATGATAGTTTTTACAGAAAAGTCCCTCTAGATCATGCATTTAATAACTCACAAATGGTGCATCGGATTAAAATGTTTTTAATATGTAAAATGCTTAGATTTTCATCTAGTTTCACAATATTCCACTTTCATCCATGTTAAATTGCTTAAACTTGCTGTTTGCTTTATTTTTGCTTAAATAACATGTTAAAATGATTTATTTCATAACTAAATAACCATAACTCGGTTTTAAATAAACTTTATATGTAAATGGGGTGAAAAAATGCCTAGTTTAACTTGGTGCACTTACTTTGCATGTTTAACAACTCTAAAATTATGTAATAGGTAGAACCGTACCAAATTCGAAATATGCACATGAGGATTTTCCAAAATTGTTGTTTGTTGTTTCCGGCCTCATTTAAACTTGCCTAGATAGGTAGTTTTATTATGCTTCACCTCTTGCCATGTTAATTAACATTTTGATAATTGTTGAGTATCTTAACAGAGAGTAAATGAAATAATTTGATGTGGTGTTTCGTCAATATGCAACTTGTTTTGCATATTGAGCTCCACTTAACGTGTAGTATTGTTTGTTGCACTTTGACATGCCATGCCTCTTTAAACTGGACATGCATCATACTTGGTTGTGCATCGTGCCATGTTTATGTGATGGTTGTTTACCATGTTGTTTGCTACTTTCCGGTTTGCTTCTCTCGTTAGCTTCGGTTTCGTTCCGGAGTTGTGAGGATTCGTTCGACTACGTTGTTCGACTACTTCATGGACTCGTTCTTCTTCCTATCGGGATCTCAGGCAAGATGACCATTACCCTCGACCACTTCTATCTTTGCTTGCTAGTTGCTTCGTTCTATCGCTATGCTGTGCTACCTATCACTTGTTTACCATGCCTCCCATTTTGCCATGTCAAGCCTCTAACCCACCTTTCCTAGCAAACCGTTGTTTGGCTATGTTACCGATTTTGCTCAGCCCCCTCTTATAGCGGTGCTAGTTGCAGGTGAAGTTGAAGATTGCTCCTTGTTGGAACAGGATTATGTTGGGATGTCACAATATCTCTTATTTAATTAATGCATCTATACACTTGGTGAAGGGTGGAAGGCTAGGCCTTATGCCGGTGTTTTGTTCCACTCTTGCCGCCTTAGTTTCCGTCATACCGGTGTTATGTTCCTTGATTTTGCGTTCCTTACGCGGCCGGGTGTATGGGAACCCCTTGACAGTTTGCTTTGAATAAAACTCCTCCAGCAAGGCCCAACTTTGGTTTTACATTTGCCTAACAACCTATTACCTTTCCCTTGGGTTTTCGCGAGCCCGAGGGTCATCTTTATTTTAACCCCCCGGGCCAGTGCTTCTCTAAGTGTTGGTCCGAACCGAGCAGCCTGCGGGGCCACCTCGGGGAAACTCGAGGGTTGGTTTTACTCGTAGTTTGACTCATCCAGTGTGCCCTAAGAACGAGATATGTGCAGCTCCTATCGGAATTTGTCGGCACATTCGGGCGGTCTTGCTGGTCTTGTTTTACCATTGTCGAAATGTCTTGTAACTGGGATTCCGAGACTGATCGGGTCTTCCCGGGAGAAGGAATATCCTTCGTTGGTCATGAGAGCTTATAATGGGCTAAGTTGGGACACCCCTGCAGGGTTTAAACTTTCGAGAGCTGTACCCACGGTTATGTGGTAGATGGGAATTTGTTAATATCCACTTGTAGAGAACTTGACACTTGACTTAATTAAAACGCATCAACCGCGTGTGTAGCCGTGATGGTCTCTTTTCGGCGGAGTCCGGGAAGTGAACACGGCCTTTGTGTTATGATTGTGCGTAAGTAGTTTCAGGATCACTTCTTGATCACTTCTAGCTTCTCGACCGTTTCGTTGCTTCTCTTTTCGCTCTTATTTGCGTATGTTAGCCACCATATTTGCTTAGTGCTTGCTGCAACTCCACCTCATTACCACTTCCTACCCATAAGCTTAAATAGTCTTGATCTCGCGGGTTTTGAGATTGCTGAGTCCTCGTG
Source organism: Triticum dicoccoides (assembly GCF_002162155.2). Lineage (NCBI taxonomy): Eukaryota > Viridiplantae > Streptophyta > Magnoliopsida > Poales > Poaceae > Triticum > Triticum dicoccoides. The sequence continues at coordinate 318,528,889 of NC_041387.1, read as the reverse complement.
ACTCACCAGATACTATCACAACAGTTGCAGGTGCTGATGATACCAGTGCAGGTGATGCAATCGAGCTCAGATGGGAGCTCAACGAAGACCTTGGTCGTTGCTATGTATCGTTTCATGTTGATCAGTAGTGGAGCCCAGTTGGGACGACCGGGGATCTAGCATTTGGGGTTATCTTCTTTTCTTTTGGCTTCGTCCGTAGTCGGACTATGTGTGTACTCTGAATGATGTATGAATTATATGTTCGTTGTGTGAAGTGGCGATTGTAAGCCAACTCTTTATCCCATTCTTGTTCATTACATGGGATTGTGTGAAGATGACCCTTCTTGCGACAAAACCACCATGCGGTTATGCCTCTAAATCGTGCCTCGACACATGAGAGTTATAGCCACATCGCGGGTGTTACACATATCCCCATTGAGGTAACCTAGTGTTATTCGAAATTTCTTCGGTTCCATGTTATTCAAAAAGAGTTTGTTAGCAAGACTTGATCAACCTTGTTAGTGGATTCCTTTTGATGAGCATGAGATGGATGAAGTTAGAAAGCACAACTCTATGTACCCTCCTTTTACTTTCTGTTATTTAGATTAAATAAAGCAAAAATAGTATTTTTCTGTCTGTTTTCTGATTTATCCTTGCAATAAAAAATACCCCGAAAATAAAAGTTCTCCAAATGTCCCGAAAATGAAATATGATTATTTGTAGAATATTTAAGAATATTTGGAACTAAGAACACAACAGGGGGCCACACCACCTGGCCACGAGGGTCCAGGGCGCGCCCTCCCCCTGGGCGCGCCCCCCTGCCTCGTGGGCCCCACATGGCCCCCTCCACTTATTCCTACACCCACACACTTCGTCTTCCTCCAGAAAAAAATCACCACACAGCTCAAACTCGTGTCCTAGCTCGTTTTGCTTCGATTTTTGATCTCCTTGCTCAAAGCTTCATTCACGAAACTATTTTGGGGGATTGTTCTTCGGTATGTGACTCCTCCAATGGTCCAATTAGTTTTTGTTCTAGTGCTTTATTCATTGCAAATTTTTGCTGCTAAGGTGACCATGTTCTTGAGCTTGCATGCCAAATTTATATGGTCCAAAGTAGTTTTAATGCATGATATAGTCTCTAGGAACTTGTGGGAGTATTTGCTATCAATTTTGTTGAGTTTGGTTCACTTTTATTTTGAGTCACTAAAATTTCAGAATTTTTCAGAGAAAGGAAAATGCATAGGAAAACATACCAAGGTGGTTCCTCGAGAAAGCAAGGACCAAGGCTTGCGATACGTGAGCCGGACTATGAACCACCGAGGAAAGCTCAAGTGCGGCCTTGTAAATGGTCGTCAGAGGAGTTTATGGTCCAGGCAGGCATTAAGGATGAATTTGACGCGTATGTGCGTAATGCTGATCTTGAGGACTTCGTGTAAGATAAGTGCTCCCAATACTACCACCTAACTGATTCCTTTGTGAGAAGGTTTAAATTTACATCCTCGGCAATTCTCACACTGTTTTATTTGATCTTTATGATAAATCATATACCATGGATTTGGAAGATTTTAATACTACTTGTTAACTCCCGTAGTGGGGCAATGTTAGTGAACCTCGCAAATATGAATATAAATACTTTCTTGCTAGTATCACTGTGGGGGAATCTAGAGAAATCACACAAGCTACCATAGGTCCATACATTATTTTGCTCTCTTTATAGGTAGATGCATTAACGGTAAAGATGAAGCTTGTCATATGTGCGTTCCAGATCTTAGTGTCCTCAAGAGTGCGGTATTAGGTGATAAACAATATAACTTGGGGGCCATTGTTGCACGAAGGTTGCATCTCAATGGTATAAGTGGAGATTTGTTTGGTGGAATTTATGCAACTTGTGTAGCTACTTATCTTGATGTACCCATACATGAAAATGATATAGAGTTACCTCCTGCTTATCTAGATTATAGTGCTATGGTTCGCCATCAGTTTCTTGAGAGGAATGAACAGTCCATCCAATACCGACTAATCTTTGACAGACAACGCACTGTCCATGTCGCCCTTCCTGCTCCTGCTTTCTTTGACTTTCAGGCAAAAAGGAGATATGTTATAACCAGGGAGGAGGCGAACGAATACGAGAGGAGGACGGAGGCAGCTCGCCTCAGAGCTGCAGCTCTTGAGGGCAGTAGCTGCTGCATCTCAGTACAACCCCAACTACGATTTTAGATATTCGCCAGGCCAGCAGTGGCTATAGACCAACTTAGGCCAAAAGCCTAAGCTTGGGGGAGTACGTACTTCTCACCGACATTACATTCATGTTCAGACACTCATTCTAGTTGTCGGTGCTCATACTTTTTCATTGTACTATCCATGCTAGTTTATTTTCTTTTCTAAGCCATCTTCTTGTGTGTTTGAAAAACCTTAAGAAAAACAAAAAAAATAGTCATAGCTTTTAGCTAGTTTACTTTCCATGCCTGTAGTAGTAGTAATTAAAAGAAAACTCAAAAATATTTCTCGTTCTTCTTTTGCTTATTGGGAGCTTTCCTGTGTAAATAGTTTTATTTCTTTTCTTTTCTTTGGGGGTCGAGAGGAGAAGACCATGATGAAAATGTTGAGTGTCTCTCATATGCATCATTGTTGATTTAACCAAGAGCCCATATTACCTTGTCTTCTCCCTTGTATTAAATGCTTGCAGATTCCAACTTAGTCCAATGCACATGCACTATTATTATTATCCACACCGTTCGGTCATGCAAGTGAAAGGCAATAATGACGATATATGATGGACTGATTGAGAGGAGAGAAGCTGGTATGAACTCGACCTATCTTGTTTTTGTAAATATGATTAGTTAATCATTCCTGATTTAGCCTATTATGAATGAAACATGTTTGCAATGACAATTAGAGATTATAGTTGCTCATGCCATGCTTAATTAGCTAGGAGTTTATAATGGTTTACCTTGCGTGCCAACATGCTATTAAAATGGTTGTGATGTGGTATGATAGGGTGGTATCCTCCTTTGAACGATTCGAGTGGCTTGACTTGGCACATGCTCACGCATGTAGTTGAAACAAAATCAACATAGCCTCCACGATATTTATGTTCATGGTGATTTATATCCTACTCATGCTTGCACTCAGTGTTGATTAATTTTAATGCATGTTCATGACTATTGTTGCTCTCTAGTTGGTCGCTTCCCAGTCTATTTCTAGCCTTCACTTGTACTAAGCGGGAATACTGCTTGTGCATCCACTTCCATAAACCCTAAAGTTATTCCATATGAGTCCACCATACCTTCCTATTTGCGGTATTTACTTGCCGCTCCAAGTAAATTTGTATGTGCCAAACTCCAAACCTTCAAATGAAATTCTGTTTTGTATGCTCGAATAGCTCATGTATCAACTAGGGCTGTCTATATCTTCCATGCTAGGCGGGTTATTCTCGCGAGGAGTGGACTCCGCTCCTCACTCACGAGAAAATGGCTGGTAACAGGGATGCCCAGTCCCATGCTCAAATTAAAATAATTGCAAACAAAACCCCCCCAGGATTGTTGTTAGTTGGAGGCACCCGTTGTTTCAGGAAAGCCATGGATTGATGCTTGTTGGTGGTGGGGGAGTATAAACTTTACCATTCTGTTTGGGAACCGCCTGTAATGTGTGTAGCATGGAAGATATCGAGGTCTCTTGGTTGTTATGTTGACAATGAAAGTATACCACCCAAAATATTATTTATCTCTATTTCAAAAATCGAGCTCTGTCACCTCTACAAATCCCTGCTTCCCTCTGTGAAGGGCCTATCTATTTAATTTTATGTTGAGTCATCATCCTCTTATTAAAAAGCACCAGTTGGAGAGCACTGCTATCATTTGCATCCATTACTATTAATTTATATTGAGTGTAACTATGACTGGATCTCTTTTACCATGAATTACAATGTCCAGTTAGTCCTCAATCTTCAGAGGTGCTCTGCATTTATGTTTTGCGGTCTCAGAAAGGGCTAGCGAGATACCATCTTGTTATGCCATATTATGATTGTTTTGAGAAAGTGTTGTCATCCGAGATTTATTATTATTGCTCGCTAGTTGATTATGCCATTGATATGAGTAAATATGAGACCTAGATGTTATTGTGAATGTGGTTAGTTCATAATCTTTGCTGAAAACATGAATGATGGCTTTACATATTTGCAACAACAAGAGCAAACAAAGTTTGTAAAAGATTTTCTTTATCACTTTCAGTTTGTCAACTAAATTGCTTGAGGACAAGCAAAGGTTTAAGCTTGGGGGAGTTGATATGTCTCCATCGTATCTACTTTTCCAAACACTTTTGCCCTTGTTTTGGACTCTAACTTGTATGATTTGAATGGAACTATCCCGGACTGACGCTGTTTTCAGCAGAATTGCCATGGTGTTATTTTTGTGCAGAAATAGAAGTTCTCGGAATGACCTGAAACTTCACGAAGATTATTTTTGGAATTTATAAAAAATACTAGCAAAAGAATCAAGCCTAGGGGGCCCACACCCTGTCCACGAGGGTGGGGGCGCGCCTACCCCCCTGGGCACGCCCCCTGCCTCGTGGGCCCCCTGATGCTCCACGGACCTCAACTTCAACTCCGTATATTCACGTTCAGGGAGAAAAAAATCAGAGAGAAGGATTCATCATGTTTTATGATATGGAGCCGCCGCCAAGCCCTAATCTCTCTCGGGAGGGTGATCTGGAGTCCGTTCGGGGCTCCGGGGAGGGGAATCCGTCGCCGTCATCATCATCAACCATCCTCCATCACCAATTTCATGATGCTCACCGCCGTGCGTGAGTAATTCCATCGTAGGCTTGCTGGACGGTGATGGGTTGGATGAGATTTACCATGTAATCGAGTTAGTTTTGTTAGGGTTTGATCCCTAGTATCCATTATGTTCTAAGATTGATGTTGCTATGACTTTGCTATGCTTAATGCTTGTCACTAGGGCCCGAGTGCCATGATTTCAGATCTGAACCTATTATGTTTTCATGAATATATGTGAGTTCTTGATCCTGTCTTGCAAGTCAATAGTCACCTACTATGTGTTATGATCCGGTAACCCCGAAGTGATAATAATCGGGACCACTCCCGGTGATGACCGTAGTTTGAGGAGTTCATGTATTCACTAAGTGTTAATGCTTTGGTCCGGTACTCTATTAAAAGGAGGCCTTAATATCCCTTAGTTTCCAATAGGACCCCGCTACCACGGGAGGGTAGGACAAAAGATGTCATGCAAGTTCTTTTCCATAAGCACGTATGACTATATTCAGAATACATGCCTACATTACGTTGATGAACTTGAGCTAGTTCTGTGTCACCCTATGTTATAACTATTGCATGAGGAATCGCATCCGACATAATTATCCATCATTGATCCATTGCCCACGAGCTTTTCACATATTGATCTTTGCTTAGTTACTTTATCATTGCCGCTGTTACAATTACTACAAAACTGCCACTGTTACTTTTGCCATTATTACCGTTACTTCCATATTACTTTGCTACTAAATACTTTGCTGCAGATATTAAGTTTTCCATGTGTGGTTGAATTGACAACTCAACTGCTAATACCGGAGAATATTCTTTGGCTCCCCTTGTGTCGAATCAATAAATTTGGGTTGAATACTCTACCCTCGAAAACTGGTGTGATCCCCTATACTTGTAGGTTATCAAAGATCGAGCAAATAATTGGCACCATGGCATACATGCCGACACTACCACAGAACAGCCGCATACATCCCGTGTTCCATGTCTCACAGTTGAAGCCATTCACCCCAAACTACTCTCCAATGTTCGCAGAACTGACTCGCATGGCTGATCTCACTACTGCACCATTGCAACCAGAGCTCATCCTGGATCATCGCATGGTGAAGAAAGGTAAAACCTTTGTGGTTCAGGTTCGTGTGCAGTGGTCTTAACCAAGTCTCGGCAACTTGGGAGGACTACGCCGTCTTACATCACCGCTACCCGTCGGCTTCGTGCTGGAGGAAGATACTCTCGCTCAAGGGGGCGCAATTGTCACACCTGCTACTACCCAGTGAGCAGTGGACAACAAGGGAGAAGGATGAGATGATCCTTTGTACGTGGGCCGAGCCCATTGGGTTGTCTGGGCCGTTTGTGGCTGATACGTCTCCAACATATCTATAATATATGAAGTATTCATGCTAATATATTATCATTCTCGGATGTTTTACAATCATTTTATAGCAACTTTATATCATTTTTTGGGACTAACGTATTGACCCAGTGCCCAGTGCCAGTTGCTGTTTTTTGCTTGTTTTTTACATCGCAGGAAATCAATATCAAACAGAGTCCAAACACCGTGTAACTTTTTGGAGGTTTTTTATAGACCAGAAGACCACCAGTGGGCCAAGGAAGCACCTAGGGGGCTGCTCGAGGGGAGCAGCACCCACCAGGGCGCGCCAGGAGGCTCAGGCGCGCACTGGTGGGTGCTGGCCACCTCGGGCGCCCCTTGAACCGCCTCTTCATGCTATAAATTCCCAAATATTCCAAAACCCTTCGGGGTAGCCCTAGATCAGCAGTTTCGCCGCTGCAAGGCCTCTGTATCCACGAGATCCAATCTAGACCCCGTTCCGGCACCCTGTCAGAGGGGGGAATCATCACCGGTGGACATCTTCCTCATCCCGGCGGCCACCACGACGAGGAGGGAGTAGTCCACCCCCGGGGCTGAGGGTCTGTACCATTAGCTATGTGTTTAATCTCTCTCTCTCTAGCGATCTTGAGATGTCACAATCTTGATGTATCATGGGCTTTGTTAATGTAGATGGATCATATGATGTTTCTGCCCTCTCTACTCTTATTGTGATGAATTGAGTTTTTCCCTTTGAGATTTCATTGTCATTGGATTGAATACTTTTATGGATTTGGGAACACTTGATATATGTCTTGCAATTGAATACTCGTGGTGACAATGGGGTATCGTATTGATTCACTTGATATATATTTTGGCACTCAACTCGCGGATTCCCGCGGTGACATTGGGCTAATCTATGCATATTGGTTGATGCACGTTCACGTCTTTTGCTTCTTCGGTAGAAATCTTGGGGCACTCTTTGAAGTTCTTTGTGTTGGATTGAGTATTATGAATATGAATTTGCTTTGGTGTTATTTTAGTACGAACTCTAGGATAGATCAAACCGAAAGAATAGCTTTGTGTCATTTTAGTATGAACTCTTGAATATATCGAACAGAAAGAATAGCTTTGAGGTGGTTTCGTACCCTACAAACAATTTATTCTTATGTTCTCAGCTAGATAGGAACTTTGGAGTGATTCTTCATTGCACTTTGCAGGATGGTTATATGATCCAACTATGTTAGCATTGTTGAGAGATTGCACTAGTGAAAGTATGCACCCTAGGCCTCATTTTCCATCGTTGCAATACCGTTTGTGCTCCATTTTACTATTTACTACCTTGCTGTTTTTTATTGTTCGCACTACAAAAACTCATCTTTACTATTAATACTACACTTTTATCACCATCTCTTCGCTGAATTAGTGCGCCTATACAATTTGCCATTGTATTGGGTGTGTTGCGGACACAAGAGATTTCTTGTATTTGATTGCAGGGTTGCTTGAGAGAGATTATTTTCATCCTACGGCTCCCATGGATTGATAAACCTTAGGTCATCCACTTGAGGGAAAATTGCTACTATCCTACAAAACTCTGCTCTTGGAGGCCCAACACAAGTCTACAAGAATAAAGTTGCATAGTAGACATCAAGCTCTTTTCTGGCGCCGTTGCCGGGGAGGTGAGTGCATCAAGGTATATCTTTAGATCTTGCAATTAAATCTTTTAGTTTCTTGTTTTATCACTAGTTTGGTTTATAAAATAAAACTACATAAAAATGGAATTAAGGTTGCATCATATTTTTGATCATCTTTATAATGTCTTTCTTGAAAATGATGGTTCGGAAATTGTGCTCAGTTGCTAGAAGAAGAAGTCAATAAAATGTTTGGCACAAATTGTTTGAATGATGATCATGATTGCAATGTTGTTAGTATGAATTCTTTGAATATCCATGATGCTAGTGATATGCAAATCTACAAGCTTGGGGATGCTATGTTTGATGAATATGATATTTTTACTCCTCCAAGTTTTGATGAGATAAATTATTATTATGATAGCATGCCTCCTATTTATGATGATTATAATGATGAAAGTGGATTCAGAGAGGTCATGACTTTATTTAATGATGAATCCACCATTTGGATGAGGCTTCAATTGACTATGAGAACAAGGTTGCTATCTATGATGATTATGGTGATGACATGTATTCTATAAAGAATAATTATAACCATGAAACTCGTCATCATGATTTTAATTTTCACTCTCATGATAGTTATTTTGTTGAGTTTGCTCCCACTACTACTGATGAGAAGAAATTTGCTTATGTGGAGAGTAATAAGTTTTCTATGCTTATGTGTCATGAAAAGAATGCTTTATGTGATGGTTATATGGTTGAATTTCTTCATGATGCTAATGAAAATTATTATGAGGGAGGAACTTATGCTTGTAGGAATTGCAATAGTATCAAGTTTCCTCTCTATGTGTTGAAAATATTGAAGTTTTGCTCGTTTTGCCTTCCTATGCTAGTTGATTCTTGTTCCCATAAGTTGTTTGCTCACAAAATCCCTATGCATATGAAGTGGGTTAGACTTAAATGTGCTTGCCATGTGATTCATGATGCTCTCTTTATGTTTCAATTCTTATCTTTTATACGAGCATCATTGATATCATCATGCCTAGCTAAAAGGCATTAAAGAAAAGCGCTTGTTGCGAGGCAACCCAACACTTTTACCTACTGTTTTTGTGTGTTAACATGATTATGCTACTGTATTAATTATTTTTTATTGCTTTTGTTTCAATAAAGTGCCAAGTAAAGCCTTTGGGATCATGTTGGGTGATGGTTGATTTGATCTTGCTGAAAAACAGAAACTTTTGCGCTCACGAAAATAACTCTCATTTTTAACAGAAGAGTGATTTTGAGTTGATTCTTTTTGCAGAAGATTAATATACAAATTTCTCACGTCGTCCAAGTTTTTTAATAATTTTTGAAGTAGCATAAGTATGGTTTGAGTATGGATTACTACAGACTGTTCTGTTTTTGACAGATTCTGTTTTAAATGCATAGTTTGCTTGTTTCCTAGTTTCTATATCTTATATTGCTCAATATAAATTGTGGAAATGATATGCTACAGTAGAAATTGTGTGGACACAATTATGAATCTTGGCTTTGACATTACCAAAGTGAAATGGTTTGCTCTTTATCATACTAACCTATCTCATGAAGTTCCGTTATGTTTTGTGTGATTGAAGTTTTCAATTTTGGATGAGATGTCGATATGAGGAGAATAATGAGTGACAAGATCCTAAGTTTGGGGATTCCCAAGTAAGCCCAAGCTAATATTCAAGGAATATCCAAGAAACTAAGCTTGGGGATGCCCCGGAAGGCATCCCCTCTTTCGTCTCCAACATTATCGGTAACCTCACTTGGAGCTTTGTTTTCATTCGTCACATGATATGTGTTTTACTTGGAGCGTCAAATTATTTTGTTATGATTTTCTTTCTGTTATTTAGAATAATGTTTTGCATCTTTTATTTCACTAAAAGTGGCAATCATAGCCTTTGCCATCCTCATCTTGCAAGTATATGAGTTGCTGTTTCAAAATAGAAAGTTTACGCTGTTGCAAAAATTCCCTAGAAAAGTAAGAATATGATAAATTGATGATTTTTTTGAAAAATAAGCTCTGATAAATTTTATACAGTGTGTAGTTTGTTGCATAATTTTTTGGATTAGGGAAGTATTATGAATCTTGCATTCTTTACAGACTATACTGTTTTGGCAGATTGCTGTTATGTTTGCATTGTTTGCATGTGTTTGCTTGTTTAATGATTCTATTTGAGGATAGGACTATTAAATATGCAGAGGCATTTAGTATGAAATTTTGAATATTAATTTTAGTGATTTTCTACAGTAGAGAATGATACGGTTTTGCATTGATTTATGCTAACTTATCTCACGAGTTCTTGTTGAGTTTTCTGTGGATGAAGTTTTTGAGATTTAGGGAAGCCGTGATATGAGAGGAATTAAGGAGACACAAAAGCTCAAGCTTGGGGATGCCAAAGGCATCCCAAATTTATATTTCAATAAGTCTCAAGCATCTAAGCTTGGGGATGCCCTGGTAGGCATCCCACCTTTCTTCTTCAACAATTATCGGTCAGTATTGGTTGAGCCTAAGTTTTTGCTTCTTCACATGAGTTGTGATATTCTTAGAATGTCATTTTATTTTCATTTTGCTTGCTGTTTTAGTAAAATACTTAGACTTGAAAGTTTTTAAATAAAATAGAGCCCTCAATTAGTTGCCAGGGAGGATAGGTAAGTGGCATTCACATCCCGTCAATGAAGCTCTTTTCTATGGAATTGCTCTAGTGTTTCACTTATATCCAATGAGTAAATTGTTGAATAAATTGAATATCATGAAGTTAAAATTATATCATGCCTAGTGGTAGTTTCACATTGGGTTTAGAAAGTGAAATCTTTTGAAGCTTGACAATCACAGTATTGGTCATACAAGCAATTCACGAATAAATAGTATAAGGAAGAGAACTTTCACATGCAAATACACTATCTTGGAAATCCTTTGTGATTGTGAGCCCCCATCAAAATATTATATGCCAAAATTGTTGATGTTGGACAAGGAAGACAACGTAATGATTTATGTTTGTTCATATTCACATAGAAGTTATATTGTCATAGATCCTTCAACATGTGGTGCTTGCCTCCTACCTTTGCTAGCCAAAAACTCCGCGCCAAGTAGACATACTATTTGTGCATCCAAAAACCCTTAAACCCAAATCTTATTTTCGAGAGTCCACCATACCTACCTATGGATTGAGCAAGATCCTTCAAGTAAGTTGTCATCGGTGCAATAAGGCAATAAAAATTGCTTCTAAAAGTGTTAGATCATTTAGTGTAAGAGAAAATTGAGCGTTGTATGAAGTTGTGATGGCAAAGAATAAAAGCGATAGACTGCATAATAAAGGTTGCTTTCATAAGGGGCAATATAACTTAAAGTTCTTTTGCACTAAGGGGTTGAGCATACAAACAAATAAGCGCATGTCCACTTCTGCTTCCCTCTGCAAAGGGCCTATCTTTTACTTTTATGTATTTTCTTTCATGCAAGAGTCGAAGTTTTTCTCTATTCCTTTTTATTTTTCTCCTTTGGCAAGCATCATGTGGTGAGGAAAGATCTAGGCACATGTATCCGGTTGGATATGGGTAGCATGATTATTGTTGACATCACCCAAATGTGAACACGTTGGGAGGCAAAATTATAAGCCCCTATCTTTCTATGTGTCCGGTTGAAACGTTTTGGTCATGTGTATGCGGTGAGTGTTAGCAATCATAGAAGACTATATGATGGTTTAGTATGTGGAGCTCTTACTTAGACTTTGTTTAATAAGTTGAATTGCAATTGCTTGGTGACTAAGAACATATGTTGTTGAGTTTCAAAGAGAATTCATTGTTTGAACCTTAACATGTGAATTGGTTGCTACTTGGTCGTGAGAAGTTTTATAAGAAATAATTGTTGTTATGATGCTAGGAAAAGTGATTGAAATTGTCACTGATCAAACTTATGCACTTTGCTAGCACTCACACTTCATAAATTATTTCTTTTATAATTTACCTACTCGAGGACGAGTAGGAATTAAGCTTGGGGATACTGATACGTCTCCAACGTATCTATAATTTATGAAGTATTCATGCTAATATATTATCATTCTTGGATGTTTTACAATCATTTAATAGCAACTTTATATCATTTTTTGGGACTAACCTATTGACCTAGTGCCCAGTGCCAGTTGCTGTTTTGTTGCTTGTTTTTTACATCGTAGGAAATCAATATCAAACGGAGTCCAAACACCGCGTAACTTGTTGGAGATTTTTTATGGACCAGAAGACCACTAGTGGGCCAAGGAAGCACCTAGGGGGCTGCTCGAGGGGAGCAGCGCCACCTCGGGCGCCCCTTGAACCGCCTCTTCGCGCTATAAATTCCCAAATATTCCAAAACCCTTCGGGGTAGCCCTAGATCAGAAGATCCACCGCCGCAAGGCCTCTGTATCCATGAGATCCAATCTAGACCCCGTTCCAGCACCCTGCCGGAGGGGGAAATCATCACCGGTGGCCATCTTCATCATCCCGGTGGCCACCACGATGAGGAGGGAGTAGTCCAGCCTCGGGGCTGAGGGTTTCTACCATTAGCTATGTGTTTAATCTCTCTCTCTCTCTCTCTCTATCAATCTTGAGATGTAACAATCTTGATGTATCATGGGCTTTGTTAACGTTGATGGATCGTATGATGTTTCTCGCCTTTCTACTCTTGTTGTGATGAATTGAGTTTCTCCCTTTGAGATTTCATTGTTCTCAGATTGAATACTTTTATGGATTTGAGAACACTTGATATATGTCTTGCAATTGAATATTCGTGGTGACAATGGGGTATCATATTGATTCACTTGATATATGTTTTGGCACTCAACTCGCGGATTCCCGTGGTGACATTGGGGTAATCAATGGAGAGGGGTAGATTCATGTTCTCGTCTTTTGCTTCTCCTGTAGAAATCTTGGGGAACTCTTTGAATTTCTTTGTGTTGGATTGAGTATTATGAATATGATTTTGCTTTGGTGTTATTTTAGTACGAACTCTAGGATAGATCGAACGGAAAGAATAGCTTTGTGTTATTTTAGTACGAACTCTTGAATAGACCGAAGGAAAGAATAGCTTTGAGGTGGTTTCGTACCCTAGAACCAATTTATTCTTATGTTCTCTGCTATATAGGAACTTTAGAGTGATTCTTCATCGCACTTTGAGGGATGGTTATATGATCCAACTTGTCGGTGGGAAACGACACCTATGGGATCACAAGAATGCCTACTACGGTTGCGGGGCGCTGGGTTGTGAGGAGAGCAGGATCAGCAGTCAGTACGAGCACGCGGGTCGTTTACCCAGGTTCGGGCCGCAGGGATGCATAATACCCTAGTCCTGCTTTGATGTGTATATTTGTGTTCTTGAGGTTCTTGAACTAGCTATAGTGAGCGCTACTTGTCCAAAAGTCCAAATCCTTCTCCTGGATGCCTCAGGCCTCCTTTTATAGGCAAGGGGATCTCCACAGTGGCACACAGGAGGTGGCATCGGGGTACTGTGATTAAGCCTATCCCTTGCCATTACGGGACAAAGTGCATTTAATGCGCCCCTGACGTGTTCCCTCCATTTTACCACCGCTTCGTCCTGCCTCGACAAGCGCCTGGGCCAGCGAGGTGGTCAGTGCCATGTAGGCTAGCAGGCTGCTGAGGTGGCGCGGTGGTAGGGCTTTCACAAAGATTTGCATGCCACCACGTAGGCATGCGCTGAGTTGGCCAAGAAGCCTTGTGCTGACACACAGGTGCCTGCCCAGCTGGTGGGCTGGCAGCTACATGGGAGCGGTGGCACAAGCTTGTCGGGTGTGGGCCTGGTTGTGGCCACGCGGACGTCCCCAACAAGGGCCTTGCCAGGGCCCCGGCAAGGGTCTTGCCATGGCGTTGCGGTCGTCCTCGACAGGGATCCTGCCGGGGGTCTTGTGGGTTTCCTCGGCAAGGATCTCGCAGAGGTTCGTCGTCTTCTACTCTTATGATTTGAAGTGTTCTTGTCTTCACAAAGATCTGCATGCCACCATAGAGGCGCCTCCCAAGCCCATGTCCTAACATGGTCGGTGACGCTGGAGAAACTGGGCCCAAGGATGGCGCGCCCTGCTAGCGTCATGTAGGCTGCGCCGGCAAGGGCCTTGCCGGGGCCGTGGGGGCTGCCCCGGTGAGGACCTTGCTGGGGGAAACCACTTTGCCTTCTTGAACTTTATGCTTCTGTCTTGGCGTTGCTTTGATTATGTGTTGTGGCTCTGATTTCATATCTCTACCCTGCTTAAGTGTGGCCGTCCACGCGGCTCTGACTGCCCGTGCACAAATAAGGGGTACAAAAGAGCGGCCCTACTTTGGTACACCGACAGGAGCCCCCAGGCCTGGTCCACACATAAGCGCGACACGTTGTTGGGCCAGGCCCAGAACGGTGCGCGGGTAGGCGGGGCATTTTTTTACCGCGGTAACTTTCTGTCCGCTGCGCTTCCCCATGACGACCGTTGAACGCGCGACGTGGGGGTCGTGCATGACGTGGGGGGCATGCGTGGGGCGGTCGTAGCAGGCATGCATCACGTTGCATTAAATGGGAAAAGAGGCAGCCCGCATCTTCCCCATAAAAAGGAATAACCGCGGGCGCGTGGCTCATTTACCCCCTGTGCTTCCCCCAATCTCGCCATCGCCGTCCCCATCTTCTTCTCCCTCAAGCTCTTGCTCGCTACTATTGTGCTTCCCACTGCCCCCAGCTTCTCGCTCTCTTCCCAGCCGCCATGGCGCCCAAATCTGGCAAGGGGAAAGGCATGGCCGAGGATATGAGGGAGAAGGAGACGCCGGAGAGCGAGGCGGCGGCGCGGCGGGCGCAGGCCGCCTACTTCGTCCGATCGTCCATCGATGCCCTCGAGCTCAGGGACTACTACAAAAGCCGTTGTGGGGGGCGGCAACGTCAGCGCACCCCGCCACGCGTGCCCTCCCCACGGATTGCAAGAAGGGCGGCCAGAAACGGTACCCATTCTTCGCGGACTTCTTCTTCTACGGGCTTTGCCCCCTTTTTCCGACTTCTTCAACAATATCATGCGCACTTTTGGCTTCCACTTGTTGGAACTCACGCCGAATGCCGTGGCGCACCTGGAATATTTTGCCCATCTCTGCAAGGGATTCACCGGGGTGGTGCCCAGAATGGCACTTTTCCGCCACTACTTCTCCCCGCGCGTCCAACCTGGGGGTGCTCTTTCCGGGACCGTCACTTGGATCCCGAGGATTCAGGAGAGAGGCACGTACCCAGATGGCGCCACAAAGGAGAGGTGGGAAGAGTGGCAGGGCCGGTGGTGCTGGATCGTGGAGGAGGACCCGCCGGAGTTCTACCAGGGTGTTCGTCAGGAGCCACTGCCCCGCGACGCGAACTGGAGCGACCTCGGCCCCAATGATAAGAAGTTCTCGATTGCCACCACCAGGATCTGAGGCCTTACCAAGGCTGGGCTCACCCTCGAGATGATCGCGGCGGATTTTATCCGCCACCGGATCGCTCCGCTGCACAAGAAGGGGAGGCCGGCCTGTGATTTTAGGAACGCGGCTGACATCATGAGGCTTCACATAAGCCTGTAGAACAACTTCACGATGCTGGGGCACTCCTAGTATTGCCGGAGGCCCTTCCAGCTTGAGGAGTACGCCGATGGCAAGGTGAGGAGGACCGTCAAGGCTGCAAAGTCCAGCAAGGTTGTCAAGGGGCCCTTGTTCGGGCCGCCGCCGAGAGTGGTCCCATTGAGCAACAACTCCCGGCAGGCCGAAATCTTGGCCATGATGCCGCCCTTCAACACGCACGGTCTCGACCCGACCTGGGTCGAGCCCCCGGCACGCGAGGTGGAGGAGTTCTTTGCCAATTTGGTCAAAGAGATCGACCATGAGGAACCGCGGCTCATCCAGGACACCACCCAGGAGGAGTTGAACTATATTGCCGCTAGGGTGATGGAGGCGGAGCTTGCCAGGCTTGCCGGCGAGGCCGGCGGCATGGAGAACGAGGCCGCCGTGGCCGTAGAGGAGGAAGAGCTCGCCACATGGGTGAAGTCCATCAAGGAGGCGGCCGGCACCAGCATCGAGGGCCCCCCTGCCGAAGGCATGGGCGAAGGGTCATCCAAGGAGGAGGCCGAAGCCGGCGAGCCCCCGGCTACATAGAAGAGGCGCGTTCTGCGTTGGGCCGGTTCTGGCGAGCCGGTCCAGCCCGGCAAGGCCGTGTCGCAGCAAGGGGCTTCGGGGGAGGCCGCGTGCATGACGAGGGCCACAACGGCGAACAAAGAAGAAGACCGCGGTGGCGAAGAAGAAGACACCCGCCTCTTCTTCATCCAAACGCTACCGGACCCCTTCGCCGCCTCCTCCCCCCGCAGGTGCTGGCACGGACATCGGCTTCGACTTTTCGTCCCTCAGCCCGAGGGGGAAGAGGAAGGCAGCAGAGGAGGAGGAAGAGTATGAGTAAGCACTCTGCCTCTCACCGTTTTCATCCCTACGAATCACGCCACCCTCCTTGATTTGACTTATCCTCGCAGAGAGATGGAGACACTGGCTCAGTGGGCGGCGAAGAGGGCCAAAGCCTCGACGGGAAGCCCGCCCCCGATGGGTACTTCAAAGGTACCACTGGTGGTGGAGAGCAGCCCGGACAGCAGCCCTTGGCGCAGCCCCCAGCGTAAGTTCACCATCCACCCCTTGCCAATGTTTGCCGGCCCCCGATTCTCTTGTCGTTGACCTTGCCGCGGTTTGCAGGAGAAGAGTGACAGCAGGAGGAGCCACTAAGGGCCTCCCTCACCACACCGCCCCCATCAACCACACCGCCCCGAGGGGCGTCCCCGGCAAGGGCGCCAGATACCGAGCCCGTGCGCACGGAGGAGGAGGTAGACTTGGGTGCTGGCGGCTCCATCGCGACAACAGACATTGGCGGGAGGGGGCCACATCTTCCCAGCCTGGCACGGGTGAGTCATTTGTTCTCCCTTGCTTTTCTTTATTTTCTCCTGAACCTTGGCTTTGGCCCTGCCTTATTTCCTCCTTTGGCGTCCAGGTCCCCCCCCCGGCGGACCAGGGGGACACCGACACCATCATCGAGGAGGCTGCCGCGAACGCCATGGCTGAGGCTAAGGAGGTCGCCACCAAGGAGGCCGCTGAGACGGCTGCCGAGGATGCCGCTGAGACGGCGGCCGAGGATGCCGCCAAGGGGCTTGCCGGGGAGACCGGCGAGGGCGACGCCAAGGAGGCCGGCAAGGGCGCCGCTGAGGAGGAGGCCGGCAAGGCCTCTGCCGAGGAGGAGGCCGGCAAGGCCTCTACCGAGGAGGAGGTGGTTGACGACCAACCCTCCTCGTCCGCTGCCTCCGGCTCAGGCAAGTACCCGAGGGTGAGCGAAGACGTGTTCGTTCACCTCCCAGGGTCGGCAAGCACCAGGGTGCTGGCCGAGGGGGAGGTGTTTGACAATGAAGTGCTCGTCGCCGCCGGGCTTGAGGTCATCGACGAGCCGAGCGCTGGTGGTGGCACCCAAGAGGAGCGGCTCCTCCAGGCCATGAGTGCCAGCTTCAAAAAGCTTCAGGCGCTCCACCGCGCTCATCTGGACAAGGCGAAGTCCAAGGAGGCGTGGCGCACAAGGTGGAGGCAGACCTTGCGGAGCGCGTCATCGAGGCACAGGCCTGGTCCCGCCAGGCCCACGAGGAGCTGAAGGACACCCAAGACCAGCTGGGGAATCGCGACCTAGAACTCCTCCTGAAGCAGGCCGACTTTGAGAAGGACCGGGAGGAAGCGAGGGAGGGGGCCTCCAAGGCCGAGGCCATTTGGTCTCAGCGCGATGCCGAGCTGAACTCCCAGGAGGAGGAGCTTGTCCCCCATGAGACGGCGCTTGCTGCTACGCTCCGCGGCAAGGACAAGGAGGTCGAGAAGCTTGCTGCGATGCGGACCCAAGGGCTGGAGCATAAGCACAGGGAAGCGCTCGATGCCCAGGCCCAGGCCCACGGCAACAAAGTGAAGGAGCTGGAGGTGGAGCGGGACGGCCTGGCGAAGCAAATCCTGGAGCAGTCCTCGGAGAAGAACACGCTCAATGAGGCTCTAGTCGAAGCGCATTCTGTGGTCCTCAGCAAGGCTGGGCTGCTCTCCACAGCCAACGACACCATCAAGGACCTGAAGCTCAAGCTGGTGAGCCTTGAGGGGGAGCTTTCGGAGGCCAAGACCCAGGAAGGAGCCCTAACCAAGAGCCTGGCTGAGGAGAAGCAGCTACGGAAGAACGACGCCGCCAACCACGCAGATTCTGTGAAGGGCGACAAAATCTGGACCGACCGCCTCGCCGACGTTGCCAACAGGATCACCAAGTAGCTGGCCGAACTGAAGATGCCGGAAGCGAGGTATGCCCCGGAACCGGGCACGAGCCCCCACACCAAGCTTACCTTGTTCTTCGAGGGCATTCTTGGTGCCCTGGAACGACTCGACTGCAACCGGGCGAGCTCCTTGGCCAACGAGTCCTAGATGATTTGCCAGGGCGCCATGACCAAGGTACTCATCAAGATGGCACTCTGGAACCCCGACCTCGACATCGACGGCGCGCTGGATAGCTTGCCGGGCGATGCATACCTCTCAGGGGTCAAGGAGCGCATCGAGCCCATCATCAGCCGCGTCGGCGAAATCCAGAGGTTGGAGGGCCAGCGCCGGGACTAGGCGCCCCGTTTCTTGTTGCCGCTACAGGTTCATGACCAAGACAATTCACATCTTTAGTTAGAACCGCATCAACAATTGGTGTAATATAAGTCTGCAGTACTTTTAATATGATGCATGTTATTTCCCTGTTTAACCCTTCTCTGTACGTCCACCCTACGCTTACTGGGTAGGCTTGCCGGCATGTAAACCCAAACCGCTGTGCTTCGAAGGACGAATACTTTAGCGGCCGGCAGGGTGTGCTTGCCGCCGTGCGAACCACCTTGCCATTCTCAGCGTGGCCGCTCGAACTGCCGAGCGGACTCGAGGCAGAGCGAGAGCATTGCCGATAGCAGAAGGCCACCCTACTGCTCTCGACGTAGCCGCTCGATCTGTTGAGCAGACTCGAAACAGACCAAGAGCGTTGCCGATAACGGAAGGGCCCCACTGCGTGTAGGTTTCCCATACAAAGGGAAGATCTCCGAGGAAGATAACCTTATATAAGAAGGAATTATTCGAAGTTTTTTGCATGACTTAGCTTTTTTTCGTCGTCGCACGAACGCTCGCTACATCCGCCGATGGGGCTGCTCGCTTGGTCGCCTTCTTACTTGGAAGCCATGGCGATGTAGAGCTATGCTACTAGCTGCTAAACCAGATGCTCACTACCTTGCCCCCTACCTGGCGCGCCAAAGATGTCGATGGGAAACGACACCTATGGGATCACAAGAATCCCTACTACGGTTGCGGGGCGCTGGGTTGCGAGGAGAGCAGGATAAGCAGTCAGTACGAGCACGCGGGTCGTTTACCCAGGTTCGGGCCGTAGGGATGCGTAATACCCTAGTCCTGCTTTGATGTGTATATTTGTGTTCTTGAGGTTCTTGAACTAGCTATAGTGAGCGCTACTTGTCCAAAAGTCCAAATCCTTCTCCTGGATGCCTCAGGCCTCCTTTTATAGGCAAGGGGATCTCCACAGTGGCACACAGGAGGTGGCATCGGGGTACTGTGATTAAGCCTATCCCTTGCCATTACGGGACAAAGTGCATTTAATGCGCCCCTGACGTGTTCCCTCCACTTTACCACCGCTTCGTCCTGCCTCGACAAGCGCCTGGGCCAGCGAGGTGGTCAGTGCCATGTAGGCTGGCAGGCTGCTGAGGTGGCGCGGTGGTAGGGCTTTCAGAAAGATTTGCATGCCACCACGTAGGCATGCGCTGAGTTGGCCAAGAAGCCTTGTGCTGACACACAGGTGCCTGCCCAGCTGGTGGGCTGGCAGCTACATGGGAGCGGTGGCACAAGCTTGTCGGGTGCGGGCCTGGTTGTGGCCACGCGGACGTCCCCAACAAGGGCCTTGCCAGGGCCCCGGCAAGGGTCTTGCCGTGGCGTTGCGGTCGTCCCCGGCAAGGATCCTGCAGGGGGTCTTGTGGGTTTCCTCGGCAAGGATCTCGCAAAGGTTCGTCGTCTTCTACTCTTCTGATTTGAAGTGTTCGTGTCTTCACAAAGATCTGCATGCCACCATGGAGGTGCCTCCCGAGCCCATGTCCTAACGTGGTCGGTGACACTGGAGAAACTGGGCCCAAGGATGGCACGCCCTGCTAGCGTCAGGTAGGCTGCCCCGGCAAGGGCCTTTCCGGGGCCGTGGGGGCTGCCCCGGCAAGGACCTTGCCGGGGGAAACCACTTCGCCTTCTTGATCTTTATGCTTCTGTCTTGGAGTTTCTTTGATTCTGTGTTGTGGCTCTGATTTCCTGTCTCTGCCCTGCTTAAGTGTGGCCGTCCGCGGCTCTGACTGCCCGTGCACAAATAAGGGGTACAAAAGAGTGCCCCTACTTTGGTACACCGACAACTATGTTAGCATTGTTGAGAGATTGCACTAGTGAAAGTATGCACCCTAGGCCTCATTTTCCATCATTGCAATACCGTTTGTGCTCCGTTTTACTATTTACTACCTTGCTGTTTTTTATTGTTCGCACTACAAAAACTCATATCTACTATTCATACTACACTTTTATCACCATGACACCATCTCTTCGCCAAACTAGTGCAGCTATACAATTTGCCATTGTATTAGGTGTGTTAGGGACGCAAGAGATTTCTTGGATTTGATTGCAGGGTTGCTTGAGAGAGACTATCTTCATCCGACGCCTCCCACAGATTGATAAACCTTAGATCATCCACTTGAGGGAAAATTGCTACTGTCCTACAAAACTTTGCGCTTGGAGGCCCAACACGAGTCTACAAGAATAAAGTTGCATAGTACACATCAGTGGCCCAGACCGTGTGGTGTGCACGTGTGTATAAGCTACCTAACCCAAGCAGAGACGGAGTGAGAGAAACACTCACAACTCTGAATCTCATCCCCTTTCTCCTAACTCACCTCGTCTGCTATCTCTTCTCACCCCAAAATTTCTCCTTGTGCGATCGATTTCGTCCGATCGGCCGTCACAGGATATGATTGACTGGGCGCCTCATTGGGTCGTAGACTGTGGTGTCTACCATATCACCTTACAGCTCATAGTTGCTTGATTGCCTAGGACCATAGTTGGGTCTGTTACAGAACAAGCGAGACGCCCAGCCCGGGCCTCAGTTTTTTCTCTGGGCTTGGTTAGGCCTGGTCTGAAGCCCGACCCAGCCCGCCGTATGGCCAGGTATATCCCATGGACACGTCATCATCTCACAAGGCACCAAGTGGATCAATGACAAGGTCTCATGCAAGAGTCATCAAAACTGAGGCGAAATCCCTCCTTACTCAACTTCGTTTCGGATCACATGAGACATGGCTACTACCTCAAGCGGAGGCACTTTGCATAATCAGGTACCAAGGGACCAACCATGGAGAACCTAGAGAACAAGGCCAAGTGGTGGAGGAAGAAGAATGTGAAGACGGAGAGCAAATGGGACAAGTCAGCATCTACCCGGATGATCCGGACCTCCTCCCAGATGATCAGGCCAAGGCGCCCGAAGACACCCGTAGCCTCTCCATGAAGCCGGATCCTCCGAGACTCCACCCAGATCATTCAGACAAACCTGGATGTCCAAACGACGTCCCAGACATCCGACCCAGCCACAACAATAGCGACCGAGCCGGATCATCCGGGTGACCACGCAGATCATTCCAACATTGCCCGGATCATCTAGGCAGCCACCCAAATCATCCAGCCTTTGCCTGCACACATGACTCGGGCCGAGGCCCATGTACACCTTCCCTCACTCAGACTATAAATATCCGCCTCCTACCTCTGTTTATGGTTAACAAAGTGTATGTTATGATCTAGAGAGAGAGAGAGCTTTGCTCATCTATCTCTCATCTTGGAGATCAAGACCTCTCAGGAGAAGATCCCCAAGTGGATATCAAGACCTCCTCCCCTAGGATTGGAGAAGACTATCATCAAGACCTCAATTTCTCTAGGGATTGGGAAGACTACCCTTTGCCATTTTTCTCTTGTTGGATTTGGATCTTGAATCTTGTATGTGTATGTGGATTCAGTGGATGTGTGACCTTGGATTTTGTCATGTGAGTGTTTTCCTCTTGTGTTTGTGTTTGATTCCCCCCTCTCACCCCTCCAAGTGTGAAGAAGATCACCACCTAGGTTTTCACCCTACAACATCTTGGATCAGAGCATAGGTTGATTCACATCTTGGAGTCCCTTCCCCCCATTGGCTAGCCTACTTTTGTTGCTTTTTGTTCAATTTAGAAAATCCCCCCCAAAAATGGCCCTACCATTTTGTTGGTTCTTGTGAGATTTTATTTTTCTATCCACGAATTTGTAGTTTGGCAAGTGGATCTAACCTCCTCATCCTTTTTGTACCATCCCCACCACGTAATCCACCCAAAATCCGCCACAATTCCCCCTCCATTTTTGTGTTCATCCCGAGCCCCTAATCGGCATGGTTGACCTGCCTGGATGATCCAGATGAGCTCCCGGATGATCCAGACATACTCAGATGATCCGAAACCCCACCCGGATCATTCTGCTTTGACTGCCAAAACTGAACTTCAAAAAATAAACAACGTTGCCACCACCACCCCTCCCACATTACCACCAACCTCCCACGCAAACACCATAATATATCCATACCAATCCAACCTTCCTGTCGGTGCAACAGACCCTGGGTATGTTGCCCTGACAGTGCACATGCATAGGAACAAGATCATGGCCTCAGGCTGAAAGTGCGTTATATCGACTAGAGGGGGGGGGGTGAATAGGCGATTTTTATAAATTCTTCATTGAGGAATTTGCCAGTGAGGAAGTTCCTTAGCGAAGAACTACTAGCAGCGAAATAAGTACTCAGAAGTAAACATAACAGGATACATACATAGTCATCATGATGAAATGAAGACAAGCACAGAGTACAGAAAGCATAAACACATGATAACACAAGATGAAGACAAACAGACTGAAGAAATTGAACTGAGGAAATTGAGAAAGTCTTCAGTCAAAGTCTTCAAACACAGATATGAACAATCACTCAACACAGTAATCAGGAAATGAAAGAGTTGAGGAAATAGAACCAGTAAGGTTGGTGAAGACAATGATTTGGTAGACCAGTTCCAACTGCTGTCTCAGTTGTACATCTAGTTGGAGCGGCTGAGTATTTAAACTCGAGGACACGCAGTCCCGGACACCTAGTCGCTGAGCACGCAGCTCAGGACACCAAGTCCGCACCATATTCTCCTTGAACTAAGGTCACATAGACCTCGTCCAAACACTCATGGTAAGTCTTCAGGCAACTTCCAAACCTTCATAGACTTGGTCACTCGGCGATCCACAATTCCTCTTGGATGCTCTAGACCATGACGCCTAACCTTCTGGAAGAAGCACAGTCTTCAAAGGTAACAAGCGTCGGATCCACGCAGGATCAATCTCTTCAATGATGCTCAATCACTTTGGGGTTCGTAGGTGTTTGGGTTTGGGTTTTTCCTCACTCGATGATTTTCGCTCAAAGTCCTCGGAGGATGGGTTGCTCTCAACTAACAAGTGTCAGTTTCTCTCGGAGCAGCCAACCAACTAGTGGTTGTAGGGGGCGGCTATTTATAGCCTAGGGAGCAGCCCGACATGATAAGACATAAATGCCCTTGTCTGATATGACCGTTAGGTGGATAAGATATTTTGGGACAACTGGCGCGCAGCACAACAAGGATCGTAAATTTGACTCTCAAATTCCTCAGGGCTATCATGTTCCTCACTGTGTAGGCAATCCGCACTGGCGAATTCCTAACTCCTCAGTCAGAACAAATTCCTCAGTGACCAGAAGAACTTTGTCTCTGTCAATGAAGAAATTGATTGAACTGTATGAGATTTCCAAAGGCTTCACTCGAAGGGTTTGGTAGATGTAGGATTTTGAGTTGAGCATCACTTGGAAATTTTTCCTTAGTATTTCCTCGACCCCGTTTAACAGTACGGTGTTTCCTATGACTCAAGAAAGAGAAAAACAAAACTATGAAAACGAAAGTCTTCAAGCTCCATATTCCTCGCATGAATATCAAGTCTTCATGGTAACACCAATTTCTTCACTTTCAAAGTCTTCATGAAAGTCTTCAGAAATACCAAAGTCTTCAGAAATACCAAAGTCTTTAGTCGAAGATATACATTTTTAGGGGTCGACTTTCCCTGTAAATATCAAACTCCTCATAGACTTATAGACCTATGTACACTCACAAACACATTAGTCCCTTAACCTATAAGTCTTCAATACACCAAAATCACTAAGGGGCACTAGATGCACTTAAAATCTCCCCCTTTTTGGTGATTGATGACAATATAGGTTAAGTTTTCAATGGGATAAACATGTGAAATGTAAGTACTGATGTTGAGGAATTTGATTGCAAGATATAGAAGAACTCCCCCTGAAGATGTGCATAGTGAGGAATTTGCTTTTGAAGCAATGCACACTTGAAGAGTTGAATCATGGAGATCTCCCCCTATATCTTGTAATTCATACACGCATTTGACATATGATATGAAGAATTTGAAATGCATGATGAAATATGGTGCCTGATGAAATTCAGCATGCGTGCAGTAACATTAATGAGGAACAAGCATGCAGAATAACATATCGAGAGTATCAAAGCACAGTGCATCAAAAGTATCAGGGCACCATCGGGTTTAAGATTACAACTCGATCCAATAAAGTTTCAGAAGAACGAGAGTTGTAACTTAACAAAAAACGCCCATATAATAGACCCGCTTGAAGACTAACTCAAATTTTCCCCCTTTGTCATCGAATGACCAAAAGGATCGAAACTGAGGACTAATGCCCCTGAAGAATATCAAGTTGATGGAGGAGCGCCAGCATTGTTGGGGTCGGTTGTAGTAGTAGGGCCTGCCGCAGTGTTGTCCAAGTCTTCATTTTCATCAGTCTCGCGTGATGAAGAATAGGAGCTGGCCACCAAGGAAGGAACTTTGACCTTCTTGAATTTCTTCGGTGGAGGTGCAGACCAGTCAAATTCTTCCTTGAGACCCATATTTTTCAGATCTATAGTGCTGTAGACATGAGATAGAACAGCCCAGGTACGGTTGAAGGTTTCATGGAGGTAGTATTGGTTTTTCTTCACTGCATTGTGTGTTGAGGTCATGTTGTGAAGAATTGAACCAAGCTGATGCTTGACCCATTTATGATTGCGATCAACCTTCTGATGAAGACTGAGGAGTAACTCACGATCAGTCATCACCCTGGGAGTTGTGGCTTGAGGATTTTGCTTGGCGGCAGAGTCATGTGTGGCAGAGTCATCATTGGTGGAGTAGGATGCAGCCTTGCGAAATTGACCATCCAATGGACGAATGCCTTCATCTATCACATCAGATGCCTTGCCTTTGTCATCAGCTGAGGAATATGTCCGTTTGAGGACTTCAATGGGAGGCAAGTAGCTGCCATGGTTCAAAGTGTCAGCTTTGTAATTTAGTGAAGCCCTTGTCCTGATGAATCTCATAATCCATGGTGCATAAGGCTTCAGCTCAAATGGTGACATAGCAATATTCGCCAGAGTCCTCATGAAGAAATCATGGAAGTTGACGGGAACGCCATGAATGATATTGAAAAGCATGTTCTTCATGATGCCAACAACCTCTTCATCATTTGAGTCGTGGCCTTTGATAGGACTCATTGTCTTCGACAGAATGCGATAGACAGTCCGGGGCACATATAGTAATTCCTTGACGAGGAATTTGGTTCGTGGAGCCTGCCCTGGCTTCAAAGGCTTCATCAACATTTGCATGAAATGATTTGAAAGTTCAGGTTCACTGTAGACACAACGAGCACCGTCAAGGGGAGGACTGAGTGGGAGGGCACGAAGCAATTCAGTTGCTGGTGCCTTGTAGTGAGTATTTTTTGACATCCAGTCCAACACCCATGAATTCACATCTTCAGAGTTCCCTGTGATGTGCAGCGTTGCATAGAATTGAAGAATGAGTTCTTCATTCCAGTCACAGATGTCAGTGCAGAAATTTAGCAATCCAGCATCGTGAAGGACACTGAGGACTGGCTCGAAGCACGGCAGAGACTCCATGTCTACATGAGGAATGTGTTCATGATCGAAGACTTTGTCTTTGTTGAACAGTACCGAGGAATAGAAATTTGCTTGACTAGCAGTCCAGAAACGCCTCTTCCTTATGCGAGCAGAGTCATAGGGGTTATAATCAGTGAAGAACACATGCTCGCTGAAGAAATCTTCAGCCTTGAACTTTTGCTTCTTTGAGAATGGATCCGTTGGCTTGGGCACGGGAGTGTCAGTGAGTTGCATCACAACATCTGGAACCGCAATCTCAGGTTCTTCAGGCTGAGGAATTTCTGGTTCCTCTTCAGTAGCAGGCTGCGTGTTCAAGGGTTCAACAACAACAGCTTCTTTAGCACTAGCGGCTGGAATGTCTTCTTGTATAGACGAGGTGGGATGAGTTTCTTCAGAGCCCATTTGAACAGTTGGTGCAGGGGATTGAGGTATTTGTTGAAGTGGGGTGAAGAGTGGAGTATTGGGGTGCTGACTTTCCCAAAAGTCATCATTCATCACTGGCGTTGTGCACCCAATGTCCATGTCTTCATCTTCAATTTCTTCAACGCCAGCCTCTTCAGCTGTGAACTGAGGCATTGGCGAGGAAGCAACAGTCATTGAAGGGATCACATCCACTTCAATTTCTTCATCAACCTGCTCTGACGAAGCAGCAGATTGATGTTCTTCATTAGACCCGCTTGGGATCACATATTCCTCACCAAAAGGAACAAGGTCCTTTGATGACATGGTGGAAATTGGAACAACATCAATTGGATTCTCAATAGAGCTTGTCAGAGGCTTCATCTTCTTTGGAGCTGAAGATTCTGAAGCACTAGATGCTTTCCTTTTCTTCATTGTAGCTCGCTCTGCAGCCTTGGTCTTCTTCACATCGAATGCACATGGAAGAATTGGAGTTGGTGTAGGCGCAGATGGAACTGAGGTTTCTGGTTGAATTTCCTCAGGCGCAACTGATGCAGTTGCCCTTACATTTTCAGTTTCTTCAGGTGCACCACTAGTGGATGCCCTGACAATTTCTTCAGCGGCTGGAATGGAGTCATCAGCCCTGGAACCAGCATTTTCTTCAGCAGCTTGAATGTCATCAGTGGTGCTGGCATGTTCTTCAGTTGGCTGATCAGATGCTTCAGCATGAGGAATTTCTTGTTGCGATGGGGCTGCAACATTTGTGAATTTCTCAGTCAGTTTCACAAACCTGACTTTGGCTCCTTGCCAATCAGCATAGTAAGCTTTGAAGTCATTGCTGAGGGTTTTGATTTCAGCTTGGATCTTGAGGAGTTCATCAGGTGTCATATTGACAATGTTATTCTTCAGGAACTTCTCCTTTCTGAACTAAGTCTTCTTGATCTGCCTGGCCTTCTCAAATTTCCATTTCTCTTCAATGATGAAATGGGTCAGCATGTGACTTTGACCAGGAGTCAACTTGAAATCAGGCATAGGAGTATTTGGATCCTTGTGCCAAAGATCAATGTAATCAAGGATCACCCTTGGATCCAAAAGCAGCGGCACATTTATGCCTTTGGCTCTAGCGGCCCTTTCTTGTCGGTCTCTGATGATTTTTGCAAGTTCATCATCATCAGCTTCATCGTCATATGGCACGTGGAAAGCGACCTGTTTCTTCTTCGGACTAGGCCGAGTACCTCGACCAGCCGTTGCCTTAGTCTTCAACCGAGTGGGGCCTGTTGAAGATTTTGGGTCAGCTGAGGAACTTGCTGAGGCACCAGAGGCAATAGAGATGTCTGTAGTCCTTTGGCATGTAGCCAGATGTACAGGTGTTGAGGACTTTGCCGGAGCAGCTGAGGACTTTGGAGGAGGAGCAGTAATTGGTACTGGCCGTGAGGGCTTTGAAGAATCTGGCCGTGAGGGCATTGAAGATTCTGGCCGTGAGGGCATTGCTGAGGAACTTGGCCGTGAGGGCATAGTTGGTGAAGCACTTGGCTTGTGAGCAGGCTTCTTTGCCATTGATTTTCTTGGCTTGACAGAGGCCTCAGTGGCAGCAGCAGCAGCAGCAAAGTCTTCATTGAATTTCCTCACTGCTTCTTTAGCTTGTCTCGCCAACTTAGCTTGGCGCTTGGCCCATTCTTCAGGAAAATCCTCACCATGCTTGATGCTGGTGGGGTCAGCTCTTTGGCCAGGTGCCAATGGAGCTCTTGGGCATGGAGGATTAAGTGCGAATTTCTTCATATACTTTGGAGTCACATATCTGTATTCCCTCCATTCTCTTGCCCATCTCCGTTCAATCTTCTGTATGCGCACCTTGCGCTGAGTTTTGGTTTCTTTTCCGGACTTAGCCTCATCAGGTGTGCAATAATCAGCATAGATGTCCTCAGGTATTTCAAACGCAGTCATGACCTCAGGCTTCTTTCCTCCTTTCTGCGGCCTCTTACCATCAGCCATATTCTTCAGATGAGGAATTTGAACAATCGAATTTTCTGAAGAAGTATGCAACTTTTCTTCGAGGAACGCTGCAAATGAGTTAAGTTGATGAGAACCTAGTGATTCAGCAGCGGACATGAGTACCCTTGATGAAGAACACGACGAACTGTGAAGAAGAACAGTGAAGTTCGTCGATGTAGATCTTCCACGCCCTAACTTGGTGGAGGAAGACAACTACGGCGGCGGCGGAGTGAAGATTTCCGCGGTCGGTGCGAGTACGACGGCGATGAGGTTGAGGCAGTGAAGCTCTTCCTCACCGGCGACGATGGA
Organism: Triticum dicoccoides; assembly: GCF_002162155.2. Taxonomy (NCBI): domain Eukaryota; kingdom Viridiplantae; phylum Streptophyta; class Magnoliopsida; order Poales; family Poaceae; genus Triticum; species Triticum dicoccoides. The sequence goes on along the minus strand of NC_041387.1, from coordinate 318,500,362 downwards.
GTAGCGGCGGCACTAGGGTTTGAGAAGCTCGAGCGAGAGAGAGAGAGCGGTCGAGCAGAGTAAAGGAAGTGAGGAAGGGATGAGGGGGTATTTATAGTCGCAGTGAAAAACTGTTCGCCCGAAGATTTTGGACGAGCCTGCCCCTGACCCTTCTCCTTCGCTTTACATGTGTCACCCACATACTGAGGAGTGGAGATCATGTTAGATCATGGGTGAATAGATAAGTCTATCGTGGGATCCGAAACGGATTGAGCGGTAAAACCGAAAATTTTGATAAGATTAATTTTAAAGTTCGTTCGCAAATTCTTCAGCTGACAAGGACACAGTGAAGATTTTGAACGAGTTTCAAATAGAACACACATGAAGAATTTGTGAATAGATTGGGTTGAGTATAGCATAGAGGGGGAAGGGTCCGATCACATTCACTTAGCAGAAAATGCAACTTGAAGAAATAGCCATAAGTGAATGCTGTAGAGGACATAAACTTATATATATATTGTTGGGGAACGTAGCAGAAATTCAAAAATTTTCCTACGTAACACCAAGATCTATCTATGGAGAGACCAGCAACGAGTAGAAAGGGGAGTGCATCTACATACCCTTGTAGATCGCTAAGCGGAAGCGTTCAAGTGAACGGGGTTGATGGAGTCGTACTCGTCGTGATTCAGATCACCGATGATCAAGTGCCGAACGGACGGCACCTCCGCGTTCAACACACGTACAGCCCGGTGACGTCTCCCACGCCTTGATCCAGCAAGGAGAGAGGGAGAGGTTGAGGAAGACTCCATCCAACAGCAGCACAACGGCGTGGTGGTGGTGGAGGAGCGTGGCAATCCCGCAGGGCTTCGCCAAGCACCATGGGAGAAGAGGAGGAGAACTTGGGAGAGAGGGAGGGGCTGCACCAAAGGCATAAGGTATGTTTGGGAGGCCCTCCTACCCCACTATATATAGGGATCCCA
>NC_041387.1:318472755-318499393 GCF_002162155.2 Triticum dicoccoides | reverse complement strand
CGATGGAAACATTGAAGATTTTGCAAAGTTGAAGAATTTGAAAAACTAAAAAAAAAACTGAGGAATTTCAAAAATGAAGATTTTCAGACACCGTATATATATAGCCATTGGTGGTGGCGTGACCCACCGTATAAGAATGATGATTTCAGACACCGCGTACAATTGTCGTAGGGTTCTAAGAATCAAATTCTTCATTAATTTCTTCACACTTAGAGTGTTATTCTTCATTGATTGAAGAAAAATGTTTCTTCATGTGTTGCACATCTAAGTTATCAATTTTGCATAAGTGTCAGGATGTGTGTCCTTTTCAAAGAACATTCGAAGATTCTAAGATATTTAGCTCACACCGCAACTTGCTAAATCTCTTCTCATCCAAGGGCTTTGTGAAGATATCAGCTAGCTGTTCTTCAGTCTTCACGTGCTCGATGGAGATGTCGCCCTTCAACACATATCATCCAAGGGCTTTGTGAAGATATCAGCTAGCGTTGGAGTAAGGGTGTCTCCAAACTTAAAATTCTGATTCAAATCAGTAATGAGACTCTAACAAACATGGATGCACTTGAGGATAAACGACCCCTATATGTTCAGGAATCAAACTTCAGGAAGATACTGAAAAACCATCTACAGGCCTTGCTCAAATACCAAAATGAGTACTGGCGAAAGAGGTGTACGATCAGGTACTTTCGTTTTGCCGATGAAAACACAAAACTCTTTCAGTCTTTGGCCACAGAGAGGTACAAACACAATACTATTGCCATGCTCAGAGTTGGGGAAGTCGATATACATGACCATGTTGGCAAGGAGGGGGTACTGTTCAATACATATAGAGACCGTTTGGGTTTTTCTAAACCTACCAACATGAAATTTGATCTTTCTAGGATCATTCGCAGGATTGATGGACTGGACCAGCTGAGCGCGCCATTCTCTAATGATGAAATAGATGCTGTGGTTAAGGAAATGCCAAATGACAGAGCACCTGGCCCGGATGGGTTTAATGGCTGCTTCCTTAAGAAATGCTGGCAAATTATCAAGACAGATTTCTATGATCTCTGTCACGCATTTCATGCAGGTGGTCTGGATATCACTAGCATAAGTGAGGGTTACATCACCTTGATTCCCAAAAATTCCTCTCCGGAGACGGCTAATGACTTCAGACCAATCACCTTACTCAACTGTTGTCTAAAAGTCATTACAAAGATCCTGGCGAACCGACTGCAGAAAGTGATCCTAAAAATTATTCACAGGAATCAGTATGGATTTATCAAAGGTAGGACCATCCAGGATTGCCTGGCGTGGTCGTACGAATACATTCATCAGTGCCACTCGTCTGGAAGAGAGATCATATTGCTCAAACTAGACTTTGCTAAGGCCTTTGACACGATCGAGCATGCCCCCATGCTGGAAATCATGAAGCACATGGGCTTTGATGATAGGTGGCTGGGCTGGATGAAACTGATTTTTGGCTCGGGAGTTTCATCCGTCCTCTTGAATGGCGTTCCTGGCCGGAAATTCAAATGCAAATGTGGAGTACGACAGGGTGACCCTCTCTCGCCACTAATCTTTGTTCTTGCTGCTGATCTGCTACAAGCTGCGATCAATGATGCTTATGCTCAGGGATTGCTAGAGCTACCCATTCCACGTGAAAATGCAGGTGACTTCCCGGTGGTGCAGTATGCTGACGACACGATCTTGGTTATGCAAGCTTGTCCTACATAGGCAATCCGTATGAAACTTATCTTGGAGGATTATGCGGCTTCGGTAGGGCTCAAAATTAACTTCCATAAATCGACCCTCATACCCATCAATGTTGATCATCAGCGTGCCGGGGGGTTGGCGGAAGTGTTTGGTTGCTCGGTTGGTTCCCTGCCGTTTACATACCTTGGTCTTCCCATGGGGACAACGAGACCGACAGTTCTTGATCTCATGCCATTAGTCCATTCGGTTGAGAGGAAAACCTCCACTGCCCTAACACTAATGTCGTCAGGGGCCAAACTAACATTGGTCAATTCGGTGGTCACCTCCATGTTGATATATGCAATGTGTACGATCAAGCTACACCCAAAAATAGTTGAACATCTGGACAAACTCCGCCGCTATTGTCTATGGGCAAAAAATTCTGATGATGGGATCAAATCCAACTCCCTTGCTGCATGGGAGCTTGTTTGTCGACCGAAACGGTGTGGTGGCCTTGGTGTTATTAATGTCAGAATACAAAATACCGCGCTTCTCCTTAAATACTTGTTCAAATTCTACAATCGTGAAGATGTACCCTGGGTTCAGCTGATCTGGGAAACGCACTACCCAAACAAGGTGCCGCACACCGCCGAGCCAGTGGGTTCCTTCTGGTGGAAAGATGTAATGCAGCTCAGTGGAATCTTCCGTGGGATCACCAGGGTAGTCCCCGAAGATGGTCGTACCTCACTTTTCTGGAAGGATGTCTGGTTGGGAGACCCAGCCTCCACATTAATGGATACGCATCCGCGGGCATTCTCATATGCCCTAAATGAGGATGATTCTGTTGCCAAGATCCTCAAATCCACTGATCCTGCCTCGATCTTCAGTCTGCCTCTTTCGATCCAGGCCAGGGAAGAGATCAGAGAGATACAGCAAAGGTCCGCACACGTCGGTCTGGGCAGTGGATCGGTTGATACTTGGGTCTGTGACCTGGGACGATACTCGTCTAAGAAATACTATATCCACTGCTTCAGACAGGTTATGGCTGATGAGGCCTTTGGATGGCTATGGAAAGCCAAATGCCCGATCAAGTTCAAGATGTTTGGGTGGCTGCTTATGGTAGATCGGTTGAACACCAGGAATATGCTGAAGCGACGGCACTATAATGTGGATGGGGGCGACTATAGTTGCATGCTCTGCCAAAACCCACCCGAGGAAACCGTGGAACATCTCTTCTTCACGTGCCCTTTTGCCCAACAATGCTGGAGTAGGATTGGTCTGATGTGGCCAGGGGGGACCAACAGACTTGCCATTTTGCATGGTGGTAGAGAAGACTGGCGTCGGCCGCTTTTCATGGACATCTTCTTGCTTGCTGCTTGGAGCCTGTGGATGGAAAGGAACAACCAACATTTCAGGAGGATCCCGCATTCGTTTGGGGCATGGTTAGCTAGATTTAAACATTTGCTGGGTTTGGTGACCCACAACTGTCCGGAGAAGGTTCATCCTTTCCTCTCTGATTTCATTGTTAGTTTGGGCAGCTAGCTTTGTATCAATCATGGCCGGGGGGGCCTAAAACCCCTTTGTAACACAAATGTAACTATTCTGTTGTGAGTAATACAAAGTCAGTGGGAGCCTCTCCCACTGTCACCAATTCCTCAAAAAAAACACGTGATCACGAAGAAAATGATGACGAATCTGAATGTGCTTTGTCTTCGAGTGCTGAACTGGGTTGTGAGCAATCTTGATGGCACTCTCATTGTCATAGAGGAGAGGCACATTCTTCACGTTGATGCCGTAGTCCTTGAGGGTTTGCTTCATCCATAGCAGTTGAGCACAGCAAGAACCAGCAGCAATGTACTCAGCCTCTGCAGTAGACAGTGATACGTAGTTCTGTTTCTTCGAGGACCAACAGACCAAAGATCGTCCGAGGAAATGACAAGTACCAGATGTTGACTTGCGGTCCACATGATCACCAGCATAGTCAGAGTCAGAATATCCAATGAGATCAAAAGTAGAGCCCTTGGGGTACCATAATCCTAGTGTTGGTGTGTGAGCTAGATATCGAAGAATATGCTTCACAGCCTTATGGTGTGATTCCTTCGGTGCAGCTTGAAATCGGGCACACATGCAAACACTAAGCATTATATCTGGCCTAGATGCACATAAGTACAATAACGAACCAATCATGGAGCGGTATACCTTGTGATCAAAGTCAATACCATTTTCATCAGTTCATAGATGGCCATTTGTGGGCATAGGAATTTTGACGCCTTTGCAGTCTTGCATGCCGAATTTCCTCAGAACTTCCTTGAGGTATTTCTCCTGAGATATGAATATACCATTGTGCTGTTGACGAATTTGAAGACCTAAAAAGAATTTCAACTCTCCCATCATAGACATTTGATATTCTTCACTTATCATATAGGCAAATTCATCACTATAACGTTGGTCAGTACAGCCAAAGATAATATCATCAACGTATACTTGGCACACAAATAGTTCACCATCATAAGATTTAGTAAAGAGAGTAGGGTCGAGTGAACCGGGTGTGAAGCCATTCTTCATGAAGAATTCCTTCAAAGTGTCATACCACGCCCGAGGGGCCTGCTTGAGGCCATACAGGGCCTTGTTGAGTCTGAAGACTTTGTCAGGATTCTTTGGATCTTCAAAACCTGGGGGTTGAGCAACATATACTTCTTCCTCAAGCTTACCATTGAGGAATGCACTTTTCACATCCATTTGTTGTAAGATAATATTATGATGGTTAGCATAAGCAAGTAATATGCAAATAGCCTCAAGTCTAGCAACATGTGCAAAAGTTTCATCGAAATCAATTCCTTCAACCTGTGTGTAGCCTTGAGCTACAAGTCGTGCCTTATTCCTCACCACAAGGCCATTTTCATCTTGCTTGTTGCGGTAGATCCACTTTGTGTCGATGATATTATGCTTGTGAGGATCTGGACGTTTGACCAGTTCCCAGACATTGTTGAGCTCGAACTGATGTAATTCTTCTTGCATGGCCTGAATCCACTCAGGCTCCAGAAATGCTTCATCTACCTTAGTAGGCTCTGTAATAGAGACAAAATCATAGTGCCCACAAAAGTTAGATAAATGTGAGGCTTTTGAGCGTGTGAGAGGACCTGGCGCTCGAATGTCATCGATGATCTTTTCAACTTGCACTTCTTTTGCAATGCGAGGATGAGCTGGTTGTCGTTGAGGAATTTGATTAGCATTTTCTTCAGCACCATTTTCTTCAGCATTTCCATCAGGTGCACCAGCTCGATTTTCTTCACGTTCTGGAATGAATTCTTCAACAGATTCTTCGGTAGGAATAACATCCTCAGTAGCCTTGAACTTGATAGAATCCTCAGGTTCTGGTTCATCTATCACAGAAGGTAGGTGCTCTCTTTGCGAGCCATTAGTTTCGTCGAACTGCACATCTACAGTTTCAACAACCTTGTGAAGAACGTTGTTGAAGACTCTGTAGGTGTGCGAGTCCTTTCCGTAACCAAGCATAAAACCTTCATGTGCTTTCGGTGCAAATTTAGCATTGTGATGAGGATCTCTAATCCAACATTTAGCACCGAAGACTTTGAAGTAACTCACATTGGGTTTCTTGTCAGTGAGGAGTTCATAGGCAGTCTTGAAGAATTTGTGAAGATAGACTCGATTGATGATGTGGCACGCAGTATCAATTGCATCAATCCAAAAACGACGAGGCATTTTGTATTCATCAAGCATAGTGCGAGCCATTTCAGCGAGGGTTCTGTTCTTGCGCTCCACGATGCCATTCTGCTGAGGGGTATAAGGAGCAGATAACTCATGAGTAATACCAAGTTCATCAAGATAGCCATCAAGACCGGAATTCTTGAACTCGGTCCCATTGTCAGTTCTGATGTGCTTGATCTTCACACCAAAGTTGGTTGAAGCCCTCGAGGAAAATCGTTTGAAGATTTCCTGCACTTCATGTTTGTAAGTGACAATGTGTACCCATGTGTAACGAGAATAGTCATCAACAATAACAAAGCCATATAGAGATGCATCATTCGAAACAGCAGAATAATGATTAGGACCAAAGAGATCCATGTGAAGTAATTCGAATGGCCGAGTAGTGGTCATGATAGTCTTCACTGGATGCTTGGCCTTTGTCATCTTTCCAGCTTCACAAGCTCCGCATAAGTGATCCTTAAGGAATTTGACATTCTCAATGCCAATGACATGCTTCTTCTTCGCAAGCGTGTTCAGATTCCTCATGCCAGCATGACCAAGTCATCGATGCCATAGCCAGCCTTCTGAGGCTTTTGCAAGTAAGCACATTGCTGGTTGTGGTCCTGTAGAGAAATCAACAATATACATATCTCCTCTCCTAAAGCCTTCGAAGACTTTGGAATAGTCAGCTTCCATGATCACAACACATAGATATCTTCCAAACACAACAACCATATCGAGATCACAAAGCATTGAGACAGACATGAGGTTGTATCCTAAGGACTCGACAAGCATGAGTTTGTCCATGTGTCGATCCTTTGAGACCGCAACCTTACCTAGACCCAATACCTGACTTTCGCCTTTGTCAGCAAAGATGATGTGCTTCATATGTGACAGTGTTAAGGGAGCATCCATCAATAGACTCTTGTCACCAGTCATGTGATTTGTACATCCACTATCTAGAACCCACTCGTTGGCTTTGGGCTAATCATCCTGCAGATGAATTAGTGCAACTTACGATCTCATATACTTCATCAGTGAAGAATATGATATCAAGTTCATCAAATGAATTTCATCAAACAGTAAAACAGATATTTCAGTATGAGGACGTGTGAAATGAAAGTTCATTTCATCATGATTCGCCTGCGCCCTTTCAGGCATTTTGTCAGGCCTCCGGCAAATTCTTCAGACGTTTAAAGCACGTCTGGAGACCCGACCCTGCATAAGAGATTAGTTCTTTTTCTTCACCACCCACATCTGAAGGGGTGGCAAAGAGTTCATCACTCTGCGAGCACCATATGAGAAAGGTGGCATAGAAGCCAATCCATTGCGTTTCACATAAGAGGGGTTAGGGTAAGCATATGAATAAGCAGAGAAATCCTTCGAGGACTTATGAACATAATGATTTGAAGAATAATCCGCATATTCATAGCCCTTAGCTCTACCCTGCGAAACAGAGGGGTTAGCACGATGATGATCATATGAGGACTTTGATCCATTTGAGGAATTTGATCCATGTGAAGAATTAGGTCCATATGAAGAATTTGATCTGGGGTTCCTGTTCTTCACATGTGGTGTCATGAGAACATTCACCTGAAGACTTCCAACATAACTTTTGGGAACCCAGATTTTCTTCATAGGGGAACCATTCCTACAGTTAGTCCCAACATATCTAGCAAATACTTCACCATTCTGATTTTTGAACAGTTTATAGTTGGAGTCAAATGACTCATCAGAAGAATGAGAAGATTCACATGTAAAGCCAGGTAAGTTAGATGGATCAACTGGAGGTCCCTTTGCAGCAACCCATGAGGTTTTGGGGTACTGCTCAGGTTTCCAATATGTTCCATCAGCACTGAGTTTCCTCTCAAAGGCAATACCCTCTTTCCTAGGGTTTCTATTGAGGATCTGCTTTTTGAGCACATCACAAAGAATCTGATGCCCTTTGAGGCTTTGTACATGCCTGTCGTGTACAATTCCTTCAGCCCTGCATCATTAGTGATACTAGCAATGTCCTTAGATGAGGAATTAGTGATAGCCGAGGCAGGTGAAGAATTTGTAACTGTTGAAGCATTTGAACATTCAGGTGAAGAATTAGCAGATTCACGTTCAATGCACTTTAAGCATGGAGAAACAAATTCTTCTTGAGTAGCGCTGCTTTGTTGAGCAAGTAATGAATCGCGATCCTTCTGGAGATCTTCATAACTCACTCTTAGCTTCTCAAGATCTTGCTTTCTTTGAAGAAATTCATAAGAAAGCTTCTCGTGATCAGATAAGAGAGTGTTATGATGACTTTGAAGATTGTCAAACTTAGACTGAAGTCTCTGAAGATTTTTAGTTAAGTCTTTAGTGCGGTCCATTTCATCACCCAACATATCATCACTTTTGTCTAGCATGTTTTGAAGTTTTTCAATAGCCTTTTGTTGTTTCACAACAATCTTAGCAAGTTTAGAGTAACTAGGCTTAAGATTTTCATCAGATTCATCCTCACTAGATTCAGAGGAGGGGTATTTTGTTACCTTGGCACCTTTTGCCATGAAGCAATAGGTGGGAGCGTAGTCAGCATTGTCTTCGTCAGCCTTGTTGGTGCGGTCAATTTCTTTAGAGTTGAAGATAGACTTGCTGATGAAAGCAGTAGCGAGAGCCAGACTCGCCACACCAGACTCTGACTCCTCAGATGCCTCCTCTTCTTCATGTTCCTCAGATTCAGCTTCAGAGTCCATTTCCTTGCCAATGAATGCCCGAGCCTTTTTGGAGCTGCTCTTCTTGTGAGATGAAGACTTTGAGGATTTTGATGATGAAGATTTTGAAGATTTCTTCTTCTTCTTAGCGTCATCAGAACTATAATCCTTGTATTTCTTCTTCTTTAATTCCTTTTCCCATTGAGGACAATCCTGAATATAGTGACCAGGTTTCTTGCATTTGTGGCAAAGTCTTCTCTTATAGTCACTTGATGAGGAATCACTTCTTCTTGAGGATTTTACAAAGCAACCACGTCTTGAGAACTTCTGGAACTTCTTTACAAGTAGTGCAAGCTCCCGACTCAATTCTTCAGGATCACCGAGGCTACTACCAGAGTCTTCACATTCAGATTCAGACACAGCCTTGGCCTTCAGGGCACGTGTTTTGCCATAGCTTGAACGATAGAGATCTCTCTTTTCAGCAAGCTGGAACTCATGAGTATTTAGCCTCTCGAGGATATCAGCGGGATCTAATGACTTGTAATCAGCTCGCTCTTGAATCATCAGTGCCAGAGTATCAAATGAGGAATCTAGCGATCTCAACAATTTCTTCACCACCTCATGGTCGGTGATGTCAGTGGCGCCAAGCACTTGAAGCTCATTTGAGATGTCAGTGAGGCGATCGAAGGTTTGCTGAACATTTTCATTGTCGAGTCTTTTGAAGCGGTTGAAGAGATTGCGAAGAACGTCAACACGAGAGTCACGTTGAGTTGAGACTCCTTCATTTACTTTGGAGAGCCTATCCCAGATAAGCTTAGCAGTTTCCAAAGCACTCACTCTTCCATACTGTCCTTTGCTCAGATGGCGACATATGATATTCTTCGCTTGAGAATCGAGTTGCTTGAATCTCTTCACATCAGCATCATTCAGAGAAGGTGTGACTGAGGGAACACCATTTTCCACAACGTACCAGAGATCATTGTCAATTGCTTCAAGATGCATTCGCATCTTATTCTTCCAGTAGGGGTAGTCCGTGCCATCGAAGGTAGGACACCCAGCGGAGACCTTGATCATACCTGCGGTCGACATAACTAGAACTCCAGGTGATTAAACCAAAATCACATAGAACAAGGGAGTACCTTGCTCTGATATCAATTGAAAGTGCGTTATATCGACTAGAGGGGGGGTGAATAGGCGATATTTATAAATTCTTCACTGAGGAATTTGCCGGTGAGGAAATTCCTTAGCGAAGAACTACTAGCAGCGGAATAAGTACTCAGAAGTAAACATAACAGGATACAGACATAGTCATCATGATAAAATGAAGACAAGCACAGAGTACAGAAAGCGTAAACACAGGATAACACAAGATGAAGACAAACAGACTGAAGAAATTGAACTGAGGAAATTGAGAAAGTCTTCAGTCAAAGTCTTCAAACACAGATATGAACAATCACTCAACACAGTAATGAGGAAATGAAAGAGTTGAGGAAATAGAACCAGTAAGGTTGGTGAAGACAATGATTTGGTAGACCAGTTCCAACTGCTGTCTCAGTTGTACATCTGGTTGGAGCGGCTGAGTATTTAAACTCGAGGACACGCAGTCCCGGACACCCAGTCGTTGAGCACGCAGCTCAGGACACCAAGTCCTCACCGTATTCTCCTTGAACTAAGGTCACACAGACCTCGTCCAAACACTCGTGGTAAGTCTTCAGGCGACTTCCAAACGTTCACAGACTTGGTCACTCGGCGATCCACAATTCCTCTTGGATGCTCTAGACCATGACGCCTAACCGTCTGGGAGAAGCACAGTCTTCAAAGGTAACAAGCGTCGGATCCACGCAGGATCGATCTCTTCAGTGATGCTCAATCACTTTGGGGTTTGTAGGTGTTTGGGTTTGGGTTTTTCCTCACTCGATGATTTTCGCTGAAAGTCCTCGGAGGATGGGTTGCTCTCAAATGACAAGTGTCAGTTTCTCTTGGAGCAGCCAACCAACTAGTGGTTGTAGGGGGCGGCTATTTATAGCCTAGGGAGCAGCCCGACATGATAAGACATAAATGCCCTTGTCTTATATGACCGTTAGATGGATAAGATATTTTGGGACAGCTGGCGCGCAGCACAGCAACGGTCGGAAATTTGACTCTCAAATTCCTTAGGGCTATCATGTTCCTCACTGTGTAGGCAATCCGCACTGGCGAATTTCTAACTCCTCAGTCAGAACAAATTCCTCAGTGACCAGAAGAACTTCGTCTCTGTCAATGAAGAAATTGACTGAACTATATGAGATTTCCAAAGGCTTAACTCGAATGGTTTGGTAGATGTAGGATTTTGAGTTGAGCATCACTTGGAAATTTTTCCTTAGTATTTCCTCGACCCCCTTTAACAGTACGGTGTTTCCTATGACTCAAGAAAGAGAAAAACAAAACTATGAAAACGAAAGTCTTCAAGCTCCATATTCCTCGCATGAATATCAAGTCTTCACGGTAACACCAATTTCTTCACTTTCAAAGTCTTCATGAAAGTCTTCAGAAATACCAAAGTCTTCAGTCGAAGATATACATTTTTAGGGGTCGACTTTCCCTGTAAATATCAAACTCCTCATAGACTTATAGACCTGTGTACACTCACAAACACATTAGTCCATTAACCTATAAGTCTTCAATACACCAAAATCACTAAGGGGCACTAGATGCACTTACACAGGCCAAGTCAGAGTACAAGAGATTGAGATCTTCAAAGGACCAGCATGAGGAGCAAGAGGACTAAGATCAAGCCAGAGAAGCCAGATGGCACCAGGAGAAGAACCTACCTTGCCGGGCAAGAGGACTTGGCAAGAATGGGGCCACCCTCGGAAGCAAGCAACCAAGGCATCCCGGCAGGGCCTGCCAGGATTCACGAGGACAAGGAACACCTCATCAACCGCTCCCCCACAACTCACATCATAGACCAGTGTGGTGTCAAGCCGCAAAGCAATTAAGTGGCAACCATTCGCCACATGGTAGCCCCTTTCTACAGGAAAACCTACAAATGACACTCGTCCTATGACGTGTCGAACAAGCAGGCGTGGAGCTGGCAGAATAAGCCTGGCAAGGCTTGCCGGGCAAGAAACAATGTGACGTTGAGCGGCGCATTTGATGTGCCCTGTTAGCCTGCAAAGTTAGGTATGACAACACTATTTGCTATCTTATCAGTGTCTAATGACTAATTTGCCACTGTGGTGACCCCTTAACCTATAAAAGGAGACCCATGGCAACCGTAGAAGGGGTTGGAGAGTTGATCGAGCACTCGCGACGCTGGAGAGCTAGTTGCCCGTATGAAGCATAGGCCACTTGCCGCCCCTGCCGGGCAAGTGTACCATGCACCACCACCACTCTTCCACCATCAATCCACCAAAGCAGGAGTAGGGTTTTACGCCCCACGGTGTCCCAAACTTGGGTAAAATTCTCGTGTGATCCCTACCGCGCTGCCCCATGCTCCTCTGCTCTTTGTGCAACGTGACTTCCCCCCTGCCGAACCAGCAAGGGGCCGCTTGGTCCCATAGGTGGCCGTGCTTTCCCGCGACACTTCCGCTACCGACCAATTCTTACCCACATCTCTTTGAGATTTTGAGTTACAGTTCCCGTTTCCTACGGTGCTTTGGCTAATTAGGGATGGTTCGACATCAACACCACCGCCACTCATCATTGCCATGGACTCAACATTGACAACAACCACTTCACCATTTGACACCACAATCGTAAGCAAGGACGGTAACTCCGACGACATCGTTGCATTTTCCCTTGCCATTGCATTGATAACCCCGAGCCATTTGTGTCACTTTCCCACCAAGACTAGCCACTTGAGAATAGCCGGGCTACGTTAATTGTGCACTTTAGTGATGCATATGCCGCATAGCTTCATAGCATGCTCATATCACCTTATCATCTATTGTGTCATAAGTTCCCTGTGCATATATCATTGCTATCTTGGATTGTGCATTTCACATAAGTGGCAGAGCATCATACACACAAAAAGAGCAAGCTTTTAAGCCAAAGGAAAATAATGCAAAGATTTTGTAATCAATTTCATCGAGCCATAGTGCATACCATTAATCATCTCGGGTCATACATACATAGCATACTTGGGATAGAGGAATGACATGTTCGGCGTTCTGGCGATCACAACCAGGCGAGGGGCGTCGCCCGCAATGAGAACAATAATCCGCATGCCACCAGGTCCAAGGACAGGGCCGTGCTGCCTACGAGCGGCACGGCGTACTCCAGGGATAATAGGGCGCACGTCAAGATGCCTACACTGACGCCCACGCCGCGACCATCTCAGGTCGCGCGCGACGAGCAGCACCACGGTGTCGACGGCTCCAAGCATCTCCACGACAAGGGTCATGCAGATCATCCTCAAGATATGCAAGGCCAACATGCACCCCAGCACATTAGCAAGAATAGGCCAGGGTCGCAGGTTCGAGATGGAGCTACTACTAGATCAGTTGGAAGCAAGAACACCTCTCGCTTGTCGCGCCTTTCCATGCCAGCCACGCCATAAGAAGCACTGGCACGTGCTCAACTACTTTTGGAGTTTCCTCCTACTGCTGAGAAGGTGGAGAAGTGGAGAGCCACCATCCAAAGTCTTGTTGGTTTCACCAACAACGACAAGCCGCAGCGGGTGGGATCTTTACAACAGTAGCCCACCGCTCTGGTGTGCACTACTGGAGAGAGGACTAGAGGTGGAGCAGCCAAGATGCAGTCCCCTCCATGATAGCAACAACAACAGTGGTAGAGCCAGCGGGTCGACATCCATGATGACATGTCCATGGCGTCATCCGATCCACGAGCTCACTGCGACCAGCGCCAAGTTCTCCAAGAACAACACAAAAAAGATGCCCGTACTACCATCAAACAGTGACTGGAAGCACGCCATCAATCTGATAGGCTCGAGGGGCCCACTGTAGATGAGCCCACACCAGGGTATCCCAGCGACTTGCCTTACGAGGTGGGTTGTCCATTGTTTACTCGTGAGCTACGATACGTCCAGTGGCCCAATTCCCGGAACTTCAAGCCAGAAGTGCCGGAGAGGTACGACGGCAAGACTCACCCGTCAGAGTTCTTGAGCATCTACACCATTGCGGTCTAGGCTGTTAGAGCTCGTGGCGACAAGATATTCGCCAACTAATTTCCATTGGTGCTCAAGCCCAATGTCAGACTGTGGTTGATGAACTTGCTGGAGAACTCCATCTCCTATTGGGCAGATCTATGCAACAAGTTTGTTGGCGTCTTCACCAGCGGCCACAAGGTTCCTAGTCAGGAAAGTGACTTGCATGTGATCCCACAGTGAGACGACGAGTTGCTCTGCAAGTACATACAGGGATTCAACCGTGTGCAACACAACATTCCCGACATCCATCCTGTAGTTATCATTGCCGCATTCTGCACGAACATGAGGAACCACAAGATGTGGCAAGAAATGGCCATGAGCAAGGTCAGGGATGTCGCCGAGCTCTATGCTCTAGCTGACAGATGTGCACGTGCTGAGGAGGGGAGAAGACTTCCCGAGGAAGATGCTGGCGCAGAAGTCGACTCAAAAGACGACGATGCCCCCACTGCTCGAAGAAAAAGGGCCGCAAGCGCAACATGAGGCGCAAGGGCAAAGTTGTGCTAGCTGTAGAGGGATGTGGCAACGGTGACACCGCCAAGAAGACCAAGACTGAGGGTTCCGGCAAGGAGGTTGCCGTGCGTTCTTCATGTCAAGCCTTGTCGGCTGCCGACCAGGCCGGGGGCTCTGGCAAGCAGTACTGCAAGATCCACCACACCAAGAGCCATGACATCCAAGAGTGCCGACAAGTTGAGCAACTTGTCAAGAAGTAGAAAGCAGAATATGAGAAAAGAGATAAGGAAAAGGCTGAAGGTGCAAGTGGGTCCGGCAAGAAACGTGGTGGCCGAGGAGGTCACCGTGGCAAGGCCAAACAATAGAAGGAGAAGCCTGCTAGAGGCCAAGACAAGAAAGAAGAGGATGATTGTGAGGACGAAGAGGACGATGAGGACTCTAGTGAACATGAGTTCCAAAAAGCCACTGAAGCAATGTGCATTGATGGAGGCGCATCTTTGCACTCCTATCACTGCCAACTCGAGCAGTGGGCGCATGAGGTCAATGCGGTAGAATCGACAGTTGATGCCAAGAAACCATTCAGATGGTCCAACACTCACATCATTTTTATGCCGAGGGCCACCCTGATCGCACAACTGTAGTCAGGTGTTTGCCATTGTTGGTTTCACCAACAATCCGCAAGCACAAGGTAACAAAAATGTTGGTTGACGGTGGGGCTAGTCTCAACTTGATCTCAACTGATGTGGTCAAGAAGCTATAGTTTTCTAACGAGGATCTGAAGAAGACTGGCATGTTTGAAGTCATCAATCCTGGAAGAAGCTAGCTGAAGGGCAAGATTACATTGCTGGTGACATTTGGTAGTGAGCTCAATTACAGGATGGAGAAGATTGTCTTCGATATCGTGAAGATTCCATTGCCATACAATGGGATCCTTGGCCGCCCGGCATTGGCAAAATTCATGGCAGCATCCCACTATGCATACAACACATTGAAGATGCTAGGACCGATGAGCGTCATCACCATCCATTCTGGCAAGAAGGATACGCTGATCTGTGCTGAACAACTCTACTGGGAAGCAGTTGCAGCATCTGCCGCCAAGGCACTTCCTCCTGCCGACATAGCTCCCGGGGAAAGAAGAGGAAGAAAACCGGCAAGACCACCAAAGAAAAGCTAAGATGGAAAACTTTCAAATGAATTCTTTGTTGAAGAGCTACTTTCCCTTGAACGTTTTTAGATTTTGAATGAAAAACCTGTACGCGAAGGAACCTTGTCGTGATCGGCCGCTGTAACATCCCAAATTTTCAATTTGGAATGTTATACATAGGACATCATATGCATATCATATTTTAATTGCATTTCGATTGGATCCTAGAAATTCTAAGCAACTCAAGGACCCACGGAGAGAGTTGGGGTTTTCGTTTATTTTCATATTTGAATTTTCTCAAATTTGAAAAGAGGATCATTTTGGTTTTATTGTTTTTCTCTCCAAAATATTTCTATTACAAAATAAAAGAGAGGGGATAAGATGACTTCCCAAAATAAAAGAAATATTGCAGGAAAAATGTTAAAATCAATTATTCTTTTTGTTTGGATTTTTATTGCTATTTTATTTGAATTAGGAAAAAAGTGCGTTTTTCAAATTGCATTAGTAGCCCAAATAAATGTTCACTTTGTCCGCAATATTATTAGAGGACCGTGAAAGTTTATTTTAGGATTTTTGGACTCTGTTTAGTATTTCTTTTATTTGATTTTCTGCGTATGTTTAAAAAAAGCGCAACCGACCTATCGGGTCGTGCCCAAGCCGGACTCTCCTGGCCGGCCCTTTAAAGGACAAGGCCTGACTGCCCTGCAGCCCAATCGCCAGCCCCACCCGAACCCTAGCTCCGCCATGCCCGAACCCTAGCGCTGCCCCGCCTCGGACCCCGCGCCGCTGCCGCCGCCGCCCCGGCCCGCGCCGCCGCCGCCCTGCGCGCCACCGCCGACCTCCCCGCCACCGGAGCCACCGCCGCGGCCACCCGCCGCCGCCGCCGACGACATCGCCAGAGGTAGCCGCCGCCACTGTCATCGTTTTTTCCGGTTAAGTAAAAACCGTCATTTTTTTTAGAAAACCCTAGATCTGTTTTTTTAGATAGGTTTGGTTTTCGTTGGTTTATTTATTTAGCGGACGTTCGTCCGTTCATTCGTTTAACGAACGTCGTTCACCGATTAGGTTCTGCTAACGAACGTTCGTTCATTAGTCTGTTCGTCTCATTTTATTTTCCAGGGTTTTATGTGCGAATTGTTTGATTGCGATTTCTGCCCTGATCTTTGATCTAGTATAACTTTTGCTCGTTTATCCAAATTAGACGAAACTGGCGCCTAAATCTTCGTCCCGAAGCCCTCTTTCTGTTTAACCAACTTGAACATGATTTTGGTACTGTAAAATTTGACTTTAGTCCAGATTAGTAAACGAATCTTGTTTCGTTTGTATCTTAAGTTTCGTTGCTCCGTTTGAGTTGATTCTTTTTACAATCGAAGCTCTTCAGTTCAATTTTCCACTTGGATCTTCTTATTTGAGTTTTACCCATGCATCTATGCTTGAGTTCTTATGTATGCTATTGTTTGCTTGCGATAGAATTCCCGGAGTGCAAAGCGTGCTACTACGAGTCTCTAGGTTTTGCAGATCGTCAGCAAGGCAAGTAATACTTTGATCATATCCCTTTATTACCCAGTTTTTATGCATTAGTTACAATCCTCAAACATTGCATGATTAGGAGCTGATAACATGTGGGTTTGGGAAGGAGATGATGAGGTAGAACCCATTGCCTTTTTATTATCAAACCTTTGGGAGTTACTTCTACGTTATGCTCAGGATTGCTATGCTATGCTTGTAGATGTGGATTGGGTGAGTGTATCCATGACAGATGTGAGAGTTGTTAATTAATGGTTAACTTAAGGTGGCTACTTAAACACACATCTGGGTGGATTGGTTGCGGGCACCTGGAGAATCCAGTGTTGTCCTATGATTTCCCAGAGTACCCGTGAGATCATCCTACGGTTCGCCACCCAGGCTCAAAGGGATCATAAGATTATTCATGCTAGAAACTTTCGTGTGCAGCCACAAGCTATTATGGGCTCTAGCATAGTTGAGTAGGTTGCATGACCTTTTTCAGTTGTGGGCTAGTAGATGTAGGGGAAAGTAAGTGTAACTGTCCACCCAGAGTAAAGAGTTAATGTTTCTGAAATACTGTGTCTCGGTCATCCGTTTCTCAAACACCATGTAGTGCGAGAAATCTAACGGAGAAGATCGAGTCTTGTGGGGAAAAGTGCGAAAATGTCTGCAAAGTGTACAAACTAATCATGATTAGCCATGTCCCCGGTTATGGACATCTTGAGTATCTGGTTCTTGGATTATCATGTTGATCTCATCACTCTAAATTAATTTGTTGGGTTAATTGATATTGCTTAATTGGGATTGAGTTGGAGGAACCTTCTCAATGTTTAACAACCACCATGACAGTTAAACGAAATTTATTCCTTTGATGTAGGAAAAAATTGGCTTTATGCAAAACTTTAACCATAGAGCTTTCCACCAGCCATTTATGCATGTAGCGATAGCATTTATTCTGTTCATTGCTCTTTTGTGTTACATTGCCAGCATATTCCATGTGCTGACCCGTTTCGGGATGCAACATATCATGTTGCAGACTTTTCAGACGACGAGTAAAGTGTCATAGGTCGTTGTCGTTCACTCAGCTATGCCGTTGGAGTTGATGGACTCACTTTATCTCCCAAGCCTTCTGGTGTTATCTTATTTAGATGGCCTTAAGCCATATTATTGTAATAAGTTCTCCCTTTTGAGACATTTCGATGTAATTAGTGTGTGATTGAGACTCTGTTATAAATCCTCGAGTACTATGCGTGTCAGCATTACCGATCCAGGGATGACACTGATGCACAAAGACTAGACTGTTTGAGGTCTGGTCGCTACAAGATGGTAACAGAGCACACACTGACTATAGGACACGACCACTAAGTTAAACCATAGGTCACTCTTATCTACTCATTTTCTAACTCCTCTCCATTTTCCACTGTATAGGATGGCGGACTCAAGGAACAAGTTTACACAACTGGATGAAGACACTCCTTTTGGACGACACTTGAAGGAAGTCACTAGGTACCTGAACATCGGAATACCAAGCTTCACCAGGACCTACATCGCCACTTTACCAGAAGAGGAGCGTTGAATGATTAGAGTTCAAGTTCTAGGAAGGACATTCATGCCAGTTACTGAGCCCATAGAGTTTTCCTTTGATGCACCAACCTGGAGTCTAGGAAAGAGCATGGCAGCCCACATCGCCATGGGACGCATTGGAGAAGTTTATCACAAGGATCTTAAGGACACTATCTACCAGATATGTGGGCACCGAGATGAGCAATGGGAGATGATCGACACCAGGAGGGACAGGTCCATTGCAGCTTTCATCCAGGAGCTAAACCAGCACATTCATCGCTTGGAGAACCAAATGTGCGCAGGCATGATAGATCTGAAGAAGGCAATGACCAGGATTACGGAACTAGAGGAGGAACTCAAGTCTACACGCGACGGATATGAGGAAGAAATGACGATACTAGTGGAGAAGAATGACGACCCGACGAGGAAGCTTGGAGTATTCATGGGAGACCCCGTGCCAGGAGGAGATGATGACCATTCCAAGGACATTCGTTCAGAGGACTACATCATCATCTACGACACCGATTCTGACCCCGATGATAGCGATGATGACTACGTCGATGAAGCTGGAGCGGATATCATGGAGTCTTCCACCGATCAAAACTTCTAGTCGACCACCATATCAGTAGTAGTATTCCCCCATGTATATAGAATAGTCCGAGCACTTTTGTAATGATAGTTAGACCGATTGTAAGCCCTTGTTTGAACTGATTGGTGTGATATGATTGTGTTTATCTCATGTGCATATGGGTAGTGTTTTTCCTTTAGACCTCATTCTATTCTGTTTTCTCACCTTTTCTAAACCCATCAGATGCCTCCGAGATGTGACAATGGATTTGCCTTCCCACCGGAGCTCACTCAGTTGATCCAGCAGCAGAATACCTTGATGCAGCTACTAGTTCAGAATCAGAACCAAGTCAACAACAACAACAACAACAACCTGCCACCACCACCACCTGTTGATCACTTAACCCGTTTCCTAAGGCTGAATCCGCTGGTGTTCTCTAGTAGCACCGAACCAATTGTTGCAGACGATTGGGTCCGCAAGATTGGAAGGGAGCTCACACTTCAGGACGCACAGATGCGGAGAGAGTGCGTTTTCCCGCACATCGGCTTGATGGACCCGTAACATCATGGTGGGAGAATTTCACAGCCACTTACCCCATTGACACTGTTACATGGGATCAGTTTCAGCAGGCTTTTTGCACTGCCCATGTTTCAGTAGGAGCTATGAACATGAAGAAGCGCGAGTTTCTCAACTTGCACCAAGGAGGACGCATAGTGGGCCAGTATGTGGATGAGTTTAGTAAGTTAGCACGTTATGCCCCCGATGACGAAGCTACAGATGCTGCTAAGCAGGAGAAGTTTCTGGAAGGACTGAATGATGAGCTGAGCATGCAGTTGATGGTGGCAACATTCAACAACTACCAGGAGTTGGTAGATAGAGCTCTTATGAATGAAGGGAAGCAGCAGCAGATAGAGAGCCGCAAGAGGAAGTATGGACAAGGGAAGTACAATTCAGGAGCTCAGCAGAGACCTCGTTTTACCCCGAACTCGGGAGGACACATTCATCATAACCATGGAGGCCCTAATTCCAATGGAGGAAGTTTGCATAACCATAGTGGCCCCAAGAATGGGAATGGGAATGGAGGAAGCAGCAGCCAGAGCTGTTCCAACCCGGCTATGCCTGCCAAGAAGGATCTAGGTCACATTACTTGTTTCAAGTGCGGGAAGAATGGACACTACGCCACCGAGTGTTATGAAGCAAAGAATGGAAATGGCAATGGAAGCTTTGGGAAGAAGCCCAACCCTTTCAACAGGGGACAAGTGAACCACGTTAGCATCGAGGAGGTTGAAGAGTAGCCAGATACAGTTATAGGTAAGTTTTTGGTTAAGTCATTTACTGCAATCATTCTTTTTGATACTGGTGCATCACATTCATACATATCAAGGGGATTTGTGGATAAGTATTAGTTGCCCACCAAAGTTCTTAGGACACCTATGTTAGTAAGTGTAACGCCCCGGATTTGATGCGCCAGGTGTCTTCCAGCTATTCGTCGTTGTTGCCATGTCATTTTCTTGCGTGTTGCATTTTTCCATGTCATTATCTGCATTTCATCTGCATGTTTTTCAAAACTTGCATCCATTCAGGTTTCCCCGGTTCTCTCCGTTGTCCGTTCTGAGCCCAACCACACTCGCACATGCCCGTCGCACCTGTCAGACCTTGTTTCGTGAGCGGGGGGAAAATGTTCTCGGAATGGGATGAAACTTGGCGTGCGGTGTTGTTTTAGAGTAGGTAGACCGCCTGTCAATTTTCGTCGCATTCGGAGTCCGCTTGACGCCCCAACGGTTAACCGCGTAGCCCGAAACCCCTCTCTCTTTGCAGCCCAGCCCCTCTTCACCACAGCCAATGAGCCCATCCAAACCCCCTCCATGCTCTCGGTCGTTAGATCACGATCGTGTGGGCGAAAACCGCTCTCAATTTGGAGTCTCCTAGCTCCCTCTACCTATAAATAGGTACCTCCCCCCCCGAAATTTCACAGTCAAACCCTAGCACCGCTCCCCTCTACGCCGCCGGACATGTCCGGATTGCACCGAACGCATCTATGCCGCCGCCCGTAACTAATGGCGCGCCGCCACGTGGCAGCAAAAGCCGCCCGCCACCCGTGGCCCGCTCGGCCCCAGTCGGCCCCCGCGGGCCCATCTCCGCTGCCGCCACCCGCGGCCTCGTCCCCGCCGCCGGCGTGCCTCCGCCGCGCCTCGCCTTGTGCTCCGCCGTCGCCTCCGCTCCCCGTCTCCCGCCGGCCCCTGCCGGAGCGCCGCGACCCCGTGCCTCGCCTCCCTGCCCGGCGCCGCCTCGGCTCCCCATCGGGCTCACCGGAGCACGCAACTCCGGCGACCTCGACCGCCGCCGCCGCGACCTCGCCTCACCTCCGTCCACTCGCCGCCGACCGCGCCCGCCGCCGGCCGGATCCGGCCGGATCCTGTCCGGGGCCACCTCCCCGCGCCGTCCTCGACCTCGCCGGAGACCTCCTCGGCCACAACTTCGGCGAGCCACCGCCTGCCTCGTTTTTCGCGCCGGGTCAACCCTAGATCTGGAGGTGATAGTTTTTTCTGTCCTAATATTTTTTCATCTCATGTGCCCCTGTTCATCGTGCCATAACTTTGTGTGTGCGGCTCTGTTTTGTGCGTATGATATGTCAGAATGTTCATCGTGAGATGCTCTTCATTTTGTTACATTGTGCCATGCTTGTTTGTGTCAATCTTGATGCATTAATCATCGTTGCAAGAGTGCTATATGATGTTAACTGCTGCCTGTTAACAGAACTTGGTGATTTGTATTTTTCATTGCATTTTGTGTGTGCATCCTATGAGCTTGATGTCTATATGAGTTTTGAGCTACATCATGCCATCTTTACTTTGGTGCAATCCATGTATTTTTGTGAGTATTTTAGTGAGTGCATCGAGGTCGTGAAATAGGGTACTTGCTGTTCCTGTTTTGCTAGGCTGAATCTGCTATATAATGATGCTATGTAAACCTGCTGCTACAAGCCATTCTATGCATAATCTGGAGATGTTCACTAAGGATGTTTTGTTATACATGTCATGCTCTATACATCCATGCCCCTGGTTGCATTTATAACTTGATGTAGATTGTTCATATCATGCTCCAAACTTGCTAAACAATGTTGCTGTCAGCCTGTTAACATTAAGTTCAGTTTTGCCATGTGTTTTTCTAGTGATCCATGCACTCTATGAACTTGCTCTTGCCATTCTTAGCTTCATAAATGTGTCCTCTTACTGGTGGTCACCTTTTCATGCCATGTATTTCTCTGTGCTGAGTGGTACAAGCTCACCAACATGCCTACTTATTGTTGTTCCTGCCATGTCTGAATCTGTCATATCATTTGCCATGTTTGCATGGATCCTACCATCTTTTTTGTTGCTCTTTCGAATTAGTTCAGTAAGGGAGTTTTGTTCTTTGGCTTCAGTACTAGCATGCCATGCCTTTGTTTGACATGTTTAGTTTCCAAAGCTTGTCGTTTGATAGCTCTAAACATTGCAACCTGATGTTATTTCTATCATGTCCAGTGATTTCTGCTAAGTCTGTGAAACTGTTATTATTTGCAATCTTGCCATGTCCTTTTGAGCATGTTATAGTGTTTTCTAGAGATAGCTCAGTGTTCATGTTTTGCCATGCTTTACCTGTACTTCATGCCCATGCCTTTTGTTTTCACGTTGAGATGTTGTAGCATATTGTTTTGACGCTTGCTAGATGCCTAGTTGCTGTTTTGGACAGCTTGTCCTGTAAACTTGTATTGTGTGTATGTGTTGAACCGTTGCTCCATTTTGAGTGTGCACTATATGAAACTTGCTTAGATTTGCATGTAGTTTCATATTATCATGTTGCATCCATGTTTTGAGAGTGTTTGCTTGATGTTTGAATGCCTTTTGCATCAATGCCATTTTTAACTTGTTTTGCTCATATCTTCTAGGCCGTAGCTCCGAACTAAACGAACTTTGTATGTAACTTGACTAGAATCTCGTGTAGATCATCTTGGTGCATCTTAACTTGCTGTTTAACAACTTGAACATAAGGTTTATTCAGTTTTGGACCAATTTATAAATTTGCATATGAGGACTTACCGGAATTGTCATATGTTATTTCCGGACTCATTTAACCTTGCTTTGATGTGTTGTTCTTGTATGCATCATCTCTTGCCATGAGTAGCTTCATGTAGTCTTGTCTTGCATCATACTTGGTTGAGCATCATGTCATGTATATGTGTGGTGTGTTTACCATGTTGTGTGCTTCTTCTCGATAGTTCCTGTTTCGTTGCGATCGTGAGGATTCGTTCGTCTATGCTTGGTTCATCTTCGTGGCTTCATCTTCTTCATGGACTCGTTCTTCTTCCTTGCGGGATTTCAGGCAAGATGACCATCACCCTGGATCTCACTACTATCATTGCTATGCTAGTTGCTTCGTTCTATCGCTTGCCGCGCTACCTATCTCTTGTTGATCAAGCCTCCCAAATTGCCATGTCAGCCTCTAACCTTTTCACCCTTCCTAGAAAACCGTTGCTTGGCTATGTTACCGCTTTGCTCAGCCCCTCTTATAGCGTTGTTAGTTGCAGGCGAAGTTGAAGATTGCTCCATGGTGGACAGGATTATGTTGGGATATCATAATATCTCTTATTTAATTAATGCATCTATATACTTGGTAAAGGGTGGAAGGCTCGGCCTTATGCCTGGTGTTTTGTTCCACTCTTGCTGCCCTAGTTTCCGTCATACCGGTGTTATGTTCCTTGATTTTGTGTTCCTTACGCAGTTGGGCGATTTATGGGACCCCCTTGACAGTTCGCTTTGAATAAAACTCCTCCGGCAAGGCCCAACCTTGGTTTTACCATTTGCCTACCTAAGCCTTTTTCCCTTGTGTTTCCGGAGCCCGAGGGTCATCTTTATTTAACCCCCCCGGCCCAGTTCTCCTTCGAGTGTTGGTCCGAAACGGGCAGACTGCAGGGCCACCTCGGGGCAACTCGAGGGCTGGTTTTACTCGTAGGCTGACCTATCTGGTGTGCCCTGAGAACGAGATATGTGCAGCTCCTATCAGGATTTGTCGACACATCTGGCGGCTTTGCTGGTCTAGTTTTACCATTGTCAAAATGTCTTGTAAACCGGGATTCCGAGACTGATCGGGTCTTCCTGGGAGAAGGAATATCCTTCGTTGACCGTGAGAGTTTGTGATGGGCTAAGTTGGGACACCCCTGTAGGGTATAAACTTTCGAGAGCCATGCCCGCGGTTATGTGGCAAATGGGAATTTGTTAATGTCCGGTTGTATATAACTTGACACCAGATTCGAATTAAAACGCATCAACCGCGTGTGTAGCCATGATGGTCTCTTTTCAGCGGAGTCCGGGAAGTGAACACGGTTTTGAGTTATGTTTGACGTAAGTAGGAGTTCAGGATCACTTCTTGATCATTGATAGCTTCACGACTGTTCCGTTGCTTCTCTTCACGCTCTTATTTGCATATGTTAGCCACCATATATGCTTAGTCGCTGCTGCAAACTCACCACTTTACCCCTTCTTTTCCCATTAAGCTTTGCTAATCTTGATACCCATGGTAATGGGATTGCTGAGTCCTCGTGGCTCACAGATTACTACAACAACAGTTGCAGGTACAGGTTTTGCGATGATCTTGACACGGGAGCGTTGCTTGCTTGTTTTGGAGTTCTTCTTCTGCTTCTTCTTCGATCAGGGGATAGGTTCCAGGTCGACAGCCTGGGCTAGCAGGGTGGATGTTGTTTGAGCTTCTGTTTGTGTTTCATCCGTAGTCGGATGCTGATCTTATGTATGATGATGTTGTATTCGTGTGGCTTTGTATGCCTCTTGTATGTATCCCCATCTATTATGTAATGTTGATGTAATGATATCCACCTTGCAAAAGCGTCTTCAATATGCGCTTCTATCCTTGGTGGGACCTTCGAGTTCCTTTAGATAGGGTCGCATCTTGGGCGTGACAAGTTGGTATCAGAGCCTCGACCAACCATAGGATCCCCCTTGATTGATCATGTAGTTTGGCCGCTGTCGAGTCTAGAAGAAAACCGTTCTCGGAGTTTAGTTATATCGGAGAGTAGGAATTCTTTTTACTCCTCAGCCTCTTCGTTGCTTTGGTGAGGAATCTTGATGTAGGTGTTTCGAATTACTCCTCTTCCCTTTCAAACTTTCTTTAGGATCACGGAGTTTGTTTTCCAATCGTTGATTCTCATCTCTTTTCATCCGGTGCATTTCTCGTCAAGTCGACTCGAGCCTCTTCATCGTTGCCAAGTTCAATCCTTAGTTGTTTTTTCCCACCCGCCCACCCCTTTTTCTTCTCGGAGCCGGAGTCCGTAATCGAGTATCCATCCTACTCGTGCGAAACATTTGCATTCTTTCAACCAGTGTTTTCTCTTCAAGATATTCGTCGGTCCCCCCTTCCAAGTTGCCTTTGTTTTCCCGCCCTCCCATTCTCTTCTTCCCGGAGTCTGAGTCTGTTTGGACCATCAATTTCATTCATGTGGAGCCTCTTCAATCTCCCCTCAATTATTTCAACCGGTGAATTCTCGTCTCGTTCGTCATTCTTTATCCCTTTATTTTTCTGGTGCACTCAATTCAAGTTTTTTGGATTGATCACATTCTTTTCCTTGGATCAAGTGTTCTCCTTACTCGTTTGCCTCTCGCCATTCAATCATTCTGGAGTTCGGAAGACATCTCAGGAGATTCGTCTATGTGTGAATTAATTCGAGGTTGTCACCTCATTCAAATATTTCAATTGTTTCGGTGCATCATCTATTTTTTCAACAATCCTTTTCAACGGTGTTTTTCTCTTTAGTGGGCCCTAACCCACAGGTCTTTTCCCAGGATCTTACCTGACTCTTCTAATTTCCCGGAGCTATTCACAAATTCTTCATGATTTAATTCATTCTTCAAGAGTTCATCAAGATTTTGTTGGAGGAGTTCAAGTATCTTTTCTTCTCGCGTCTCGAAGTGCAAATAATTCTTCCTTTTCTTCTGAAGTGGAGTTTTGCATTTTCTTCGTTCTTCTCAGCTATTCAGACATTGGTTGTGGTATAGTTTCACCTCAAGTTTTGAGTTGTTTTTGATAAGTCCACAACAAGATTAATCTTTAGTTGTTGATTTTCTCAACAACTCCATTCAATCCTTCCTTCTAAGTTCTTTTCATTCCATTCTTTCAATTCTTCCGGAGGCATTGCGTTGCTTATGTCATCAAGTGCCATCCCATCTTGTGAAGTTCGTGTTCTATTCTTTCTATCTTCAGCTGGAGTGCTGCCGGAATTCTTTCGCTCTTTTTCCATTTCTATCTTGTTCTAACCAGAGTGGTTTCAGAGTCTATCTTGTTTCCATGCGCATTTGGTTCTCGTCATATTCGCCGTTCATCTTTTCTAACCGGGTGCCCTCGATTTTGTTCATCTTCTCTCTTGCGTCCTTACTTCACCTCTTCCTCTTTCTCTTCCGCCTCGTTCCTAAGATCTCGGGACGAGATCTCTTGTTAGTGGAGGAGAGTTGTAACGCCCCGGATTCGATGCGCTAGGTGTCTTCCAGCTATTCGTCGTTGTTGCCATGTCATTTGCTTGCGTGTTGCATTTTGCCATGTCATCATCTGCATTTCATCTGCATGTTTTTCAAAACTTGCATCCGTTCGGGTTTCCCCGGTTCTCTTCGTTGTCCTTTCTGAGCCCAACCACACTCGCACGCGCCCGTCGCACCTGTCAGACCTTGTTTCGTGAGCGGGGGAAAAATGTTCTCGGAATGGGATGAAACTTGGCGTGCAGTGTTGTTTTAGAGTAGGTAGACCGCATGTCAATTTTCGTCGCATTCGGAGTCCGTTTGACGCCCCAACGGTTAACCGCATAGACCAAAACCCCTCTCTCTGTGCAGCCCAGCACCTCTTCACCACATCCCATGAGCCCATCCAAACCCCCTCCATGATCTCGGTCGTTCGATCACGATCGTGTGGGCGAAAACTGCTCTCCATTTGGAGTCTCCTAGCTCCCTCTACCTATAAATAGGTGCCTCCCCCCCTGAAATTTCGCAATCAAACCCTAGCACCGCTCCCCTCTACGCCGCCGGACATGTCCGGATTGCAACAGACGCATCTCCGCCACCGCCCGCAGCCAATAGCGCGCCGCCACGTGGCAGCCGCCGCCGCCCGCTCGTCCCGCAGTCGGCCCCCGCGGGCCCATCTCCACCGCCGCCGCCCGG
>NC_041387.1:318463366-318472153 GCF_002162155.2 Triticum dicoccoides | reverse complement strand
GGCGCGCCTCCGGCGCGCCTCGCCCCCTGCTCCGCCGCCGCCTCCGCTCCCCGTCTCTCGCGGGCCCCTGCCGGAGCACCGCGACCCCGTGCCTCGCCTCCCTGCCCGGCGCCATCTCGGCTCCCCATTGGGATCACCGGAGCATGCAACTCCGGCGACCTCGACCGCCGCCGCCGCAACCTCGCCTCGCCTCTGTCCACTCGCCGCCGGCCGTATCCGGCCGGATCCGGTCCGGGGCCACCTCCCCGCGCCGTCCTCGACCTCGCCGGAGACCTCCTCGGCCACAAATCCGGCGAGCCGCCGCCTACCTCGTTTTCTGCGCCAGGTCAACCCTAGATCCGGAGGTGATAGTTTTGTCCAAGTCCTGATATTTTTTCATCTCATGTGCCCCTGTTCATTGTGCCATAACTTTGTGTGTGCTGCTCCGTTTTGTGCGTATGATATGTCAAAATGTTCATTGTGAGATGCTCTTCATTTTGCTCATTGTGCCATGCTTGTTTGAGTCCATCTTGATGCCTTAATCATCGTTGCAAGAGTGCTATATGATGTCAACTGCTGTCTGTTAACAGAACTTGGTGATTTGTCTTTTTCATTGTGTTTTGTGTGTGCATCCTATGAGCTTGATGTCTACATGAGTTTTGAGCTACATCATGCCATCTTTACTGTGGTGCAATCCAAGTATTTTTGTGAGTCTTGTAGTGAGTGCATCGAGCTCGTGAAGTAGGGTACTTGTTGTTTCTGTTTTGCTAGGCTGAATCTGCTATATCATGATGCTATGTAAAGCTGCTGCTACAAGCCATTCTATGCATAATCTGGAGATGTTCACTAAGGATGTTTTGTTATACATGTCATGCTCCATACATCCATGCCCCTGGTTGCATTTATAACTTGATGTAGATTGTTCATATCATGCTCCAAACTTGCTAAACAATGTTGCTGTCAGCCTGTTAACATTAAGTTCAGTTTTGCCATGTGTTTTGCTAGTGATCCATGCACCTTATGAACTTGCTCTTGCCATGCTTAGCTTCAGAAATGTGTCTTCTTATAGGTGGTCACCTTGCCATGCCATGTATTGCTCTGTGGTGAGTGGTACAAGATCACCAACATGCCTACTTATTGTTGTTCCTGCCATGTCTGAATCTGTCGGTGTACTAGAATAGGGGTACCCTAGTACCCCGAACTTGTGCACGGGCAGTTGCAGCACCCCGCAGCAAGGCTTGCCGGGCGAACGCCAAGATCCTCCAAGGTTCCCTTGGAGCCATTCAAGAACAAAGTATTTAAGCTCAGGAGACAAGGCCCCGGCAAGAGGAGCTTGCTGGGAAGGCCAACCGAGGCACTCCAAGGAACTTGCCGCGACGCGCCACACGCTCCGGCAAGGCAACAAGGCCTCGGCAAGAGGAGCTTGCCGGGAAGACCAACCAAGGTACCTCGAGGCCCGGTGAGCGACAAGCTTCCGGACCCGACAAGATAACAACAGCGGCAAGGCGCTTGCCGCGGCAGGCGGCCACTCTGTGCCCACGCTCCAGCGCATCCACGAACGTGTCGCTCTGGGGGCCTCTCCAGGCGCGCGTGGTGGGAGGCTGTGCAGCCAGTGGTGCGCAGTGGCATGCGAAGCTGACAAGATCACCATCGTGGCGAACGGTGGCGCCCCTAACGGTCCTTTTCTGCACTGTTTGGGCGACTCAGACGGGCCTTTAATGCCCTTGTCCCCTGCCGTCAGGGTTAGGTAGGGTGCACTGTACAAGTAGCTGTACCAACCACCTCACTTTTTACATTTGTACCCTTCTCTGCGTTGCCACCTGTCGGTGACCCCTTTGGCGTATAAAAGGAGGCCCATGCGCAACGTAGAGCGGGTTCGGTTTGGGGTTCGGTTCGACTCATTTGTAACCCAGAAAGACACTACGCTCTCTCTCTAGAGCAAGAACAGAATAGAACCAGACAAGCAGCAGTAGGAGTGTTATCTCTCCGGAGAGCTCCGAAGCTGGGTAAACTGCTCGTGTGCTTCGCCTCGATCTGCTCTTCGTGCGATCTCCGCCCCCCACCGAACCAAAAGGGGCCCGGTCCGCCGGCCCCATAGGTGTTCGAGGATCAGTTTCCCCGACATCTTTGGCGCGCCAGGTAGGGGGCGTCGAGATTGTGTGAACCTGATCTGGCGTTCACACGAGCTAGATCTTCATTCCCTTCATCAACATGCCACCGAAGAAGAAGACTTCGGCGTCAGCCGCTCCATCCACGTCACTTCCGCCACCGTTGGAGCAAACGGGTGGTGGAATGGACGCCGGCGGAAGAATGGACGTCGACGAGGAAGCTTATGATGCTGCCAGGTCCAAAGACAAGGCTGCACAAACCTCGGCGACTGTACATGTTCCGCGCCACTCTCAGGAGGCGCAAGATCAACAGCGTCATGACACTCGCAGTGCCATACGCGTGATAGGCCAAGACCAAGCTGGTGGATCTCGGGGCGCTCAAGACCAGCATGCACGCCAGCATGTTGGCACGAGCGGGGCACGATCGCCTGGACGGGATACTGCTCCTTCTAACATAGTTAGAAGTTCGAGCACGTCCCGCTCCTCACGCCGTCCGCCCCTGCCACCCACCACTCCAGCAGAAGCTTTGGCGCGAGCTCAACTTCTCCTAGATTACCCTCCGACGTCGGACAAGATCGACGAATGGAGGGCCACCATTCAGAGTCTCATCGGCTACGCCAACGGCGACACTCCACGGCGGCCGAGCGCGTCGCCGCCGCGGCAGGGTTGCCGGGCGCGAGCCGGTGGCGACGAAACGGGTGGAGGTGCAACTACCATGCAATCACCACCCCGAAGGCCAAGATCGCCGACTCGCCGGATCCACCTCAACAGCGACTCCACCGCATCTTCGGATCCACGAGCTCGTCGCGATCAGCGCCAAGTCCTTCATGATCGGCAACAAGAAGATGCTCGAACTCGCATCGAGTGCCGAAGAGAAGCGCGACATCAATCCGACAAGCGCGCTGGGCCCTCTGATGACATGCATGCGCCAGGGGAACCAGGCGATCTGCCGTACTCGGTAGGTTGCCCTGCGTTCACTCGTGAGCTGCGGCAAGTCCAGTGGCCCAGCACGAAAAACTTCAAGCCAGACGTACCGGAGAAGTACGACGGCAAGACACATCCGTCAGAGTTCCTCAGCATCTACACCATCGCGGTGCAGGCTGCCGGGGGACGCGATGACAAGATCCTTGCCAACTACTTCCCGCTGGTGCTCAAGCCCAACGTCAGATCCTGGCTCATGCACTTGCCGGACAACTCCATATCCTCTTGGGCTGATCTATGCCATCAGTTTGTTGGCGCCTTCATAGGCGGACACAAGCCTCATGGCCAGGAGAGTGATCTTCATCTGCTCGCCCAGAAGGAAGGAGAGCCCCTGCGCAAGTACATTCAGAGATTCAGCAGTGTGCAGCACAACATCCCAGACGTCCACCTTGCCGCGGTGATCAGCGCGTTCCATCAGAACGTGCGGAACCGCAGGATGCGGGAGGAAATGGCGATGTGCAAGATCAGGGACGTCAGTGAGTTATATGCACTGGCCGACAAGTGTGCACGTGCTGAGGAAGGGAGGAGACTCCCCGGAGAGAATGTAGGAGCGGGAGGATCTGGCAATGAAGATGCTGCCCCGTCAAGGAAAAGCTGGCGGCGGAACAACAGAAGGAGGAAAGGCAAAGAGGTGCTAGTTGTTGAGCAGTCCGGCAACGGTGGTGGCGCCAAGGAAGCCAAAGCTGGTGACTCCGGCAAGGAGGTTGCCGCGGAGGTGGCGGTCGCCGACAAGCAGGACGGCACCAACAAGCAGTATTGCAAGATCCACCGCACCAAGGGCCATGATCTCCAGAACTGTAAGAAAGTCGAGCAGCTTGTTGAGCAACAGAAAGCTGAATACGAGCGGCGCGACAAGGAGAAGGCCCAGGAAGGTGCTGGGGGATCCGGCAAGAAACGTCCCGGTCGAGGAGGACGCCGCGGCAAGGCCAAGCAGCGGCAAGGAGACAGACCTCCCCGCGGCCGCGACAAGGATGAAGATGACAACAACGATGAAGACATGGATGACGAGGAGACTGATGAGCAGGAGTTCCAGAAAGCCACAGAGGTCCTGTGCGTTGACGGTGGTGCTTCTCTGCATACCTCGCACCGTCAGCTCAAGCAGTGGGTGCGGGAAGTTAATGCAGCAGAACCACCCGTCGAGTCACGCAAGCCTCTGAAATGGTCCGGCACGCCTACCATCTTTGATATTGAGGACCACCCGGATCGCATAACTACGGTCGGGTGCTTGCCGATGTTGGTTTCACCAACAATCCGCAACCTCAAGGTCACTAAGATGCTAGTTGACGGCGGGGCCGGCTTGTACCTGATCTCCTCCGCGGTGCTCCAGAAACTCCAGATCCCTGACAGCGAGCTCGAAGAGACCGGTACATTTCAAGGAATCAACCCGGGAAGGAGCAAGCCGAAGGGAAAGATCACGTTGCCGGTAACATTTGGCAGCGAACTGAACTTCAGGACTGAGAGGGTCACATTTGATGTTGCTGACTTTCCATTACCTTACAATGGAATCCTTGGCCGTCCGGCACTCGCCAAGTTCATGGCAGCCTCTCACTATGCGTACAACATACTGAAAATGCCAGGCCCGATAAGTGTCATCTCTGTCCCTGGCGACAAGAAGGATGCTCTTATCTGTGCCGACAAGATCTACCGGGAAGCAGCAGCCGCAGCAGAACGCAAGACACTTGCCGCTGAAGCTCCCGAGGGGAAGAAGAAGACCAAGTCCGGCAAGAGCTCTGATGCCCACTCCGGCAAGTGCACCTCTTCGAAGTGCTGCGCTACCGTCGAGGACGCACCATCGAACTCCACCGGCAAGTGTAAGAAGGCAATGGCAGCCCCACCTGAGACCAAGAAGGTGTCCGCCAAGGAGGATGGCACTGGTGGTACCTTCACCATCACCGCCACTCTTGACCCCAAATAGGAAAGCGCGCTCGTTGCTTTCCTGCGGGCGAATGTCGACGTGTTTGCATGGCAACCGTCTGATATCCCCGGTGTTCCCAGGAAAGTAATTGAGCACCACCTTGCCGTCTGTCCTCATGCGCGGCCCGTCAAGCAGAGAGTCAGGAAGCAGGCAGTGGAGCGCCAAGAATTCATCGCAGAAGAAATCAAGAAGTTGGAAGCAGTAGGCCTTGTCAGAGGAGTGCTCCATCCCACGTGGTTGGCCAATCCTGTTGTTGTGCGCAAGGCTAACGGGAAATGGAGACTTTGTATTGACTTCACTGATGTTAATAAAGCTTGTCCCAAAGACCCATTTCCCTTGCCGCGCATTGACTAGATTGTTGACTCCACAGCCGGATGTGATTTGCTTTCATTTCTTGATGCATACTCAGGATACCATCAGATCTTCATGGCAGAAGAGGATGAAGAGAAAACCGCATTTATCACCCCGTGTGGCACGTACTGCTTCGTACGGATGCCTTTCAGTTTGAAGAATGCTGGTTCAACATTCGCAAGGGTAGTCCACCACGCTTTTGAGCCGCAAATGCATAGAAATGTGGAAGCTTACATGGATGACATAGTGGTCAAGAGCAAGAACAGGGCGACCCTGATTCAAGATTTAGACGAGACATTTGCGAATCTGCGCAAGATCAACCTCAAGCTTAACCCCGAGAAGTGCGTGTTTGGAGTCCCTTCCGGCAAGCTTCTTGGGTTCTTCGTGTCTCAGCGGGGAATTGAAGCCAATCCAGACAAGATTAAGGCCATTGAGCAGATCGAAGCACCAAAGCGCGTCAAGGATGTACGAAGGCTTGCCGGTTGCGTGGCTGCTCTCAGCAGGTTTATCTCTAGATCTGCTGAGCGCGCCCTGCCATTTTTCAAAATTTTGAAAAAGGCAGGTCCAATGAAATGGACTCCGGAGGCGGAGGCTGTGCTGCAGGACTTGAAGAGATACCTGTCCTCCACTCCAACACTTGTCGCACC
This sequence comes from Triticum dicoccoides, assembly GCF_002162155.2. Taxonomy (NCBI): domain Eukaryota; kingdom Viridiplantae; phylum Streptophyta; class Magnoliopsida; order Poales; family Poaceae; genus Triticum; species Triticum dicoccoides. The sequence continues at coordinate 318,466,172 of NC_041387.1, read as the reverse complement.
TAAGCCGCAAGAGAAGTTGCTGCTGTATATAGCGGCAACCAATCAAGTGGTTAGTGCTGCGTTAGTGGCGGAGAGAGAGGCAGATGATGAGCCAGCAACCACGGCAGGTGCATCCAGTGACAAGCAGGGGGCTTCACCGACAAGCTCTGGTCCCGACAAAGATGGATCTACGCAGGAGCATGATAAGATGCAGAAGAGAATGGTGTAGCGTCTAGTTTACTTTGTCAGTTCCCTTCTGCAGGGGGCTAGATCAAGGTACTCTGGTGTGCAGAAGTTGCTTTTCGGCCTTCTCATGGCCTCGAGAAAGCTGCGCCATTACTTCCAAGCACATGAAATCACAGTCATCACTCGCTTTCCGCTGAAGAGGATACTGCAAAATCCAGAAGCAACAGGCAGGATTGTCGAGTGGGCGCTGGAACTGTCAAGCTTTGGCCTCAAGTTTGAGAGCACTTCAACTATCCAAAGCAGAGCATTGGCAGAGTTCATAGCAGAGTGGACGCCAACCCCAGATGAAGAAATTCCAGAGACGAGCATCCCCGTCAAAGAGGCAAGCAGAGAGTGGCTGATGTACTTTGATGGTGCCTTCTCGCTGCAAGGCGCTGGTGCGGGCATGCTGCTTGTCACACCCACCGGAGAGCACCTCAAGTACGTTGTCCAGATGCACTTCCCCAAGGAGCAAGCAACCAACAATACTGCAGAGTATGAAGGATTGCTTGCCGGTCTCAGAATCGCAGCAGACCTTGGGATCAAGAAGCTCATTGTCAGGGGTGACTCACAGCTTGTCGTCCGCCAAGTGAATAAGAACTACCAGAGTCCATTGATGGAAGCATATGTTGATGAAGTGAGGAAGCTAGAAGAGCACTTTGACGGCCTACAGATGGAACATATCCCGAGAGCTCAGAATGACATTGTTGATGGCCTGTCAAAGTGCGCCGCACTAAAGTTACCTGTGGAACCAGGGATCTTTGTGCTCAAGTTGACTCAACCATCCGTAACACCCTCAACTGGACAAAGCAAGAAGAGGAAGTTGGTTTCTGGTGACTACTTTCCGGCAGAGCTCCCCGAAGCCGCCGCCAAGAAAGTCCCCAAGATCAACACCAAGAATGCTGAGGGGCAGTCTGCTCCGGCAAACCTTATGGTTTGTTTCGTTGAAGCAGACGCTCCCGACAAGTTTTGCTCCGGCAAGCTTGCCGGGGAACATCAAGCTCCAGCAGGGCCGCAAGTCCTTGCCGTAGAAGCGGATGTTCTCGCAGCAGCAGATGTGCCTTTAGTCCTTGTTGTCGAGCCACAAGCTCCAGCATGGGCACAGCAGATTGTCCATTTCCTTCAGACAGGAGAACTTCCCGAAGAGCAAGAAGAAGCGGAAAGAGTAGCCCGGCAGTCAAGTATGTACCAGTTTGTCGATAACATATTGTACAGAAGAAGACTCAACGGTGTGAAATTGAAGTGTATTTGCCGGGAAGATGGACAAAAGCTATTGGCAGAGATACATGGAGGCATATGTGGCCACCACATAGGCGCAAGGGCACTTGCCGGCAAAGCCTTCCGGCGAGGCTTCTTTTGGCCGACAGCCCTCCAGGATGCAACTGCACAAGTAACCAAGTGTGAAGCGTGCCAGTTCCACTCCAAACAGATACACCAGCCAGCTCAAACTCTCTAGACGATCCCTTTATCCTGGCCATTTTTGGTCTGGGGGCTCGATATCCTCGGCCCTTTCCCCCGAGCTGTTGGGGGCTTTGAGTACTTGTACGTCGCAATCGACAAGTTCACAAAGTGGCCGGAAGTGCAACCAGTGAGGAAGGTGACAGCATAGTCAGCAGTCAAGTTCTTCAGGTCAATTTTTTGCCGTTTCGGGATCCCTAACAGGATCATCACTGACAATGGCACGCAATTCACGAGCCGCACCTTCATGCAGTACGTCCAAGACCTTGGCGCCAAGGTCTGCTTCGCTTCTGTTGCTCATCCGAGAAGCAACGGTCAAGCAGAGAGGGCAAATGCTGAAGTGCTGCGCGGGCTCAAGACCAGAACTTTCGACAGGCTGCACAAGTGCGGAAGAAACTGGATCGAGGAGCTGCCGGTGGTTCTTTGGTCGATCAGAACGACGCCAAATCGAGCCACTGGCCAGACACCTTTTGCTCTAGTCTACGGAGCAGAGGCAGTTCTCCCCACGGAACTCATATACGGATCGCCTCGAGTGCTCGCTTATGATGAGCTTGAGCAAGAACAGCTGCGATAAGACGACGCGCTGTTCCTTGAGGAAGATCGTCTTCAGGCTGCTGTACAAGCTGCTCGATACCAGCAAGCTTTGCACCGCTACCATAGCCGTAAAGTTAAGGCCAGAAGCTTCAAGGAAGGCGACCTTGTTCTTCGGCGCGTTCAGTCCGCCAAGAATTCCAACAAGTTGACGCCGAAGTGGGAAGGCCCTTATCGGGTGAGACGAGTCACAAGGCCCGGCGCTGTCCGCCTTGAGACCGAAGATGGCATTCCGGTGAGCAACTCCTGGAACATAGAACATCTTCGTAAGTTTTTCCCGTAGGGCGCGGTTGCCGGAACCCCGTTCCGGCAACCACCTTTTGTACAAGTCTTGTCGCTGTTGCATGTAATCCTTTGTACAAAGCCGGGCGCAGATCCCGTGCATAAAAAGAACCCCATGTGCTCCGCACAACTTGTCCATTTCATGCATTAGTTTCTTTCTCGCATGCGTTATCTGACACTTTGTGCAGCACCTACATCCGGTGAGCAGTAACGAGCCGAAGGGCTCCATATCGTTATTTTCTCTTCTTTCTTCTTTTTTCAACAAAGGAAA
>NC_041387.1:318375784-318462973 GCF_002162155.2 Triticum dicoccoides | reverse complement strand
TGTGGTATGGACCAGGCGTCGTTCAAGCGAAGTCTTGCGTTGCCGGGAAGCAAACGACAGAAAAGCTAAGTTGCCAAAGTTTGAGCAATCAGTTTTTAAATTTTTGAGTTATCTTCCTCGAACGACCCTGCTTTGTATGGAAAACCTGTGCGCGGAGGAACCAACTCGTGGCTAGTTGCGCCCTTATTTTGTTTCGAGTCCGCTCAACAGCTTAAGTGTGCTGCATCTAGTCGCGACAAGGTTTCTTGTTGGAAGCAGCGCCGCCAGCAGGCTGCTGAAGTTCCGCACTCAGCGCTCGTGGCTCGGGTGCCTGCGCCGACAAGTTCCCTAGAAGCGTAGGGTAAAAACATACAAAGGAAGGAATCTAGTAGAGAAAATAACATAGCAATTGATAACAGAAATAAAGTTATATTACAAGATAACTTGTCGCAGCTCTAACAGAATGTTTTCATAACATGATTAGCAGCGGCAAGGGAAAAGAAGAAATGGACGGCCTAGTCTACGCGTCCGCCCTCGACCCTCTTGATCTCGCTCACCTTGTCCACAATGGGTGCGACAAGGGCCTTGAGTGCATCTAGATCGGCGTCAGGCGGCAAGGACCTGAGGACATTGGTGAAGCTGAGGCCTGGATTGCGGAAGGCCACCTTCATCAGCACCTTCTGGAGAACCTCGGCGTAGAATTTGCGCGACTTGTCGGCCAGCTGCTTCGGGATCCTCTCCCGGAGCCGCTGGAGTGCCGTCACCACGCCCTTGAAGAACAGGCTGAGCTTGGCGCTGGGTTGAAGACTCTCGTCGGAAGGATACCCAAAGTCCTCCATCCCCAGCTGCGCCAGCTCCTCGTTGATGACTACGGCAATGTTCACCAGACCCTCGGTCCAGTGCTCCACAGTGTCTCTGAACGAGTTCTGGGTAACTGCAATGCTCTCCAGCAACGCCGCGTTAGCCTTGACCTTCTCCGACAAGGTCTTCTCCCGCTCCTTGACGGCCTCCAGCGTCTGCGTCAGCGTGGCCAGCTTCAGCTCCAGGTCTGCTTTGGAATCCTTAGCGGCGCTGAGCTCCTTGCCCCTTTCAGCAAGAAGACCTTGCAGCTCACCGTGGGCGGCAGCATCCTTCTCACGCTCACGCTTGAGCGCGGCAAGCTCCTCGCCGCTCTTCCCAATGTTGGCCTCCAGCTGCGCCACCTTCTCCTCCAGCTCTTTCTTGGCGGCCTCTGCAATTGCCGCAGCATCCTTTGCCTCCTTGAGCGCCCCGCCAAGTGCTTGCTCGCGCTCGGCGAGCTCTTCCTCATAGCTATCGAGGTTGGCCTTCCGCTGCACTAGTTCACCTTCCCGCGCGGACTGCTTCTCGACGGCCAGCCTTTGCTCCTCCTCAGCTTCGGCCTTCTCGAGAAGGAAGGCCGTGCGCTCCTCGTCGAGTCGCTCCCGCTCCTGCGCCAGGGACCGGAGAGCTTCTTGATTGTGGCCCCGGAGCTCCTCCGCGCGCTTCTCCATGTCAACTCCCGCCTTCGCGACAAGCGCTTCCCGGGAAGCCAGCTTGGCTTGCCGGGCGCGGTAGAGTGACAGCAGCTTCCACAGCAGCTGCTCCTCCTTAGGCTCGCCGCCGCTGCTGCTGGGCGCGTCGACCAACGACAGTCCAGCAGAGGCGAGCACCTCCCCGTCGAAAGTCTCCCCCTCGACCAGCGCCCTGGAGCTCGACGCCCAGGGTAGCTTGATGAAGATATTGTCGCCGGCTTTCAAGTAGGCGCCGGGCTGGGGCTCCTCGGAGCCCGGCTCCGCAGAAGCGGCAGAGGGATCAGCGGTCGGCGCATCGCCTGGCGCTCCTGCGGCCTCAGGGTCGTCAGTGCGATTGCCCGACCCCTCGCCGGCTTCTACAGCGGCAGCCCTAGCGGCCTCCTCGCCGGCAGTCTCATCAGCACCGGCCCCTTCCTCACCGGCGCCCTCTGTCTCCATTGGATCAGTAGCAGAGGGGTCTGAAGAACGAAGAAGGGAGAAAAATCAATCAAAAATCCAAGAGAAGAAAATCAGAAGAAGAAGAACCCAAGGGAAAGTTTTTGGACAATTAAATTACCTGCGCCAAGATCTGCAGTTGCGGTCTTGGTCGCCGCAGGATCGACGGTGCTGTCCCTTGCCGGAGAGTTCTCCCTTGCCGGAGAGCGCTCCCTTACTGGGAACCCCTCCCTTGGCGGCGTAGTCGAAGCAGATGGCACTTCGGGACCAGCTTCCGGGCGCTCCTGATGTGGCTGCTCTGCTCCTACACAAATCAACAAGCAAGATATCAACAAAGGAAAAACCACTCAAGCGCGCCCGGCAGCAGAAGGCTAAACTATGAACTTACGCTGGGGGCTGCGCTGGGGGGCTGCTTTGAGGAGTGATTGCCGGGTCCGTCAAGGTGGTCTCGGGCCCACCTCCTGCTGACACAGTGGGGTCATCCTCGATGACAATCACCGCGCTCTCTAGGCCAGGGTCCTGAAAAGAAAGGAGTCCAGATTGGAGCAAGTCAGATACAAGATATAAACAGCAAGATTGAAGAACTACAAGAGCACCAAAGAAACTTGCTCTTCTTCCTCCTCGTCGGAGCTGAGCGCGGAAAGATCGAAGTCCGGCCCTCCTCCGGTGCGGCGAGGCGGAGGAGTAGGATCCCTTGCCCGCTTGGCGGGGGCGGTGGCGGTGGCCCGGGAAGATCCCGCTCCAGTTGCCGCTGTTGCGTGGGGCGCTCCCGCGGCAACATTGCTTGCCGCGGTAGAGCGCGTCGCACGGCTCGGCGGCTGTTGACCCGGCTGCCGCCCCGCTGCGTCCCCGGCCCTGCGAAGGCGCCTTCTTGGCGGGGCCGGGGGCTCCGCCTGCGGCAAGTTTTCTGAAGGCTCGGGCTCCTCCTCGCCGGCCTCGCTCGGCTCGGCTTCAGAACCGGCAGGCTCCTCCTCGCCAATGAACTTCGCGCGCTCGGCAAGGTTTGCCGCCTCTGCAGCCTCTGCCTCCTCCACAGTGAACCCAAACACGCCCGCGGCAGCTGCGGCCGCAACCTCTTCCGCCCTAGTGGCGATGCGCTGCAGCTCCTCGTCGGTGGTGTCACGGGTGAGGCTCTGCTGCTCGTCAGCGTGGACCGGCACTTCTTCCAAGTTGTCGAAGAACGCTTGCACGACGTCCTCCGCAGGCTCTTGCCAAGTTGGAACGATTCCGTGTGAATCACACAACGGCATCATGGCGCGGATCCGGTCAAGCGAAGAATTGTTGCATAATGGGACAACGCCCCTCGACAGCGTGAATGGGTGCTGGGGGTTGCGTTTGAACAACTCCAGGAGCATTGCATCCAGCTCCAAGACGGTGAAGTTGTAGTTGAGGCCCGGCCGCAGCCTCATGATGTCCGCCGAGTTCTTGAATTCCCAGGCGGGCCTCCCCCTCTCCTGCAGGGGGGCGATGCGGCGGCGGAGGAAATCTGCGCCTACAGCGCCTACAGTGAGCCCGGCAAGCCTGAGGCGAAGGATCCTAGTAATGGCGATCTTCAGCCTCTCGTCTTCCGGGGCCACGTTGCTCCAGTCATTGCCGCGCACTATTGGAGTTTGGCGCACGGCGGTGAAGGGCTGCGGATTCTCCTCGACAATCCAGCACCACTCCGCTCTCCACTCATCCCACTTGCTGTGGAGCTCACCCTCCAAGTACGCCTCCTTCTTGCCGACTCTTGAGATCCAGGCAATCCCTCCGGCAAGCGGCTCTCCTCTCTCTACCCGAGGTATGAAGTAGTGGCGGAAAAGGGCAACACTGGGGTGGACTCCGACAAAGTTTTCGCACAAATGTGTGAAAACTGCCATGGTCAAAACAGCGTTGTGGGAGAAGTCAAGGAGGCGGAAGCCGTATGTGTTCATGATATCGCAGAAGAACTCCGAGAAGGGCGGGCAGAGCCCGCAATAGAAGAATAGCACGAAGAATGGGTACCCGTTTGGAGCCAGCTCCGAAGCAGTAGCCGGGAGTACCCTCGTGCGCGGATGCACACGCGTCTCCGTCGCCCAAAAGAGGTAGAAGTACTCCCTCAACTCCTGCACGCCGAGCTGAGGGGAGAAGATCGCCCGCTCCTTCCGCAGCGCCGCGAGCCGCTGCGCCTCGGCCGACTTCACACCCTTTCCCTTGTCGGCTTTCGGGGCCATGGCGGAGGTGGTGAGGGAGGTCGACGGCGTGGTGATGCTGGTGGCAATGGGGGGCGGGGCGCTGCTCTCTCGGCTTCGAGAAGAAGGGGGGGGAGGCGGAGGTTCGTGAAGATGAAGTAGCAGCAACCAGCGAGGGGGAACGAACTGCCCCTGTTTCCTCTGCTTATAAAGAGGGACGGGGCGGACGTTTCGCCCTTCCGAATAACCAACCACCCACGATCTCTCCCACGATGCCGCATTCAACGCATGCCGTTATGGGAGAGCGCGGTGGATACGGAGCGAGATTCGGTGTGGCCCAGTCCGCGTGTGCCCGTGCCCTGTCTTGAGCCTGGCCCAACAGCGCTCGGCACCGTGTCTGGCCCAGGCCCGGGGGCTCCTGTCGATGTACTAGAATAGGGGTACCCTAGTACCCCGAACTTGTGCACGGGCAGTTGCAGCACCCCGCGGCAAGGCTTGCCGGGCGAACGCCAAGATCCTCCAAGGTTCCCTTGGAGCCATTCAACAACAAAGTATTTAAGCTCAGGAGACAAGGCCCCGGCAAGAGGAGCTTGCCGGGAAGGCCAACCGAGGCACTCCAAGGAACTTGCCGCGACGCGCCACGCGCTCCGGCAAGGCAACAAGGCCCCGGCAAGAGGAGCTTGCCGGGAAGACCAACCAAGGTACCTCGAGGCCCGGTGAGCGACAAGCTTCCGGACCCGACAAGATAACAACAGTGGCAAGGCGCTTGCCGCGGCAGGCGGCCACTCTGTGCCCACGCTCCAGCGCATCCACCAATGTGTCGCTCTGGGGGCCTCTCCAGGCGAGCGTGGCGGGAGGCTGTGCAGCCAGCGGTGCGCAGTGGCATGCGAAGCTGACAAGATCGCCATCATGGCGAACGGTGGCGCCCCTAACGGTCCTTTTCTGCACTGTTTGGGCGACTCAGACAGGCCTTTAATGCCCTTGTCCCCTGCCGTCAGGGTTAGGTAGGGTGCACTGTACAAGTAGCTGTACCAACCACCTCACTTTTTACATTTGTACCCTTCTCTGCGTTGCCACCTGTCGGTGACCCCTTTGGCGTATAAAAGGATGCCCATGCGCAACGTAGAGGGGGTTCAGTTTGGGGTTCGGTTCGACTCATTTGTAACCCAGAAAGACACTACGCTCTCTCTCTAGAGCAAGAACAGAATAGAACCAGACAAGCAGCAGTAGGAGTGTTATCTCTCCGGAGAGCTCCGAAGCTGGGTAAACTGCTCGTGTGCTTCGCCTCGATCTGCACTTCGTGCGATCTCCGCCCCTCGCCGAACCGAAAGGGGCCCGGTCCGCCGGTCCCATAGGTGTTCGAGGACCAGTTTCCCCGACAGAATCTGTCATATCATTTGCCATGTTTGCATGGATCCTACCATCTTTTCTATTGATCTTTGGAATTAGTTCAGTAAGGGAGTTTTGTTCTTTGGATTTAGTACTAGCATGCCATGCCTTTGTTTGCCATGTTTAGTTTCCAAAACTTGTTGTTTGATAGCTCTAAACATTGCAACCTGATGTTATTTCTGCCATGTCCAGTGATTTCTGCTAAGTCTGTGAAACTGTTATTATTTGCAATCTTGCCATGTCCTTTTGAGCATGTTATAGTGTTTTCTGGAGATAGCTCAGTGTTCATGTTTTGCCATGATTTACCTGTACTTCATGCCCATGCCTTTTTTTTCACCTTAAGATGATGTAGCATATTGTTTTGATGCTTGCTAGATGCCTAGTTGCTGTTTTGGACAGCTTGTCCTTTAAACTTGTATTGTGTGTATGTGTTGAACCGTTGCTCCGTTTTGAGTGTGCACTATATGAAACTTGCTTAGATTTGCATGTAGTTTCATATTATCATGTTGCATCCAGGTTTTGAGAGTGTTTTCTTGATGTTTGAATGCCTTTTGCATCAATGCCATGTTTAACTTGTTTTGCTCGTATCTTCTAGGCCGTAGCTCCGAACTAAACGAACTTTGTATGTAACTTGACTAGAATCTCGTGTAGATCATCTTGGTGCATCTTAACATGCTGTTTAACAACTTGAACATAAGGTTAATTCAGTTCTGGACCAATTTCTAAATTTGCATATGAGGACTTACCGGAATTGTCATATGTTGTTTCCGGCCTCATTTAACCTTGCTTTGATGTGTTGTTCTTGTATGCATCATCTCTAGCCATGAGTAGCTTCATGTAGTCTTGTCTTGCATCATACTTGGTTGAGCATCATGTCATGTATATGTGTGGTGTGTTTACCATGTTGTGTGCTTCTTCTCGATAGTTCCTGTTTCGTTGCGATCGTGAGGATTCGTTCGTCTACGCTTGGTTCATCTTCGTGGCTTCATCTTCTTCATGGACTCGTTCTTCTTCCTTGCGGGATTTCAGGCAAGATGACCGTCACCCTGGATCTCACTATATCATTGCTATGCTAGTTGCTTCGTTCTATCGCTTGCCGCGCTACCTATCTCTTATTGATCAAGCCTCCCAAATTGCCATGTCAGCCTCTAACCTTTTCACCCTTCCTAGAAAACCGTTGCTTGGCTATGTTACCGCTTTGCTCAGCCCCTCTTATAGCGTTGTTAGTTGCAGGTGAAGTTGAAGATTGCTCCATGGTGGACATGATTATGTTGGGATATCACAACATCTCTTATTTAATTAATGCATCTATATACTTGGTAAAGGGTGGAAGGCTCGGCCTTATGCCTGGTGTTTTGTTCCACTCTTGCCGCCCTAGTTTCCGTCATACCGGTGTTATGTTCCTTGATTTTGCGTTCCTTACGCGGTTGGGTGATTTATGGGACCCCTTGACAGTTCGCTTTCACTAAAACTCCTCCAGCAAGGCCCAACCTTGGTTTTACCATTTGCCTAACTAAGCCTTTTTCCCTTGTGTTTCTGGAGCTCGAGGGTCATCTTTATTTAACCCTCCCCCCCGGACCAGTGCTCCTTCGAGTGCTGGTCCGGAACGGGCAGACAACGGGGCCACCTCGGGGGAACTCGAGGGCTGGTTTTACTCGTAGGCTGACCTATCTGGTGTGCCCTAAGAACAAGATATGTGCAGCTCCTATCGGGATTACTTGGCACATCGGGCGGCTTTGCTGGCCTTGTTTTACCATTGTCGAAATGTCTTGTAAACCGGGATTCCGAGACTGATCGGGTCTTCCTGGGAGAAGGAATATCCTTCATTGACCGTGAGAGCTTGTGATGGGCTAAGTTGGGACACCCCTGTAGGGTATAAACTTTCGAGAGCCGTGCCCACGGTTATGTGGCAAATGGGACTTTGTTAATGTCCAGTTGTAGATAACTTGACACCAGATTCGAATTAAAACGCATCAACCGCGTGTGTAGCCGTGATGGTCTCTTTACGGCGGAGTCCGGGAAGTGAACATGGTTTTGAGTTATGTTTGACGTAAGTAGGAGTTTAGGATCACTTCTTGATCATTGATAGCTTCACGACCGTTCCGTTGCTTCTCTTCTCGCTCTTATTTGCGTATGTTAGCCACCATATATGCTTAGTCGCTGCTGCAACCTCACCACTTTACCCCTTCCTTTCCCATTAAGCTTTGCTAGTCTTGATACCCATGGTAATGGGAATGCTGAGTCCCCGTGGCTCACAGATTACTACAACAACAGTTGCAGGTACAGGTTATGCGATGATCTTGACGCGAGAGCGATGCTTGCTTGTTTTGGAGTTCTTCTTCTGCTTCTTCTTCGATCAGGGGATAGGTTCCAGGTTGGCAGCCTGGGCTAGCAGGGTGGATGTCGTTTGAGCTTCTGTTTGTGTTTCATCCGTAGTCGGATGTTGATCTTATGTATGATGATGTTGTATTCGTGTGGCTTTGTATGCCTCTTGTATGTATCCCCATCTATTATGTAATGTTGATGTAATGATATCCACCTTGCAAAAGCGTCTTCAATATGCGCTTCTATCCTTGGTGGGACCTTCGAGTTCCTTTAGGATAGGGTCGCATCTTGGGCGTGACAGTAAGCTCGCCAGGAGCGGAGCATATGGCAATCCAAGGATGTTTTCAGATGCCGTTGACCATAGGTAGGCATGTTTTCCCCTCAGATCTGATAATCTTGGAGTCACAAGGGTTGGATGTGATTTTGGGTATGGATTGGATATCGATGTATGGAGGAAACATCGATTGCGCCAGTAAGTCAATTATGCTCACCACCCCAGAAGGAAGAAGGATCAAGTATGTATCCCGGCATGTGCTGAAGAGGACTCAAGTGAATTCCTTATCCAGAGTTGTACATGAGGAAGTACTCATGGTGAAGGATTACCCCGATGTAATTCCGTAGGAGTTGCCAGGCATGCCACCGGATCGAGACATTGAGTTTTTGATTGAGCTTTTGCCAGGCACCGGGACAATATCAAAGAGACCGTATCGGATGTCCGCAAAGGATTTGGAGGAAATTAAGAAGCAGATTAAGGAGTTACTGGATAAAGGTTATATACGACCAAGTTCGTCACCTTGGGGAGCCCCGGTACTCCCAGTGGAGAAGAAGGATGGATCTTTAAGGATGGTTGTTGTTTATCGTGCGTTGAATGAAGTGACGATCAAGAACAAGTACCCGCTGCCAATGATCAATGATTTGTTTGACCAGTTGCAAGGAGCTAAAGTATTTTCCAAGATTGATATGCGATCAGGATACCACCAACTGAAGATTCAAGAGCAGGATATACCTAAGACAGCTTTTACCACAAGGTACGGGCTATACAAGTATACTGTTATGTCATTTGGTCTGACTAACACGCCTGCAAATTTCATGAACATGACGAACAAGGTGTTTATGGAGTTTTTGGATAAGTTCATCGTGGTGCTCATTGATGATATATTGGTCTACTCAAAGAATGAAGAGGAGCATAAGGAGCATTTGCGTTTGGTTCTTGAGAAACTCAGAGAACACCAGTTGTATGCCAAGTTCAGCAAATGTGAGTTTTAGTTGAAGGAAGTCAGATTTGTTGGACATGTTATATCCGGAGAAGGAATAGCAGTAGACCCCACCAAGGTTGTTTCTGTGACTAAATGGGTGGCAGCCAACATCAGTTGGAGAGATCAGGAGTTTTCTTGGACTCGCATGATATTATCGGATGTTCATAGAGAATTTCTCCAGGATTACAAAGCCCATGACAGAGTTGTTGAAGAAAGACACCGAGTTCAAATGGACTGAGGAGTGTGAAGCCAGTTTTTAGAAGTTGAAGAAACGTTTGGTTACAGCCCCAGTGCTGATTCTTCCACACCAACGAAAGGATTATCAAGTGTATTGCGACGCTTCACGTCAAGGACTTGGAGCAGTGCTTATGCAGGAGGGAAGAGTTTTTTCATATGCCTCACGACAGCTAAAACCTCATGAGTTAAATTATGCTACTCATGATTTGGAGTTAGCAGCCGTAGTGCATGCGCTGAAGACATGGAGACATTTTCTGATCGGAAACCATTGTGAGGTATACATGGATCATAAGAGTTTGAAATATATCTTCACGCAAAAGGAGTTGTACCTCAGGCAGAGGAGATGGTTGGAGCTCATTAAGAATTATGATATGAAATTGCAGTATGATCTCGGAAACGCTAATGTCGTAGCCGATGCGTTGAGTCGCAAGAGTTATGTTAATATGCTCATGACCAGAGGATTACCCAAGGAGTTAGCAGAGGATCTTCACGAGCTATGTTTGGAAATAGTTCCGAGATGTTATGTAGCAGCATTGGAAATTCAGTCCACTTTGATGGATAAAGTCAGAGAAGCCCAGAAGACTGACAAGGAGATTACCGAGATAAAGGGAAGGATGAGCAAAGGAAAGGCTAACGGATTTTGTGAGGATGAGCATGATACTTTATGGGTTGGGGATCACGTATATGTGCCTAGTGACCCCGATATCAGGAAGTTGATTCTGCAGGAGGCCCATGATTCACCCTGGAAACATTAAGATGTATCTGGATTCTAAGGAAAGTATCTGGTGGACAGGAATGAACAAGGATATTGCCGAGCATGTAGCAGTATGTGATGTATGTCAGAGAGTTAAGGCGGAGCATCAGAAGCCAGCCGGATTGCTACAGCCATTACCGATACCCGAATGGAAGTGGGACAAGCTTGGCATGGATTTTATCACTGGATTGCCCAGGACTCGTTCAGGCTATGACTCTATATGGGTTGTAGTCAATCGATTGACGAAAGTAGCTCATTTCATCCCAGTGAAGACCACTTATACAAGTGCGAAGTTGGTGAAGATATACATGACCATGACCGTATGTCTGCATGGAGTTCCGAGGACCATTGTATTAGATAGAGGAACCCAGATTACCTCAAAGTTCTGGAATCAGTTGCATGAGACTTTGGGTACCAGGCTAGAGTTTAGTACAACCTTTCACCCACAGAGAGATGGACAGACCAAGAGAGTCAATCAGATTCTGGAGGATATGTTGAGAGCTTGTGCGCTAGATTGTGGATCTAGTTGGGACGACAATTTGCCGTATGCAAAGTTCTCTTATAACAATAGTTATCAATTCAGTTTGAAGATGTCCCCATTCGAAGCTTTGTACGGAAGGAGGTGCAGGACACCATTATTGTGGGACGAAGTTGGAGACCGTCAGTTGTTTGGACCAGATTTGATTAAGGAATCGAAAGAGAAGGTTAAACTAATTCACGACAGACCCAAGGTAGCCCAATCCAGGCAGAAGAGTTATGCGGATTCTAAATGCAAGGAGACAGTTTACGAAGTCGGAGACAGAGTATACCTTCGTGTGTCACCGCTTCGAGGAGTAAATCATTTAGGAGTTAAGGGAAAGTTAGCACCATGTTTTGTGGGACCATACAAAGTCTTGGAACATATGGGATAAGTTGCTTACAAGATGGAATTGCCAGAGGGATTGTCAGGAGTTCACGACGTGTTTCACATTTCCCAGTTAAAGAAGTGCCACGCAGAGATGGCCGATATTCCTTTGAGAGATACAGTGCCACTGGAAGCGATTCAGCTGGATAGTGATTTGACCTACGAGGAGAAACCAGTGAAGATTCTCGAGTTTGCCAGCCGAGTCACACACAACAAGGTTATCAAGTTTTGCAAAGCTTAGCGGAGCCACCATACCGAGGATGAAGCCACCTGGGAACGAGAGGAAGACCTACGGAAGGACCACCCGCACCTATTTTCTAGCCAACCCGAATCTCGAGGGCGAGATTCATCATAAGGGGGGTAGGTTTGCAACATCCCAAATTTTTAGTTTGGAATATTATACATAGGACATCATATGCATATCATATTTTAATTGCATTTTGGTTGGATCCCAGAAATTCTAAGCAACTCAAGGACCCACGGAGAGAGTTGGGGTTTTCGTTTATTTTCATATTTGAATTTTCTCAAATTTGAAAAGAGGATCATTTTGGTTTTATTGTTTTTCTCTCCGAAATATTTCTATTACAAAATAAAAGAGAGGGGATAAAATGACTTCCCAAAATGAAAGAAATATTGGAGGAAAAATGTTAAAATCAATTATTCTTTTTATTTGGATTTTTATTGCTATTTTATTTGAATTAGGAAAAAAGTGCATTTTTCAAATTGCATTAGTAGCCCAAATAAATGTTCACTTTGTCCGCAATATTATTAGAGGATCGTGAAAATTTATTTCAGGATTTTTGGACTCCTTTTAGTATTTATTTTGTTTTTCTGCGTGTATTAAAAAACGCGCAACCGACCTATCGGGCCGTGCCCGAGCCGGACTCTCCCGGCCGGCCCTTGAAAGAGCGAGGCCAGACTGCCCCGCAGCCCAGCCGCTAGCCCCACCCGAACCCTAGCGCTGCCCCGCCTTGGACCCCGCGCCACACCGCCCCCACCGCCGCCTCGTGCGACGCCGCCGCCTCCCCATCCCACGCCGCCATGACCGACCACCCCGCCGCCGCCTCGTGCGACGCCGCCGCCTCCCCATCCCACGCCGCCGTGATCGACCACCCCGCCGCCAAAGCAGCCGCCGCCGCCACCCGACGCCGCCGCCGCTGCCGCCGTCATCATTTTTTTCGGTTAAGGAAAAACTGTCGTTTTTTAGAAAACCCTAGATTTGTTTTTTTATATAGATCGGTTCGGTTTTTCGTCGGTTTATTTATTTGGCGGATGTTCGGTCGTTCGTTCATTTTAACAAACATTGTTCACCGATTAGGTTCTATTAACGAACGTTCATTCGTTAGTCCGTTCGTCTCGATTTATTTTCTAGGGTTTTATCTGCGATTATTTTGATCGCGATTTCTGCCCTGATCTTCGATCTAGTATAACTTTTTGCTTTTCATTTTTCCTTCGTTTGTCTGCTTTCTTTAGAAAAACTAAAAAACCCAAAAATATTTCAATATGTTTCTATGAAATTATTTTCTTTTTGTTGAGTTGTCGTAAGGAGAAGACAAGGATGAAAATGTTGAGTGGCTCTCGTATGCATTATTGTTGATCTAACAAGGAGCTAATATTACCTTGTCTTCTCCTTTGAATAAAATGTTTGCAGATTCCAGCTTAGTCCACGACACTCTTGCACTATTATTATTTTCATATCATTGGTCACGCAAGTGAAATGCAATATTGGCAATGATTTGATGAAGTGACTGTGGCAAAGAAAAGTTGGTATGAACTCTCTTTGTTTTTGTTTTTGTAAATATGTTTACCTCAGCGTCCATGCTTCAGCATATTATGAGTAAAGATGTTTGTGATGACAATTGGAGATCATAGCTGCTGATGCCATGCTTAAGTAACTAGGAGTGGATAATGATTAAAATGGTTATTATGTAGTATGATAGTATGGTATCCTGCTCTAAATGTTTCAAGTGGCTTAACTTGGCACATGTTCACACATGTAGTTGATTCAAAACCAACATAGCCTCCATGATATTTATGTTCATGGTGTTTATATCCTACTCATAGTAGTATTCAATATTAATTATTCACAATGCATGATTATGACCGTTGTCGCTCTCTAGTTGGTCGCTTCTCAATCGATTTGCTAGCCTTCGCATGTACAAAGCGAGAGTGTTGCTTGTACATCCAAATCCTTAAACCAAAGTTGTTCGAGATGAGTCCACCATATCTACCTATATGCGGTATTACCCTGCCATTCCAAGTAAATTTGCATGTGCCACATCTAAACATTCAAATAAACATTTGCTTTGTGTGCCCATACCGGTCATGGAGCGACGAGGAGCGGTCAGTATCTTCCATGCTAAGCATGTTATTATCATGATGGGTGTTTATTCACTTGTCATTACATGAGAGAGGCTGGTAATTGGGATGCCTGGTCCTATAATCAAACTGAAAAAATTATATTTTATTATGAAACAACCCCCTCGGAAAGTTGTTGGTATGGAGGGCACCCGTGAATTCGGCTAGCCATGGCACGTGTTTGTTGGTTGAGGGGGTGTAAACTTTACCTTTTCGCTTGGGAACCATCGATAATGTGTTTAGCATGGAAGATATTGAAAATTCTTGGTCGTGACGTTGACAGGAAAAGTACACCTCTCAAAATTATATTCCTCTTTGATTTGAGCTTGAGCTCTGGCACCTCTTTAAATCTCTGCTTCCTATATGAAGGGCCAATCTATTTATTTTTATGTTATTTAATTTTATTGTTGAGTCATCACCTTCTAAATTAAAGCACTAGTCCCGAGAACGCTATTGTCATTCTTATGCATTTTGTATAGTTAATATTGCGTGCATCATGGCTAGATCTTTTGTACCATGAATTACAATGTTTAGTCGCTGCTTGAACTTTGAGGTGCTCTGCATTTATGTTTTGCGGTCTCAGAAAGGGCTAGCGAGATACCATGTTATCATATTATATCATGATTGTTTTGACAAATTGTTGGCATTTGAGATATCTTATTATTGCTCGCTAGTTGATTATGCCTTTGATATGAGTAAATGTGATTTCTAAGTGTTATCATTTGCATGGTTAGTTCATATCTTTGTTGAATACTTGGGGTGCTATTTAAGCTTATATACGCATACAAGAACAAAAGAGTTAGTAAAAGTTTTCCTTTATCACTTTCAGTTTGTCAACTGAATTCCTTGAGGACAGGCAATGAGTTAAGCTTGGTAGAGTTGATACGTCTCCGTCGTATATACTTCTCCAAACAATTTTGCTATTGTTTTGGACTCTAATTTGCACGATACGAATGAAGCTGATGTGGGCATAGTTATCATAAAAACTTCTAAAAATATTATATAACAAATAAATGACCTGGTACTTTTGTTCCTTAGTGCATATGATTTGACTAACAGGAAATCAATACTACATTCATGTTTTGATCTGTTTATACTCAAGAATAAAGGTGTTCGAGAGATAAAAGAGAAGGTTATATGGAGCTAAACGCATGCATAGAATCAACGAGCCATCCATCTTGCATGATATATGCACAAGTTTTCAAGTACAAGAGAAAAGAAGGAAGAGAGATAGCCACGTACACACCATGCAATATTCGGTCAGCATGTGAACGTACAGGATGCCATGCAATCAAAGAACATTAGCCAATAGGTGGTCCTGATGTGGGCCGATATTTGCTACTGCACGCGTGAGTTTCCCCTGGTGTTGGGCCGGATGGTCCGAGACCATCGGCTGGATTTTGCCACCGCCTCTGGATCGAACATGCCCCGCCAGTTAATAAATAACAGTCTATTGATTAGGATCTGGACTCAGGTTTTGTTTAGATAAGTTTAGCTATTGCTACTTTTATTTGTCTTTGCTCGCAGCGGCTAGTGCGACCACGAAGACATCCTTTCTGAATCCCATCTTATGAGATTTATTCCATCTAGCATATTCACAATTTCAAATTGCTTGGCTATTATTTTCTTGCATGTTCTTAGATTTGCTTGTAGAAAAATCCCTCATGGATAGGTCGATAAGGCCGTTGGCTCAGTAGCTAACGCCGTGGAGTTGGTTCAGCGATTGCCGTGGATATCAGTCATGTACGGTTCTCCCTATACTGTTGGTAGCCGGAGCATGAGGGTCAAGTCCCACAAAAATCATAGTTATCCTCTCTCATTGAAAGATCGTGGCCCTAGTTCACATCAAGTGCTATCAGTTTTGAGGTTCATCGGTGAGAAATTTACAAATTTATTAGATCAGATTACTTTTTAGTTCTACAACCCATAGAAAAGCCAAAACAAATTGGATTAGTTCATCCATGCACCTATCTTCTTAGCATTTAGCAATTTTTGCATCTTGTATTTGCTTTGTTGAATTTTTGGTTGCAGTCATCCTTGTATTAGTGCTGGTTTAGATTCGTTTGGGAAAAATTGTCTAGTAGATCGAACTTGTTTTTGTCCATCATATCTTCTGCCGCAAGCTCGTTAGTACTCTGAAAAAACAAAAATAGATTGCATGAGGTTGTCTCTAGTTTTGCGGATTTGTGCGTCCATCCGAGGACACATCCGTCCCGTCCACTACTTTACGAGTGCCTTGTCGGAATCGGGGCTCCGCGAACCCGATAATGGGTCAAACTCTAGGGTGCGCACGAAGAACCTCGCCGAGCCTCTGCTTGCCGCCCGCTATCTCACGGCAATGTTTCATCGAGCCCATGTAAGAAGGGGAAGGAATCGGACATGGTGGTTTACCCAGGTTAGGGCCACCTTGCGGTGTAAAACCCTACTCCTGCTTTGTGGTGGATTGCCTCCTGAGGAGGATTAGTACGAACTAGTAAAAGTGTGAGCTGCCTCAGGAGATCTCTAGGATGGAGGGATTGGATCCCTCTCTACGGTGGAGACTAGCCTATATTTATAGTGGCCTTGGTCCTCTTCCCTCATGGCTTAGGCGGGGAGGGATACCACAACGGCTAATTTTTACGGGGGACAAGAGTACACTCTATCCTAACTAAATGTGGTCTGCGCCTACAAAGCTTCTGGTCGCGATGCGGCGGTGGGCCCGGCTGTGACCTCCATCCTGTTGAGCCAACGGTCCTGGTCTTGTTGCACTGGAATGGAAACTTTTGGGGCATCCCTTGGGAACCCGCATACATCTTGCCTCCTTAGCACCAAAGAGGAAACCGTCCTACATTGCGCCGGCTGGCGCCTTGCTGGCCTTGGTCGTCATGGCTCATGTCATAGCACACCTTGAGAGGTGAGTGCGAGCCTAGAGGTACCCACTCTTTGGGAGGCAGCCTCATGGGGCCCCTCGGGTGGCCTTGATGTCATTCGCCTCATGAGGTGGGGGTCCCCGCGAGGGTCTTGCTCGTGAAATCCTAGAGTTGGGTCGTGCCGGGCCGTCGATGGAGCCACGCGCTGGGCCGTAGGTAGACGAGTCTGGGTACCCCCGGTCCCAGAACACCGACAGTAGCCCTCGGGACCATGGTGAGCTTGGTCTGGCTCCGAGGCGAAGGCAAAGAAGGAAGGGCGAAGCGACATGGTCCCTAACCACCCGCGGTCCAGGCTTGACGCGTGGCGCACGACGGGACGTGGATGCCACCCACTTCCCCACGTCACCTCGGCGACCGCCCAGGCTGACAAAAAGTCGGGCGCACACAGCGGGGCCATCATTGCTCCTCCTCTTCGTCTTGCTCCTTCCTCGACTTGCTGCGATCCCCTTCCCTTGCGAGAAGCTCCTCCAGATCCAGACAAAGCGCCGCCCGTCCTTCTTCTCCTTCGGTGCCAATGACTCCTCGAGTGGCGCCCGCCGGGAAATCAAAGCCCGCAACCCCGCCCGTGAGCTCCCCCACTCCTGCATCGGCGCTCTCAGCCTCCTCCATCACCAAGGAGGAGGACCTCAACCCAGTGCTCCCGTTGACAACCGGTGATAGCAACGAGTGGGGCAAGACCCAGATCTGGCCCAGCTCCATCGTGTATAGCAACCTGGCGAAGTCGGCCTACCCCTTCTTCTTCCATGATGTCTTCGTCGGCCTAGTTCCGCCCTTCTCCGAGTTCTTCTTTGCTATCCTCAGGCACTACAAAATTCATGCCCTTCACCTTCAGCCCAACTCCATCCTCCTCTTGTCCATCTTTGCCTTCCACTGTGAAGCTTTCATGGGCATGAGGCCCTCGGTGGCGCTCTTCCGCCACTTCTTCAGCTTACGGTTCTCCGCCAGGGCCCAGCTATTCGGGTGCGTCTCCTTCATCGACGTGCTCAGCGGGAATTCGCTCCTGAAGGACGGGAATAAGGTGGAAGGCTTCCGGAAGCGCTAGGTCTTTCTGGACGCCCACAACAGTGACCCGCGCCTAGAGCTTCCGACGGAGCTACCCAAGAAGATCCCTGAGTGGGGTTCCGTAAAGCTCACCGACCCCCGAGTGAAGCCCGTCCTAGAGAAGATATCCTCGGATATCGCGGTCAAGCTGTTGGCGGGGGCGATGATCCTGAAGGAGTTCTTGGCACAACGCCTCGCGCCGCTTCAATCGCGTTCGAAGCCTTTGTGGGCATATGAGCGTGCAGGAGACACGACGAGGCTACGAGTTGCCGGCTTGACGGGCGAGGAGTTGGACGTGGCTTTGTACACCTTGCTTGGCTGTATCCCGAGGAACATTCCCGAGGCCGCCGCCCTGTTGTACAGCTGCGACGACAGCGATGAGCTGCTCGAGGCCATGCCTGTCTTCAACAAGTGGGGGCTTGAGCCGAGCGAGCACCCTGAATCACCCGTGGTGCTGTCCTCTGGTGACATCGATGGTGGCGAGGACCTGGACGAAACGGAGGAGGATGACCTCAGGAGGGCGTCCCCATTGTTGCAACGCGAGCTTCTCCTCGGCCTCGATGATGGCAATGATGACGCCGAGCTCCCAACCATGGAATCCCCCGGTCCCGTCAGGGCATCCAGGAGGTAGGAGTCTGCACCTCCGACCGCGCGAGCGCCCGACGGGTCGGCTTCTGGCGAGGGGATGGTGGTACCCCCTCCGGGAGGTCCCCCACGTGCTACCGGGGTAGCCAAGGAGGCGGGCCGCACTGGCCACGGCCCCTCAGGGGGACTCCCTTGTCCCTGCAGATACTGGCGCTGCAGTGGGGCCTATCGAAGGCCACCCCACCAGCCCCGGGGCGAGACCAGGGCCACGCCAAAGAAGACCCTGGGTGCGTCGGCCTCTGAGGAGGAGAAGAAGAGGAAGTGGGCTGTGCCAAACAAGTAAGTATCCTTGGCTTGACTCCTGACCGCGCATCTGTAAACCATATGCTCATGCAACCCCTCATCGCACCAGATAAGGGCGACGGCGTGCAGAAGAAGAAGAAGAAGACAACCGCTGATGTGAGGATGTCCATCGTCCCGAAGGCGACTTCGATGCTTGGTCGCAGCCTCAGCAGGCGTGGGGGCGCACAACGCCAATCTGGCGTAATTCCCGGGCGCACGGGCAGCGTTGCACCAGGGCATACAGGTGCGCTGTCTCCTCCCAGTGCTTAGCCGGTGTCGCCCGGAGGGCCGGCCAACAAAGACGTGGGGGATCACCGCGCGACACCTCCTGCCGCGGCCGCTACAGCTCCGGTCATGGGCGAGGGAGCGACGCCTCGCTCCCCACTGTCTGACTCTGACTCAGGGCGTGCGGTGGTGCAACCTCAGACAAGGCTGATCCCCGTAATTCAGCAAGCTGAGGCGTCAGTTGCCCTTGTTGTGTCGTGGGAGCCAGGCGCGGAGAAGGACTCAGAGCCCCTGGTGCCCCACGTAGATCGCACCACGGCCTTGCGGGCCATGGTTCCACCTAGAGCGCCAGTGCCGCTCCTTCGTCAGGCCCTCGCGCTCGTGAACTGCGATGCCTTGATCAGGCACGGGGCCCTTGCATTATAAAGATGCTTACGCCGCGCTCGACAGGTTCGAGGCGGACCTCTGAGATGCCGATAGGCGCCTTGCCAAAGAGCGCCTGGGGCTTGCCTCCGTGTGGCTCCAGGTTGATGCGGCGACCAAAGAGGCATGGGGCCAGGCCGAGGCCGCCACCGCTGAGAGCAAGAAGGAAGCCGCCGAGGCTAGGGCGGCCCATGATGATGCACTGGCTGAGGTAGCGGCGGTCGTCAACTGCTGCGGCAAGGCGGAGGCCGACCTGAAAGCGCTCCAGGAGGAACACGCCACACGCGTGCAGTGACTGCAGCAGCAGTAGACGACCTTAAGGCTCAAGAGGCGAAGCTTGCGGACCGTGACTTGACTCTAGTGAAGGTGGTCGTTGAGCAGACCGCGGAGCGCGAGCACCTGGCCAAGCTGCAAGAGGAGGTGACCGAAGCCCAAGCGTCCCATGCCAGGCACGTCTCCGAGGTAATGGCCCAGCTGGACACTAGGGAGAAGAAGATCCTGGCCAGCGTCGAGGCAAAGGCGGCATCGGACCGAGATGTCTTCTCTTATCTCGAGCTCAGGGCTCGCCAAGCGCTGAAGTCTATCTGTAGGAGAGGATTCAAGGGTCTGCTTGCGACCCTCGAGGATGGCTATGTAGGGTTTTCCTCTAGGCTCACCACGGAGCTCGAAGGCGCTGGCGCCAAGGTGGACGGCATCCTGGAGGAGGAGTTCCACGACCTCTTCTCCATGGCAACACCGTGCCTCTTCAGCCACCTTTACCTCCGCAACACCAGCTTCGCCTTCGACGCTGTGATAGGCCCCATTCCTCGCGAGTTCCCTGTTGTCATGGCGGAGGCCATGGAGGGCCACGTGGCAGCGCTACTCGGAAAGTTCACCTGCGTCGACGACGGATCTGCCGCAGCCGAGGCAGGTGGCGGCGGCAACGACGATGTTGAAGATGGGCCTATCGCGGCTGAAGCGGCTGGGAGTGACGACGACGATGGCCCTTCCTCCTAGAATTTATCTTGCAACAACTGATCATGCCTCGGGGAGGCGTAAGACTTGTTTGGATTTGTGAAGAACTTGCTGCCTGTAATAACTTATTTGAACTCCGTTGCTTCCTGTTTGTGCTTGGTTTCATTCCTACTTGCATTTGTGCCCTGCGTCGAAAGTAGGGGTGGGCATAAAAACCGACCAACCGAATATCAAACCGATGCCGAAACTGAAAACACCGAATTTTTGGTTTTTGCTGCAGATATATTTAAATTCGGTTTTTATGTTTAATAACCGAATTTAAGTCGGCTGGTTCAGTAGTTAACCGATAACCGAAGCAAACACCAAAGTCCACGGATATCCACTATGAGGCTCCCACACGGCCGCACTTCTCGCTAAATGCCAACCAGAAGTCGACGGAATTACCCTAAAAAAAGTCGACGGAATTCCAGTACGAGGCTCCCCACGTCCGCACGTCTCGCCAGTTTTTTTTCTTTATTTCTAGAAAAGCATGTCTCACGCCAATCGCTCACACCTCACGTCCGCACACGTTTTTTTGAGGGCATCATTGCCGCACATGTGTCCAGCCACATAGCTTACGAATGGCCCAACCAACTCTCTAGGTGTGATACGTGGGCCTGTCCAACTAATTGCAAGGCCCAAATGAAACAACTACTACTTACTTCCGTTGCGCGATGAAGTGTGCAGCGGCTGGAGTTTCACTTGTTTAGTCCCACATCGCTGAGCTAATATTCAAGGGCCAAGGTGCTCAGCTATATAAGAGGTCGTGATGCAGGCAGAAGAAGCGCTCGCTGTCAGTTCTGTAACTTTCCAGCAACACAGTAACCAGTCGGTATAAACTGTAAACCGAACCGAACTGGTCGGTTAACCGAATTATTGGTTAGTTGTTTTTTGCTGTCTTATTCGGTTTTTGGTTTTGCTAACCGAAGTTTGAAAAAAATGAACAGTATAAACCGAATTTTCCACTGGGCGTGGGCATGGTCGGGCTGCGACCGTATCCGCCAGTGCTGAGAATGGGGCTTCACTGAGCGTGGGCATGGTCAGGCTGCGACCGTATCCGCCATTGATGAGCATGGGGTTTCCACTGGGCGTGGGTAGGAGCTTTATGCTAGAGTCTCCGGGCGTGTACAACCCTGTCTTGTTCGTACGCGTAGACGGCACAAGAAAACTTTGAGGAGGTGTATCTAGACACTCGTGAGCCATCACGGGGTTCAGAAGGTCCTACCTCAAGGTGGGTTGCGCCTGGTCTTTGGCGCGAGGCGCGCTTGTGAAACCTGAGTGACGAGGGCAACTTGCACCGAGTGAACGTCTAGAGGTCATCGCATGAGAAGGCCAAACACCAAGGGCCCATAGGAGGTGACGTGTATGGGGTCGGCCCGCCAAACAGAGCTCGGTCGCTTGTGTTATCAACGCTGCAGGGACGGACCCGATCACAGACGCCGTGCCAAGTCTTCTCATGCAACAATTTAAGGAAGTACACCTGGTGCGCGGCTCCCGTGGTGACAAAGCACAAAGACTACGGTTGTACGAACTGAGCCGCGTGTCCTTACTCACCTACCCTCGATGATCTCATGCAAGGACAAAGAACCAAGGACCCCGGGAGGTGACATGCACGGGAGCTTGCCCGCGAGACAAAGCTCGGTCGCTTGTATTTAACAGTGCTGCCGGGACGTACCCGAGCACAGACGCTGTGCCAGCCCTTAATCATGAGGTGATCGAGAGTGGGCTCGCGAGGGCGTAGCGACAATCATGGTGATGAAGCACCGGACACGCAAATTGAAACATCAAGGAAATCTTATCAAGGCAAGGCCAGTTCTGATACATGAGCAAAACGATACAGCTACAGGGACGGACCCTAGCAGCCTGGGATAATGCAGCCAGAGGGGCACCCTCGATCGAACAAACAAAAAAGTCACCTAGCACCGGTGTTATAGAAGCGTTGGGGTAGTCGAAGAAGTGTGTTGTGGAGGCGTGATCCTCACGAGCCAGATGTCTCAGGAGGCTCAGAAGGCTCGCGAGGCCCGGGATGTTGACGCAGACGTGCAGCTCGCCACTCGCATCGGGCAACGCTCGCCACGCATGGCTTGTGCTTCCTGAAGTTCCTCGACCACCTTGGTGATGAATTCGTGCTCCTGGTGCTTCATGCCATGCTCCTTGCTTGTGGGGGCACGTGTCGAGGCACGCCTCCAAGTGGTGCCCGAGCACCTTCCTCGTCGCACTGGTCAGGTCAAAGGCTCTCTAGATGGAAGCCCCCGAGCCCGTCCTGAGGGAGGCGTCGACGTGCCTTCCTAAGCGGGAGGAAGAGGCACCCCGGCAGCAGGCGTGGAGCCTGAGGCGTCGCCGACGGGTTTCTTGACCTCCGGACGACTCTTGGGGAAAAGCTGCTTCTTCTTCGCGGGGTAGCCTCAGGAGGTAGGATGTGACCCTTGTCGCCGGAGTTTTCGGCTACTGCAGCGTGATAGGCATGTTCAAGGGAGCAGACAGTGTCCTTCTCATCACAGGTGGCCGTGATGACGCTGCTACACCCCGGCATCTTAAGGACGTTGTAGCCATGGCGAGTAGCCTCCATGAACTTGGCGAGGGAAGGGTCCCCAAGGATGGCGTTGTATGGGAGGCTGATGTGGGCCACATTGAAGTCGATGAGCTCAGTATGGTAGTTGTCGTGCTTGCCAAAGGTGAAATGGAGACGCACATGTCGTAGGGGAACGGTGGAGCCGTCAGTCACCACGGAGAATGGCCTGGTGGGCGTGAGCTGATCATAGGGCACTTGAAGTGTCTCGAAGGTCTCGACAGAGAGCACACTGAGGCTAGCGCTCCATCGATGAGGGTCTTGGTGACAGAGATGTTGCTGATGGTGGGCCTGCACGGCATGGGGAGAGTGCCCGCAGTGGCCACACGCCTGAGGTGGTTCTTGGAGTCGAAAGTGATGGCATACTACGACCACCTGAGGGGACGCACAATCTCAAGCTTCGGGAGGACCACATTCACCTCACGAGAGAACTTCTTGAAGATGCGGTTTGAGGCGGGTGCCTGGGCATCACCGAGGATGCATGCAATCGCGTGAGGCTCCTGATAGCCCCCCAGCCCCATCATCTTGATGGCTGTCGTTGTTCCTCCTTGGTGGAGGCGGCAGTGGAGGTAGTCCAGCGTTGCCCTGAGGACGAGTCTCACGAGGCTGATCGCGCCAGCCACCCTCATGAGGCTGGTTGCACCAGCCCTGACGTGGGTTGTGGTTGTCCCAACGACCTGTTAGGGAATGTAGTAATTTCAAAAAATTTCCTACACACACGCAAGATCATGGTGATGGCATAGCAACGAGAGGGGAGAGTGTTGTCTACGTACCCTCGTAGACCGTTAAGCGGAAGCATTATGACAACGCGGTTGATGTAGTCGTACGTCTTCACGATCCGACCGATCCAAGCACCGAACGTACGGCACCTCCGTGTTCAGCACACGTCCAGCTCGATGACGTTCCCCCGGGCTCCAATCCAGCAAAGCGTCGGGGATGAGTTCCGTCAGCACGACGGCGTGGTGACGAATGATGATGTTCTACCGGCGCAAGGCTTCGCCTAAACTCCGCGACAATATAACCGAGGTGGAATATGGTGGAGGGGGCACCGCACACGGCTAAGGAACGATCTATAGACCAACTTGTGTTTCTCTAGGGTGCCCCCCGCCCCCATATATAAAGGAGCAAGGGGGGAGGCCGGCCGGCCCTTGTGGGCGCGCCAAGGAGGAGGAGTCCTCCTCCTAGTAGGAGTAGGACTCCCCCTTTCCTACTCCTACTAGGAGGGGGAAAGGAAGGGGGAGAGGGGGAAGGAAAGAGGGGGGCGCCGCCCCCTCTCCTAGTCCAATTCGGACCAGAGGGAGAGGGGGCGCGCGGCCCACCCTGGCCGCCCCTCTCTCTTTCCACTAAGGCCCATGTGGCCCATTAACTCTCCCGGGGGGGTTCCGGTAACCCTCCGACACTCCCGTTTTCTTCGAAATCACCTGGAACACTTCTGGTGTCCGAATATAGTCGTCCAATATATCAATCTTTATGTCTCGACCATTTCGAGACTCCTCGTCATGTCCGTGATCACATCCGGGACTCCGAACAAACTTCGGTACATCAAAACTTATAAACTCATAATAAAACTGTCATCGTAATGTTAAGCGTGCGGACCCTACGGGTTCGAGAACTATGTAGACATGACCTAGAACTATTCTCGGTTAATAACCAATAGTGGAACCTGGATGTTCATATTGGTTCCTACATATTCTACGATGATCTTTATCGGTCAAACCGCATAACAACATACATTGTTCCCTTTGTCATCGGTATGTTACTTGCCCGAGATTCGATCATCGGTATCCAATACCTAGTTCAATCTCGTTACCGACAAGTCTCTTTACTCATTCCGTAATACATCATTTCGTAACTAACTCATTAGTTACAATGCTTGCAAGGCTTAAGTGATGAGTATTACCGAGAGGGCCCAGAGATACCTCTCCGACAATCGGAGTGACAAAACCTAATCTCGAATTATGCCAACTCAACATGTACCTTTGGAGACACCTGTAGAGCACCTTTATAATCACCCATTTACGTTGTGACGTTTGGTAGCACACAAAGTGTTCCTCCGGTAAACGGGAGTTGCACAATCTCATAGTTGTAGGAACTTTGTATAAGTCATGAAGAAAGCAATAGCAACATACTAAACGATCAAGTGCTAAGCTAACGGAATGGGTCAAGTCAATCACATCATTCTCCTAATGATGTGATCCCATTAATCAAATGACAACACATGTCTATGGTTAGGAAACATAACCATCTTTGATCAATGAGCTAGTCAAGTAGAGGCATACTAGTGACACTATGTTTGTCTATGTATTCACACATGTATCATGTTTCCGGTTAATACAATTCTAGCATGAATAATAAACACTTATCATGATATGAGGAAATAAATAATAACTTTATTATTGCCTCTAGGGCATATTTCCTTCAGTCTCCCACTTGCACTAGAGTCAATAATCTTAGATTACATAGTAATGATTCTAACACCCATGGAGTCTTGGTGCTGATCATGTTTTGCTCGTGAGAGAGGCTTAGTCAACGGGTCTGCAACATTCAGATCCGTATGTATCTTGCAAATCTCTATGTCTCCCACTTGGACTTGGTCCCGAATGGAATTGAAGCGTCTCTTGATGTGCTTGGTCCTCTTGTGAAATCTGGATTCCTTTGCCAAGGCAATTGCACCAGTATTGTCACAGAAGATCTTCATTGGTCCCGATGCACTAGGTATAACACCTAGATCAGAAATGAACTCCTTCATCCAGACTCCTTCATTTGCTGCTTCCGAAGCAGCTATGTACTCCGCTTCACATGTAGATCCCGCCACGACGCTTTGTTTAGAACTGCACCAACTTTCAGCTCCACCATTTAATAAACATACGTATCCGGTTTGCAATTTAGAATCGTCCGGATTAGTGTCAAAGCTTGCATCGATGTAACCATTTATGACTAGCTCTTTGTCACCTCCATATACGATAAACATATCCTTAGTCCTTTTCAGGTATTTCAGGATGTTCTTGACCGCTGTCCAGTGACCCACTCTTGGATTACATTGGTACCTCTCTGCCAAACTAATAGCAAGGCACACATCAGGTCTGGTACACAGCATTGCATTACATGATAGAGCCTATGGCTGAAGCATAGGGAACTCCTTTCATTTTCTCTCTATCTTCTGCAGTGGTCGGGCATTGAGTCTGACTCAACTTTATACCTTGTAATACAGGCAAGAACCCTTTCTTCGCCTGATCCATATTGAACCTTTTCAACACTTTATCAAGGTACGTGCATTGTGAAAGTCCAATCAAGCGTCTTGATCTATCTCTATAGATCTTAATGCCCAATATGTAAGCAGCTTTACCGAGGTCTTTCATTGAAAAACTTTTATTCAAGTATCCTTTTATGCTATTCAGAAATTCTATGTCATTTCCAATCAACAATATGTCATCCACATATAATATTAGAAATGCTACAGAGCTCCCACTCACTTTCTTGTAAATACAGGCTTCTCCAAAAGTCTGTATAAAACCATATGCTTTGATCACACTATCAAAGCGTTTATTCCAACTCCGAGAGGCTTGCACCAGACCATAGATTGATCGCTGGAGCTTGCACACTTTGTTAGCTCCCTTAGGATCGACAAAACCTTCCGGTTGCATCATATACAACTCTTCTTCCAAAAATCCATTCAGAAATGCAGTTTTGACATCCATCTGCCAAATTTCATAATCATAAAATGCGGCAATCGCTAACATGATTCGGACAGACTTAAGCATCACTACGGGTGAGAAAGTCTCATCGTAGTCAACCCCTTGAACTTGTCGAAAACCTTTCGCAACAAGTCGAGCTTTATAGACAGTTACATTACCGTCAGCGTCAGCCTTCTTCTTAAAGATCCATTTATTCTCAATGGCTTGCCGATCATCAGGCAAGTCAACCAAAGTCCATACTTTGTTCTCATACATGGATCCCATCTCAGATTTCATGGCTTCTAGCCATTTTGCGGAATCTGGGCTCATCATCGCTTCCTCATAGTTCGTAGGTTCATCATGGTCAAGTAACATGACTTCCAGAATAGGATTACCGTACCACTCTGGTGCAGATTTTATTCTGGTAGACCTACGAGGTTCAGTAGAAACTTGATCTGAAGTTTCATGATCAATATCATTATCTTCCTCACTAATTGGTGTAGATGTCACAGGAACTGATTTCTGTGATGAACTACTTTCCAATAAGGGAGCAGACATAGTTATCTCATCAAGTTCTACTTTCCTCCCACTCACTTCTTTCGAGAGAAACTTTTTTTCTAGAAAGGATCCATTCTTAGCAACGAATGTCTTGCCTTCGGATCTGTGATAGAAGGTGTACCCAACAGTCTCTTTTGGGTATCCTATGAAGACACATTTCTCCGATTTGGGTTCGAGCTTATCTGGTTGAAGTTTCTTCACATAAGCATCGCAGCCCCAAACTTTAAGAAACGACAACTTTGGTTTCTTGCCAAACCACAGTTCATAAGGCGTCGTCTCAACGGATTTTGATGGTGCCCTATTCAATGTGAATGCAGCCGTCTCTAAAGCATAACCCCAAAATGATAGCGGTAAATCAGTAAGAGACATCATAGATCGCACCATATCTAGTAAAGTACGATTACGACGTTCGGACACACCATTTCGTTGTGGTGTTCCGGGTGGCGTGAGTTGCGAAACTATTCCGCATTGTTTCAAATGTAAACCAAACTCGTAACTCAAATATTCTCCTCCACGATCAGATCGTAGAAACTTAATTTTCTTGTTACGATGATTTTCCACTTCACTCTGAAATTCTTTGAACTTTTGAAATGTTTCAGACTTGTGTTTCATTAAGTAGATATACCCATATCTGCTCAAATCATCTGTGAATTTGAGAAAATAACGATATCCGCCACGAGCTTCAATATTCATCGGTCCACATACATCTGTATGTATGATTTCCAACAAATCTGTTGCTCTCTCCATAGTACTGGAGAACGGTGTTTTAGTCATCTTGCCCATGAGGCACGGTTCGCAAGTACCAAGTGATTCATAATAAAGTGATTCCAAAAGTCCATCAGTATGGAGTTTCTTCATGCACTTTACACCGATATGACCTAAACGGCAGTGCCACAAATAAGTTGCACTATCATTATCAACTCTGCATCTTTTGGCTTCGACATTATGAATATGTGTATCACTACTGTCGAGATTCAATAAAAATAGACCACTCTTCAAGGGTGCATGACCATAAAAGATATTACTTATATAAATAGAACAACCATTATTCTCTGATTTAAATGAATAACCGTCTCGCATCAAACAAGATCCAGATATAATATTCATGCTCAACACTGGCACCAAATAACAATTTATTCAGGTCTAAAACTAATCCCGAAGGTAGATGTAGAGGTAGCGTGCTGACCGCGATCACATCGACTTTGGAACCGTTTCCCACGCACATCATCACCTCGTCCTTGGCCAGTGCTCGCTTATTCCGTAGTCCCTGTTTCGAGTTGCAAATATTAGCAATAGAACCAGTATCAAATACCCAGGTGCTACTACGAGCTCTAGTTAGGTACACATCAATAACATGTATATCACATATACCTTTGTTCACTTTGCCATCCTTCTTATCCACCAAATACTTGGGGCAGTTCCACTTCCAGTGACCAGTTTGCTTGCAGTAGAAGCACTCAGTTTTAGGCTTAGGTCCAGACTTGGGTTTCTTCTCTTGAGTAGCAACTTGCTTGCTGTTCTTCTTGAAGTTCCCCTTCTTCTTCCCTTTTCCCTTTTTCTTGAAACTAGTGGTCTTGTTGACCATCAACACTTGGTGCTCCTTCTTGATTTCTACCTCCGCAGCCTTTAGTATTGCGACGAGCTCGGGAATTGTCTTGTTCATCCCTTGCATATTATAGTTCATCACGAAGCTCTTGTAGCTTGGTGGCAGTGATTGGAGAATTCTGTCAATGACGCTATCATCCGGAAGATTAACTCCCAGTTGAATCAAGTGATTATTATACCCAGACATTTTGAGTATATGCTCACTGACAGAACTATTCTCCTCCATCTTGCAGCTGTAGAACTTATTGGAGACTTCATATCTCTCAATCCGGGCATTTTCTTGAAATATTAACTTCAACTCCTGGAACATCTCATATGCTCCATGACGTTCAAAACGTCGTTGAAGACCCGGTTCTAAGCCGTAAAGCATGGCACACTAAACTATAGAGTAGTCATCAGCTTTGCTCTGCCGGATGATCACAACATCTGGCGTTGCTCCTACAGCAGGCCTGGCACCCAGCGGTGCTTCTAGGACGTAATTCTTCTGTGCAGCAATGAGGATAATCCTCAAGTAACGGACCCAGTCCGTGTAATTGCTACCATCATCTTTCAACTTTGCTTTCTCAAGGAATGCATTAAAATTCAACGGAACAACAACACGAGCCATCTATCTACAACAAACATAGACAAGCAAAATACTATCAGGTACTAAGTTCATGATAAATTTAAGTTCAATTAATCATATTACTTAAGAACTCCCACTTAGATAGATATCTCTCTAGTCATCTAAGTGATTACGTGATCCAAATCAACTAAACCATAACCGATCATCACGTGAGATGGAGTAGTTTTCAATGGTGAACATCACTATGTTGATCATATCTACTATATGATTCACGCTCGACCTTTCGGTCTACGTGTTCCGAGGCCATATCTGCACATGCTAGGCTCGTCAAGTATAACCTGAATATTCTGCGTGTGCAAAACTGGCTTGCACCCGTTGTAGATGAACGTAGAGCTTATCACACCCGATCATCACGTGGTGTCTGGGCACGACGAACTTTGGCAACGGTGCATATTCAGGGAGAACACTTCTTGATAATTTTTAGTGACAGATCATCTTAAAATGCTACCATCAATCAAAGCAAGATAAGATGCATAAAGGATAAACATCACATGCAATCAATATAAGTGATATGATATGGCCATCATCATCTTGTGCTTGTGATCTCCATCTCCGAAGCACCGTCGTGATCACCATCGTCACCGGCGCGACACCTTGATCTCCATCGTAGCATCGTTGTCGTTTACGCCATCTATTGCTTCTACGACTATCACTACCGCTTAGTGATAAAGTAAAGCAATTACAGGGTGTTTGCATTTCATACAATAAAGCGACAACCATATGGCTCCTGCCAGTTGCCGATAACTTCGGTTACAAAACATGATCATCTCATACAATAAATATAGCATCACGTCTTGACCATATCACATCACAACATGCCCTGCAAAAACAAGTTAGACGTCCTCTATTTTGTTGTTGCAAGTTTTACATGGCTGCTACGGGCTTAGCAAGAACCGTTCTTACCTACGCATCAAAACCACAACGATTGTTCGTCAAGTTAGTGCTATTTTAACCTTCGCAAGGACCGGGCGTAGCCACACTCGGTTCAACTAAAGTTGGAGAAACTGACACCCGGCAGCCACCTGTGTGCAAAGCACGTCGGTAGAACCAGTCTCGCGTAAGCGTACGCGTAATCTCGGTCCGGGCCGCTTCATCCAACAGTACCGCCAAACCAAAGTATGACATGCTGGTAAGCAGTATGACTTGTATCGCCCACAACTCACTTGTGTTCTACTCGTGCATATAACATCAACGCATAAAACCTAGGCTCGGATGCCACTGTTAGGGAGCGTAGTAATTTCAAAAAAATTCCTACGCACACGCAAGATCATGGTGATGGCATAACAACGAGAGGGGAGAGTGTTGTCTACGTACCCTCGTAGACCGTTAAGCGGAAGCGTTATGACAACGCGGTTGATGTAGTCGTACGTCTTCACGATCCGACCGATCCAAGCACCGAACGTACGGCACCTCCGTGTTCAGCACACGTCCAGCTCGATGACGTTCCCCGGGCTCCAATCTAGCAAAGCGTCGGGGATGAGTTCCGTCAGCACGACGGCGTGGTGACGAATGATGATGTTCTACCGGCGCAGGGCTTCGCCTAAACTCCGTGACGATATAACCGAGGTGGAATATGGTGGAGGGGGGCACCGCACACGGCTAAGGAACGATCTGTAGATCAACTTGTGTTTCTCTAGGGTGCCCCCCCCGCCCCCGTATATAAAGGAGCAAGGGGGGAGGCCGGCCAGCCCTTGTGGGCGCGCCAAGGAGGAGGAGTCCTCCTCCTAGTAGGAGTAGGACTCCCCCTTTCCTACTCCTACTAGGAGGGGGAAAGGAAGGGGGAGAGGGGGAAGGAAAGAGGGGGGCGCCCCCCCCTCCTAGTCCAATTCGGACCAGAGGGAGAGGGGGCGCGCGGCCCACCCTGGCCGCCCCTCTCTCTTTCCACTAAGGCCCATGTGGCCCATTAACTCTCCGGGGGGGGGGGGAGGGGGTTCCGGTAACCCTCCGGCACTCCGGTTTTGTCCGAAATCACCCGGAACACTTCCGGTGTCCGATTATAGTCGTCCAATATATCAATCTTTATGTCTCGACCATTTCGAGACTCCTCGTCATGTCTGTGATCACATCTGGGACTCCGAACAAACTTCGGTACATCAAAACTTATAAACTCATAATAAAACTGTCATCGTAACGTTAAGCGTGCGGACCCTACGGGTTCGAGAACTATGTAGACATGACCTAGAACTATTCTCGGTCAATACCCAATAGTGGAACCTAGATGTTCATATTGGTTCCTACATATTCTACGAAGATCTTTATCGGTCAAACCGCATAACAACTTACGTTGTTCCCTTTGTCATCGGTATGTTACTTGCCCGAGATTCGATCGTCGGTATCCAATACCTAGTTCAATCTCGTTACCGGCAAGTCTCTTTACTCGTTCCGTAATACATCATTTTGTAACTAACTCATTAGTTACAATGCTTGCAAGGCTTAAGTGATGAGTATTACCGAGAGGGCCCAGAGATACCTCTCCAACAATCGGAGTGACAAAACCTAATCTCGAATTATGCCAACTCAACATGTACCTTTGGAGACACCTATAGAGCACCTTTATAATCACCCAGTTACGTTGTGATGTTTGGTAGCACACAAAGTGTTCCTCCGGTAAACGGGAGTTGCACAATCTCATAGTTGTAGGAACTTTGTATAAGTCATGAAGAAAGCAATAGCAACATACTAAACGATCAAGTGCTAAGCTAACGGAATGGGTCAAGTCAATCACATCATTCTCCTAATGATGTGATCCCATTAATCAAATGACAACACATGTCTATGGTTAGGAAACATAACCATCTTTGATCAATGAGCTAGTCAAGTAGAGGCATACTAGTGACACTATGTTTGTCTATGTATTCACACATGTATCATGTTTCCGGTTAATACAATTCTAGCATGAATAATAAACATTTATCATGATATGAGGAAATAAATAATAACTTTATTATTGCCTCTAGGGCATATTTCCTTCACGACCTCCACCGTGGCCTCCTCCACGACCAAGGCCACGGTCATTGCACTCAGGGCGGCGGCCCATGCGCTCGTCCCGGAGCGCCCAGATCTCCTGATAGTTGTCGGTGTTGTGACTGTGCACATTGTGGAAGACGCAGAACGGCGGCTGTCCTTGATGGGTTTGTCGCGGTCGCGGCTACGCTTCAGCTCAGGCTCGGCCGCCAGCACAGCAGGGCCCGTGCACTTCACCTCCTTGGTCTTGGCCTTCTTGTCTTCGGGATCTTCGTCCGGGTGCTTGAGGAGGGAGAGGCGACCTTCCTCCTCCCTGGTGTACTTGTCCGCCAAGTAGAACATCTCCAGCGCTATACACAGTTCATCATGGATGGCGAGCTCCTCGCTCATCTTGACGTCCATGGTGCACCCTCAATGAACACCGAGATGATGTCTTCGTCTGAGGCCTTCGAAATCTTGAGGCGGACCTGGGTGAAGTGCTGTATGTACTAGCGGAGAGTTTCGTTGCGGTGCTGCTTCATGCGCCGCAGGTTGTTGATGGTGAGAGCACGGTCGCGGGTGCCTTGGAAGTTGGCGATGAACCGCTCGTAGAGCTCGTCCCACATGGAGGTCGAGCCCTCCGGACGGTGCATGAGCCAGGAGCACGGGCCAGCCTTGAAAGCCATGGGGAACCAGTTCGCCATGACCTTGTTGTCGCTGTTGGCCGCCTCGATGCTCAATGCATAGTGCTAGAGGAACTCCGTCGGATCAGGGACGCTGTCATAGTACTGGGGCAGCTTCGACTTGAACTTGACTGGCCAAATGTATCGCCCCGGATTCGATGCGCCAGGTGTCTTCTAGTTATTCATCGTTGTTGCCATGTCATTTGCTTGCGTGTTGCATATTGCCATGTCATCATCTGCATTTCATCTGCATGCTTTTCAAAACTTGCATCCGTTTGGGTTCCGCCGGTTCTCTCCGTTGTCCGTTCCGAGTCCGGACACACTCGCACGCGCCCGCGGCACCTCCGAGATATTATTTTAAGTGGCATAAAAATGTTCTCGGAATGGGTTGAAGCTTGGCATGCGGTCTTATTATAGTGTAGACAGAGCGCCTGTCAAGTTTCGTCACATTCGAAGCTCGTTCGATAGCCCAACCGTTAAATATATAGCGGCACCGTTGCCGGTTTATTCGTCGGACGTTTCGGTCTCCGAAACAGTTGCCAGGCTGCACTTCTCCCCCTCTCTTCTCAGCCCGAGACCTTCTACACGGTTACTTGCAGCCCACCTAGCCATCCAAAACCCCCCTCCGACCGGAGCCATCGGATCACGATCGGAGGGCTCCGAAAGCCCCCAAAACTCCCCAAACCC
Source organism: Triticum dicoccoides (assembly GCF_002162155.2). NCBI lineage: Eukaryota > Viridiplantae > Streptophyta > Magnoliopsida > Poales > Poaceae > Triticum > Triticum dicoccoides. Next base: position 318,429,792 of record NC_041387.1, on the reverse strand, counting down.
TAATCCCTAGGCCTCCCTGCTATATATAGCAGCCTCCCCCCCTTCCATTTCTGTCTAAACCTACCCTCTAGTCCTTCTCCCTCAATTTCCGTGCAGCCAACGTCCTTCTCCTCGTTTTCCGGCGAGCCCCAACCCTCCACCGCCAAGTGGCACGTCCCCACCGGCCACGCCGCCGCCAGCCGCCGAAGCCAGCCTCTCGTGCCCCGCCACATCGCCACCTCAGTCTCCACCACCGCCGCAGCCCCCCAGAGCCCATTCACAGCCCGCCCGAGCCCATATGGGCCCCGATGATCCCATCGCGTCGCTCCTCACAGTAGGAGCTCCAGCCCCGAGCGTCCCGCGCCTGCCTCCCGTCCATGCCTTCTCCTCATCGCCGTCGTCCGCCGGCCTCGCGGAGCGCCGCCGCCCGCCGGCGACCGTCTCGCCGGACCTAGGTCGCCGCCCCTCCCCATCGCGCCCTCTTCTTCTCTCTCTCTCTCACCCGAGCTCCCTTTCTTCCCCAGGAACCGCCGCCGCCCATGGACCTCGCCGCCGGCCTCCTCCGACCGTAGCTGGCCGGGAATCGCCCGATCTGGGGCCCCGCGACCCATTCCTGGCCTCGCCAGCCGCCGGACCCCGCCGCCTCGCCAGAGATCCCGCCGCCGCCACGGATCGGGAGGAGCCCGATCCATCCCGGCCTCCGCTCGGCGCCGATGACCTCACCCACGTGGGCCGACGCCCCAAAGGCCCAGCCCAGCTCCATCTTCCGGCCCACCTCGTCCTCCACCAGCCTGGGCCGAAGCCAATGGTCAGCCATGCCCAAACTCCGCCATGTGCGTCGAATAGTGTATAGCGCTCGTTCGTGTTTTTTTTCCAGAAAATGACCAAGTCCCCGAATATTTAGACATTTTCCTGCCCTGTTCATCGCATGATAACTCTGCATCCGTAGCTCCGTTTCGTGCGTATGATATATCAAAATGTTCACGTGGAGATGCTCTTCATTTCATTCCATTGCATCATGTTCATTTGAGTCCATCTTGATGCCAGAATAATCGTTGCAAGAGTGCCATATAATGTTGTCTGCTGTCTGTTAACAGAACATGTTCATTTGTCATTTTTGCCATGTTTGATGTGTGCATCCTATAAGGATGATGTCTACATGTGCTTTGTGCTACATCATGCCATCTTTACAGGGGTGTATGCCATGTATTTTTGTGATCAATGTGGCGACTAGAACAAGCATGCAAACTAGGCTTCATGATGTTGCTGATTTCAGTCCCTGTTCTGCTGTTATTTTTATGCCATGTAAACTTGATGCTACAGAGAGATCCAAGCATATTTTGAGATACTTCAGTAAGGATGTTTTGAACATATGGTTATTATCTATCCATTCATGCCCCTGTTTGCAATTATGGAGTGGTCTAGCATGCCATTTTCTTGCTCTACTTTTGCTATAAAATGTTTCCTGGCAGATTGTTTACATGTTATTCAATTTTGCCATGGTTGTTGTAGTTGATCCTTGCATGCTATGAACTTGTTATTGCCTTGGTTAGTTTCATAAACATGTCTTCTTGCTGATGCTATGCTTATCTTTTCATGCAATGACTTGTGGTGAGTGAATCGAGCTCGTGAAGTAGTGGACTTGCTGTTACTATTTTGCTAGGCCGAATCTGTTATTTTGTGATGCTATGTAAACCTGCTGCTACATGTCATTCTATGCATCATTTGGAGATGTTCACTAATGATGTTTTGTTATACATGTCATGCTCTATCCATCCATGCCCCTGGTTACATTTATAGCCTACTGCAGCTTGTTATAATCTTGCTCTAAAGTTGCTAAATAATGTTGCTGTCAGCCTGTTAACACTAAGTTCCAGTTTTGCCATGTGTTTTTCTAGTGATCCATGCACCCTATGAACTTGCTCTTGCCATGCTTAGCTTCATAAATATGTCTTCTTACTGTTGGTTGCCTTGCCATGCCATGTATTTCTCTGTGGTGAGTGGTTCAAGCTCATCTACATGCCTACTTATCGTTGTTCCTGCCATGTTTGAATCTGTCATATAACTTGCCATGTTTACATGGGTGCCATCATATCTTCTGATCCTTTTTGGCTCATGGTCAGTAAAGGACTTTTGTTCTATTCATTTAGTAGTATCATTCCATACCTTTGTTTGCCATGATAAGTTCCTGTAACATGTTTTTTGATAGCTCTAAACATTGCAACCTGATGTTATTTCTGCAAAGTCTGAAACTGATATTATTTGCTATCTTGCCATGTGTTTTGGAGCATGTTCTAGTGATTTCTGGAGATAGCTCAGTGTTCATGTTTTGTTATGCTTTACCTGTACATCATGTCCATGCCTTTTGTTATTATGTTGAGGTACTGTAGCATGTTGTTTTGGTGCTTGCAATATGCCTAGTTGCTGTTTTGGACAGATTGTTGCTATAACTTGTATAGTGTGTGTGTTGAATCGTTGCTCCGTTTTGAGTGTGCTCTATATGAAACTTGCTTGATTTGCATGTAGTTTCATATTATCATGTTGCATCCTTGTTTTGAGGTGTTTGCTTGATGTTTGTATGCATTTTGCATCAATGCCATGTTTAACTTGTTTTGCTCATATCTTCTAGGCTGTAGCTCCGAATTAAACAAACGTTATATGTAACTTGACTAGAATCTCGTGTAGATCATCTTGGTGCATCTTAACTTGCTGTTTAACAACTTCAACTTAATGTTTGTTCAGATCTGGACCAATTTCTAAATTTGCATATGAGGACTTACCGGAATTGCTATATGTTGTTCCCGGCCTCATTTAAACTTGCCTTGATGTGTTGCTCTTGTTTGCATCATCTCTTGCCATGAGTAGCCTCATGTAGTCTTGCCTTGCATCATACTTGGTTGAGCATCATGTCTTGTTCATGTGTGGTGTGTTTACTATGTTGTGTGCTTCTTCTCGATAGTTCCCGTTTCGTTGCGATCGTGAGGATTCGTTCGTCTACGCTTGATTCATCTTCGTGGCTTCATCTTCTTCATGGACTCGTTCTTCTTCCTAGCAGGATTTCAGGCAAGATGACCGCTACCCTGGATCTCACTACTATCATTGCTATGCTAGTTGCTTCGTTCTATCGCTATGCTGCGCTACCTATCACCTGTTTATCAAGCCATCCCAAATTGCCATGTCAGCCTCTAACCTTTTCACCCTTCCTAGCAAACCATTGCTTGACTATGTTACCGCTTTTCTCAACCCCTCTTATAGCGTTGTTAGTTACAGGTGAAGTTAAAGATTGCTCCTTGGTGGACAGGATTATGTTGGGATATCACAATATCTCTTATTTAATTAATGCATCTATATACTTGGTAAAGGGTGGAAGACTCGGCCTTATGCCTGGTGTTTTGTTCCACTCTTGCCGCCCTAGTTTCCGTCATACCGGTGTTATGTTCCCGGGTTTTGCGTTCCTTATGCGGTTGGGTGATTTATGGGACCCCCTTGACAGTTCGCTTTGAATAAAACTCCTCCAGCAAGGCCCAACCTTGGTTTTACCATTTGCCTCACCACCACCTATACCCTTCCCTTGGGTCGGCCAACCCAAGGGTCATCTTTATTTTAGCCCCCCCGGGCCAGTGCTTGTCTAAGTGTTGGTCCGAACCGAGCCGCCTGTGGGGCCACCTCGGGGAAACTCGAAGTCTGGTTTTACTCGTAGGCTGTCTCATCCGGTGTTGCCCTGAGAACGAGATATGTGCAGCTCCTATCGGGATTGTCGGCGCATCGGGCAGTCTTGCTGGTCTTGTTTTACCATTGTCAAAATGTCTTGTAAACCGGGATTCCGAGTCTGATCGGGTCTTCCTGGGAGAAGTTATATCCTTTGTTGATCGCGAGAGCTTATCATGGGCTAAGTTGGGACACCCCTGCAGGGTATAAACTTTCGAAAGCCATGCCCGCGGTTATGTGGTAGATGGGAATTTGTTAATGTCCGGTTGTAGATAACTTGACACCAGATACGAATTAAAATGCATCAACCGCGTGTGTAGCCGTGATGGTCTCTTTTGGCGGAGTCCGGGAAGCGAACAAGGTTTTGGGTTATGTTTGACGTAAGTAGGAGTTCAGGATCACTTCTTGATCATTGCTAGCTTCACGACCGTTCCTTTGCTCTCTTCTCGCTATTATTTGCGTATGTTAGCCACCATATATGCTTAGTCGCTGCTGCAACCTCACCACTTTACCCCTTCCTTTCCCATTAAGCTTTGCTAGTCTTGATACCCATGGTAATGGGATTGCTGAGTCCTCGTGGCTCACAGATTACTACAACAACAGTTGCAGGTATAGGTTATGCGATGATCATGACGCGAGAGCGATGTTTGCTTGTTTTGGAGTTCTTCTTCTTCTTCTTCTTCTTCGATCAGGGGATAGGTCTTAGGTCGGCAGCCTGGGCTAGCAGGGTGGATGTCGTTTGAGCTTCTGTTTGTGTTTCATCCGTAGTCGGATGGTGCTCTTATGTAAGATGATGCTGTATTCGTGTGGCATTGTATGCCTCTTGTATGTATCCCCATCTATTATAATGTTGATGTAATGATATCCACCTTGCAAAAGCGTTTCAATATGCGGTTCTATCCTTGGTGGGACCTTCGAGTCTCTTTAGGATAGTATCGCATATTGGGCGTGACACCAAACCACCTGGCGCAGCTCGCGGGTGAAAGCACGGCATCCTGTAGTGCTCACAGGAAGGGCGTGCACTGGGGAGCGCAGTCCTGTCGCCCATGCGCCGCGACTTCCTGCACGGCTCGGTCATGGTGCTGGCGTGGTGGCGCGGGAAGTGCACACGCGTCGTGCTGTTGTCGCTGCACTACCTGGTAGCTGCCCTCGTCACGGGCCGACACCGGTGCTCCTCAGCGGGCCATGCGGCCACGCGTCACGTAGGGGCTCGACATTGGCGCTGCATAGAGGAGGAGGTGGAGGCACACATGAGCTACGTCGCCCGTGTGAGACTGCGTGGGATGGAGCAAGTGGGAGGGTGCCGGGGCCTCGTCGGCGGTGTTGACAAGCTTGGTGATGCAGCCTAGTCAGGCGTTGTAGCCCTCGTTGGTTGGGTAGTAGCGTAGCAGCTCCCACGCCATGAGCAGCGCCGCCTGCACATTCATTGGCCCCGCAGTGAGCATGAGAGGACGAAGCTGTGGCCGGGGTGAGAGAAGGAGTAGCGGTGTGGCCGTCACGCTGCATGGACGACAGCAGAGAGGAGTCATGCTGCTCGTGAGTAGCAGGTCGGTGGCAGCATTAGCCGATGTGGGGACGGAGTTATGGGGAGCGGCGCGGCCCACCGATGCCGTCACGGGGACATGAGCCGCACGGCGCTCGGCACGAACTCGGCGAGTGTTGGCCACGAAGACTACGGAGCAAGAACAGGGATGACACCAAAGAACTTTGGCGCACCCCTACCTGGTGCACCAAATATCGGAATCGGCGCTCCGCGGACCCGAGAAAGGTTCAAACTCTGGGGCGCACACGAAGAACCTCGTCGAGCCTCTGCTTGCCACTCGCTATCTCACGACGATGGTTCTTCGAGCCTGTGTGGAGAAGGGGAAGGAATCAGACACGGTGATTTACCTACGTTTGGGCCACCTTGCGGTGTAAAACCCTACTCCTGCTTTGTGATGGATTGCCTCACGAGGAGGATGAGTATGAACTAGTACAAGTGTGAGCTTCCTCGGGAGAGCTCAAGGGTGGATGGATTGGATCCCTCTCTACAGAGGAGACTAGCCTATATTTATAGTGGCCTTGGTCCTCTTTCCTCATGGCTTAGGCGGGAAGGAATACCACAATGGGCAATTACGAAGGGGGACGAGAGTACACCCTATCCCGACTAAAGGTGGTCTTCTCCTGTAAAGCTTCTGGTTGTGACGCGGCGGTGGGCTCGATGATGACCTTCGTCCTGCCGAGCCAGCGGTCCTAGTCTTGTTGCACTGGAATGGAAACCTTTGGGTGATTCCTTGGGAACCCACGTACGTCCTTGCCTCCTTAGCACCAAAGAGGAAACTGTCCTGGACTACGCCCCCTGGCGCCTTATTGGCCTTTGTCATCGTGCCTCACGTCACCGCGCGCCTGACAAGGTGAGTGCGAGCCTAGAGATACCCGATCCTTAGGAGGCAGCCTTAGGGGGCCACTACTCGAAAGGCCTTGATGTCGTTCGCCTCGCGAGGCAGGGGCCCCGCGAGGCAGTCCTGGAGTTGGGCCACGCCAGGCCATCGATTGAGCCATGCACTGAGCCATAAGCAGATGGGTCTCGGTACCCCCGGTCCCAGAACACCAACACGCCTGCCACGCACCACCTCTCCGCCTCACATGCCTGAGCCAGCTGCGCATTTTGCATCGTGCAGTACCCCACCCTAGGGTACGCTTTAGCCCAGACAACATCTATCCTTTGTCTTCCATCTAGGACTGCTGTTCCCTTTAATATCCATCACTGCTCTGTCCTCCTTATTCGTTTGTTCCTCGCTAGTACTTTTGCACCGCAAACATATCTCTTTAATTTCTTATCTCGTACTAGTCAGTGACCCGGTTATTTCTAGTCGCACTTATTTGGTAGCGCATTTATCTCCTATCTTATCTTTGCGTGTATACTTGTTGGTCACGGCCTGGTAAATAAGAGAGAGAGAGAGAGAGAGAGAGAGAGAGAGAGAGAGAGAGAATAAAAAAAGGAGAAAAGGAAAAAATAGAAAGAGCAAAAAAAGAGAAAATAAAAAAGTGAAAAAAGAGAAAAAAAGTACAGGCTGGTCAGCATCTTTTGGAATATCTTTCATTATCCATAACCTTTACTTTGTTCATATACGTGATATCTGCTGGACATTTTTCTGCTACAGGTTGCTATACAATTCCATTTATACCTCACTTATATCTATCTATTTAGAGCTATCATATTTTCACTGGCTTCCACTTATTTTATTCAGTATTTGGGCGTACATTATTTTATCTCTTACTAGTTGAGTGCCAACACTAGTTAGGAGTTTGAATTATTCAACTTGCATTGCTTTTTGCTATATTGTGCCACTAATATTGTGAGTTGAGAAGCTTTTTCCAAGCTACATTTTTTCCTACCAGTAAGTACAGGGCCCGACTCAACTGATTCCCGGTTATCGCTCCATCCAATCTTTATCGGTAGTTTGAAGCCAACACCAACGCGTTGATACGTCCATTTTGCATCATGTTTACCTACTATTTTTATGTTGTTTTATTGCAAAATAATGCTTTTTGGAGTAATTCTAATGCCTTTTCTCTCATAATATGCAAGGTTCACACAATGAGGGAGAATTCCAGCAGCCGGAAATCTGGACCTGAAATAGCTATGTCAGGCTACCTATTCTGCACAACTCCAAATGAGCTGAAACTTCATGAGGAATTTTGATGGAATAAATGACAATTATTGGAGCCAATAAGTACCAGAAGGGCCCACTAGGTGGGCACAACCCACCTGGGCGCGCCAGGGACCCCAGGCACGCCCTGGTGGGTTGTGCTTCCCTCGGCCCACATCCGGTGCCCCTATTCTAGTAGATAAGTCATTTTGACATAGAAAAAAAGAGGATAGGACTTTCGGGATGAAGCGCCGCCGTCTCGAGGCGGAACTTGGGCAGGAGCACTTTTGCCCTTTGGCGGAGCGATTCTGCCGGGGAACTTCCCTCTCGGAGGGGGAAATCATCCTCATCATCATCACCACCAGCTCTCCCATCTTGGGGAGGCAGTCTCCATCAACATTTTCAACAACACCATCTCCTCTCAAACCCTAGTTCATCTCTTGTGTTCAATCTTTATACCGGAACTATAGATTGGTGCTTGTGGGTGACTAGTAGTGTTGATTACATCCTGTAGTTGATTACTATATGGTTTATTCGGTGGAAGATTATATGTTTAGATTCATTATGCTAATTAATACCCCTCTGATCTTGAGCATGATTATCATTTGTGAGTAGTTACTTTTGTTCTTGAGGTCACGGGAGAAATCATGTTGCAAGTAATTATGTGAACTTGATATGTGTTCGATATTTTGATGATATGTATGTTGTGATTACCTCAGTGGTGTCATGTGAACGTCAACTACATGACACTTCACCATATTTGGGCCTAAGGGAATGCATTTTGGAGTAGTTATTAGATGATGGGTTGCGAGAGTGACAGAAGCTTAAACCCTAGTTTATGCACTATTCCATAAGGGACCGATTGGATCCAAAAGTTTAATGCTATGGTTAGAATTTATTCTTAATAATTTTCTCGTACTTGCGGATGCTTGCAAGGGGGTTAATCATAAGTAGGAGGTTTGTTCAAGTAAGAAGTGCACCTAAGCACCGGTCCACCCACATACCAAATTATCAAAGTAGCGAACATGAATCGAACCAACATGATGAAAGTGACTAGATGAAATTCCTGTGTACCGTCAAGAACACTTTGCTTATCATAAGATACCGTTTTGGCCGGTCCTTTGCCTCAAAAGGAATGGGCTACCTTGCTGCACTTTTTTTACTACTACCGTTACTTGCTCGTTACAAATTATCTTGCTATCAACCTACTCTATTACTTACAATTTCAGCACTTGCACACATTACCTTGCTGAAAACCACTTGTCATTTCCTTCTGCTCCTCGTTGTGTTCGACACTCTTACTTATAGAAAATGCTACAATTGATCCCATATACTTGTGGGTCATCAAGGCTATTTTCTGGCGCCGTTGCAGGAGTGAAGCACTCTTGGTAAGGAAAAATTATTACTACATGCTGAAATTTACTGTCCCTTGTTACTATGGAAAATAATTGTTTGAGGGGTTTGTTCGGGGTATCTTCACTTTGACCGGAACCACAATTAGTTACACCTCAACCTACTACACCTACTGAAAATGTTGAATATGAAATTCCTTCAGGTATGGTAGAACAACTGCTAGCTAATCCTTATGCAGGAGATGGGACTGAACATCCTGATATGCACTTGATATATGTGGATGAAATTTGTGGATTGTTTAAGCTTGTGGGTTTACCCGAAGATGAAGCTAAGAAGAAGTATTTCCCATTATCTTTGAAGGGAAAGGCGTTGGCATCATATAGGCTATGCGATGATATTGGATCTTGGAACTGGAATCGGTTGAAATTGGAATTCCATCAAAAATTTTATCCTATGCATCTAGTTCACCTGATCAGAATTATATATATAATTGTTGGCCTCGTGAAGGATAAAGTATCGCTCTAGGTTGGGGGAGGCTTAAGTCCACATTATATTAATTCCCCAATCATGAGCTCTCAAGAGAAATTATTATTCAGAATTTTTATGCTCGACTTTCTCGTAATGATCAATCCATGCTCGATACTTCTTGTAACGGTTCTTTTATGAAGAAGACTATTGAATTCCGGTGGGATCTTTTAGAATGAAGTAAACACAACTCTGAAGATTGGGAACTCTAGGAAGTTAAAGAGTCAGGTATTGAGCTTAAGTTTGATTGTGTTAAATCTTTTATGAATACCGATGCTTTTAAAAAGTTTAGCACTAAATATGGACTTGACTCTGAGATTGTAGCTTCCTTTTGTGAATCTTTTTCTACTCATGTTGATCTTCCTAAAGAGAAGTGGTTCAAATATCACCCACTAATTAAAGAAGAAATTAAAGAACCGGTAAAAGCTAAAGATGAAACTATCGTTTATAATGTTGATCCTGTTGTTCCCACTGCTTATATTGAAAAACCACCTTTCCCTATTAGGATGAAGGAACATGCTAAAGTTTCAACTGTGGTCAACAAAAGTTATATTAGAACACCTAAACCAGCTGAACAAATCAAAGTAGAACCTAGTGTTGCTGTGGTTAAATATCTCTTGGTCGACAATATTGATGGGCATGTTATTTACTTCCGCGACGAAACTACTAGAATTGCCAAACCCAATGAAAAAGATAAACATAGACATGTTGTTGGCATGCCTGTTGTCTCAGTTAAGATAGGAGATCACCATTATCATGGCTTATGTGATATGGGTGCTAGCGTGAGTGCTATTCCTTTTACCTTATATCAAGAAATTATGAATTATATAGCACCCGCTGTCGGTGTCAAAGCCGTCGGATCTCGGGTAGGGGGTCACAAACTTTGCGTCTAAGGCTAATGGTAACAGGAGGCGGGGGACACAATGTTTACCCAAGTTCGGGCCCTCTCTATGGAGGTAATACCCTACTTCCTGCTTGATTGATCTTGATGAATATGAGTATTACAAGAGTTGGTCTACCACGAGATCGTAATGGCTAAACCCTAGAAGTCTAGCCTATGATTATGATTGTTGTTGTCTCTATAGACTAAACCCTCCGGTTTATATAGACACCAGAAGGGGCTAGGGTTACGCAAAGTCGGTTACAGAGAAAAGGAATCTACATATCCGAATCGCCAAGCTTGCCTTCCACGCAAAGGAGAGTTCCATCCGGACACGGGAAGAAGTCTTCTGTCTTGTATCTTCATAGCCCAACAGTCCGGCCCACATATATAGTCCGGCTGTCTGAGGACCCCTTAATCCAGGACTCCCTCAGTAGCCCCTGAACTAGGCTTCAATGACGATGAGTCCGGCGGCAGATTGTCTTCGGCATTGCAAGGCGGGTTCCTTCTCCGAATACTTCAAAGTAGATTTCGAACACAAGAATCATGTCCGGCTCTGCAAAACCAGTTCCACACACAACCTTAGAGAATATAATATTTCACGAGTCCAGTCCACTGACAACTTTTCATAGCATGACATCATGCCACTGCCCGGTCATTATTCGAACCGTTCTTTAGCCTGCCGCTCCATATTTCGAGGTGCGGTTTTATTGGCACGTCTTGTCAAAACATTGATTGTGTCCCCTTATCACGGGATTCTCATCAATATGGGCATGGGTAACCCAACCGTGCCATCTGCACGACCCTTGGGGAATAGGCGAGTTTAAGGCGACTAGGGAGGCGAACAATTTTCACAGCCTTTATAAAGGGATAAGGATTCACCCCTTTTCATCCACGCCTTCTTCTTCCTCTGCCCATCCATTCTCGAGCTCCAGCACCCAAGCTCTCGCTTTCTCCGTCCAAAAAAAGCACTGCAGCTATGTCCGGATCCGGAGCTAGAGGCAAGTGGATGACCTCCTCCGTCAAGGAGAAGGACATCAAGAAGCTCTGGGAGGCCGGGTACTTGGCCAAGGAAATCGCTCACCGACTTCCGGCCAAGGGACAGATCTTCCCCACCCCGTAGCCCCAGGACAGGGTGGTGTTCCTCTCACACTTTGTCCGCGGGCTGGGATTTCCTCTCCACCCATTCGTCCGTGGACTAATGTTCTATTACGGGCTGGACATCCACAATCTGGCCCCCCAACTCTATCCTCAACATCTCGGCATTTATTTTCGTGTGTGAGGCCTTCCTCCGCATCCCACCTCACTTCGGGCTATGGCTGAAGACCTTCAATGTGAAGCCGAAGGTGGTGAGCGGCCAGCAAGTAGAGTGCGGAGGCGCCATGGTGGGAAAAATGCCCAATGTGACCTGGCCCAAAGGCTCCTTCGTGGAGACTGTCAAAGGGTGGCAGTCAGGGTGGTTCTACATCTGATGTAGGGTGGAACCCTATGTAGACGATCTGTCACGTTTGGAGTGGATCCTACGAGGAAACACGAAGAACGCGTGGAAGAACATGAGGAAATCACGGGGAGGAACGAGGGAAAACACTCAACCAACAAGGAATCGGTTACACAAGTGCTAGATCACCGAACACAAAGAGATACACGAGATCCAAAGTCAACAAAGGTAAGGATACATAGGAACCGTTCTTCTCCGTGAGGAGGCCTTGAAATCCACGAGGGGATCTTCCCACGAGGGGGTCTTGAATCCGATAGGATCTTCTCCGAGGAGGCCGCGGTCTCTCACGAGGAGGAGATCCGGTGGATGAGCGAAGCTCTATCTCTAATTGAGCTAAATCAACGCTAAATCTAACTAGGAGGAGGTGGAGGAGTATATATAGTCTAGGGCCACGAAGGGGTAAGTGAAGGGGTACATGGGCTGCGGCCCAACACACTATGCACAGACAGACATCGGACGTCCGGAGGGTTCCGGTCGTCCGGAGGCTCGGGAAGGTCCGGACGTCCGGTGCTCTTCGGACTTCCGTAGATTCGGCTCGGGTGCGCTTCGGTCAGACGTCCGGAGGGGTCCGGTCGTCCGGAGGCTCGTGGGGTCCCGGACGTCTGGAGTTCTTCGGATGTCCGCAGATTCGGTTTGGTGGTCGCTGGCACGGTTGTCCGGAGGGGGCCGGTCGTCCAGAGCCTGGGAGTCGTCGGACGTTCGGTCCTGGTCGGATGTCCGGCCGCTGTAGCTTCGGGCAGCTTCTTCTCTTGGTCCTTGTACTTGGTGTCCTCGCCGTCTTGTCCATGGTCTTCCTCCTTGTTCCCGGCCATGCATAGTACATATATATGAGGTAGTAACCATGTCTCACATGTGGGAAGTGAAGGTTCGGAGAGGAGCGAGTTCACCTTGTGTCCAATGGCGTATGTTCGAGGTCTCGTCATATGTCTACTTGGGGTTTGGAGAGTAGTCGAAGTGTACATGGGGATGAACGTGGGATGCTCCGCATCATCTCTCCCCCCCCCCTTGGGAAAGATCCGACCTCGGATCGTGATCCTCATCACCATGGAAACGGTTTTCATAGACGGACTTGTAGTTGGACGAAGTTGAAGACATGGCGCCATCCGAGTAGTCCAAGGTGTCGCTGGAGTGATAGACATGCAAAAAGAGCAAACACAAGCAACACTCGGAAATATAATGGTTAGCGCACACAAAGTGTCCATCATGTAAGAATGAGTCCATGCGGCAAGATTGGTCGTGACAAAACGCATGAAGCTTATCAAGATGATCTAGAATGAGATGCAAAGCATTCATGGGAGGAAATGCAATCATTGTGCACACAAATGTGTTGTAAATATGATTAATGCAACCACGGTGCAAAATGATGTCATAGTGAGACGGTTTATCAATAGCATGAATATGGCAATGGATGCTCAACACGTGTATGTTATCATGCAATTGATGATGGGCAATATGATCATGATGTATGAATATGCCATCAAGGAAGATCACAACAAATTTGCTAAGGAAGTAAACAAGCTCATATATCATGGATGACATGGGAATACAAGATGCAACAAGGCAATCATAATGTGAGTCAATCCATGCATGGAGTGCAAACTTGTGGTGAGTATGATATGTCCATCGAGCATGACATGTATGAGCACAAGTAACAAATTTGGAGGTGTTGGTGTACCAAAGCTCGATGTCGAGGCATTAGTGGAAATCCGAAGGTGCATCCAATAAGTGCGAGCGCTCCTCAATGTGAAGGTCCATGTAGCCAATCTCCAATGTCGCTCCTCCATTCACGAGATGTATCATGTAGACAACAAGAAGGAAACAACAATGAAAGAGTGACCCATCCAATATGCGTATTTGAGGATGGCTCAAATAGAATGAGTTCACCTTATGAATGTTCTCGAAGATGTTGGAGTTGCACATCATGTATGCGTTCACATAACCAATATGTCTCGTGGTGGTACCGCCTTGTAAATCCTTCAAAATGAAAGAACATGACAAACACTTGGAAAAACAAATGACGTTAGCAAAATGGAAAAACCAATCATTCATGTGGTAAGATACCCGACAAGTGTATGCATCATGCTCATCATAAGATGACAAGGGAGTATTGCATAGTATGGAGGCATATGATGCAAGAACAACCAAATACAATAGGCTCAAGTAAACAAGCATGCATCACAAGTAAGTTGTCAAAGTCTCTAGAATCAATAAGTATAGTATGGTTGCACTCAATACAAGTGGATATGAAAGAGGCAACTAATGTAGACAAGAGACAATGATCATGACAAATCAAGTGAGAGGCATGAACATATATGTCATCAACCCAAGAAAGAGAATAAGAGTGGAACATGGGTGATGCAACCAAGCAAGCAATCGTAGCAATCAAGTCAAGCAAGCTAGTAGTGCGAAGATGCAACATACTAGGAGGAATCATGGCAAGCATGTCATTGGTGCAAATAGTGTGCATGAATAATTCACATGACATAGCACAAGCATGAAAGCAAGATGTGAGAAAAATAGCATGAATATCTTGGTGAGAAGCCATATGCAAATAGCAATAGGGCGTCATGACTCTCCCAACACAACAAGCATCAATAGTATGGGGCACATGATAAACATGGCAATAGCAACAAGGATCTCCACCAAGCATGAAAATACACAAAGAAGTAGCATAATGGTGAATCATGGGTAGATGCACGCAAGGGTCACAATGGCATGGCAAAGGCATAGGAGCAAGCATAGCATGCAAAGTGAACACGGTAAATTGAGCATAAGGTGAAAAATGGTAAATAGCCCATAGACGTGTGAGAGCCAAGTAAAAGAGATGTGCGTAGTCCTTGCGTGAACAGAACGGTGGTAAGGATAGTCCACGGTATCCCAAAGTGTCGTTGCTCTCAAGAGCTCGTTTCGTCAAATCTTGGGATTGAGAGTTTGACGAGTATACATGAGTACCTACACAAAACAAAGACAAAGGAAAAATTGTGTGTGCATGGTATATGTACACATCATCCATCATGATGCGCACATGCATGTGTCGGTTAGCACAAAATAGCCAATGCTCAAATAAATGAGATGTGTGATATAGAAACATGTCATCCATCATGATAGGTTTCTTATTATGAATGGCATAACAGAGACTCAAAGGATGTAATGCATCATGAGAAATATCTAGAGCATTGTTATTCATGGCATGCATATGGTGTACACTATGATGAGAATCATGCAAAGTATGGAATGCATCAAAATCTCCTAATCTGTATGAGGAAACTATGGGGGTCTCCTCATGAGCATTAATGGAAACATCACATGGAGAATATTGACAACATCCAAAACAAAGCATATTTGGAACAATGTGATCATGGCATGACCTAGTAGATGAATTATGCAAATCATGTAAAGGAAGCATGACAATATCATCACATGAAAAACAAAAGCCAATGACCATCATCTCGTCATCTATGCCATAAGTGCAAATGGGATTGATTTTAATGGGGCATGCATAGTTACTATGTTGAGATTGTAATGATGCAATATGGGAGATCTCACTCATAGCATATGACAAGTTCAAAGGATTGTCGAACATGATATGACAAAAAGAATTTTCACAAGATATCCTATGAAGCATAACATCACAACTAGGCAACTCAACATGCTCATCATCATATTCATCATAAATAGGTAAGTCAAGGCATGAAGAAGTTTCACTAGCATGAAGCATGGTAATAGGTGGGTCAACATCATGGGAGCAATCGATGTCAAGATAGTCCACTAGTGGGACAAGAGAAGCACCATCACCTATGTTACCGTTGGAGCATCGCTCATGTGTTGTAGGTGAGGTGGTTAAGATCGTCTCATTGTCATCTTCATCTTGATGGAACCATGTGGGGGGTGCATCATCGTCCACAATGGCCATCGGTTTTCCCATTGGAGAGATGGACTCGTCGAGGATAGGCATGTCGTCATGTAGGTGACCTAGCACCAAAGAAGAAAACACACTAGGAGTAGAGGTTAAGTCGTTAGAAATCATAGTGGCCTCACATGCCGTGTCAACTACTTCACTCTCTAAGTGTTGTGGCTCACTCACTCCCTCAAGGATGCTCTCACTCATATGGTTGGTGGAGTCACTCAAATGGCGCTCAACCTCACATAGGATGTGTGGCATGCTCTCATGTGTGGGGCTAGTGGTGGTCACACTCATCCTCTCATAGGAAATGCTCTCAGTGTCACGTATGGTGGAGTCACTCATGTCACTCATGTGGTGGTGGCTCTCCTCACATGGCACTTGGGGCATCTCAACATATGTGGGTGTCGGAGAGATGTAGGTGCAAATGTCTCCATGCGCGGTCGCGTAGCTTGACTCGGAGTATGAGTCCAATGTGGGCGTCGTCTTCATGGTGTTGAAGAGGTTCGCGCTCGTCGCCGTGGTCAAAGGGGATGGCCCTTGCTCGACCGTCTTGTCACCGTCTTGGTGTTGGAGGCCCATATGATGTGGCACCTCATAGCTCGTCTCCATGACCGAAGGGAGTTTCCCATGCTCAGCCATCTTCCTTGGGGGGCTTCTGAAGATGGAAGTGTCTCCCTCGCTTGTAGGTAGTCGCCTTGGACTTGATGAAGTCGATGTAGGCATACTCGTGGGAAGTAGGCGAAGATGCCGTACGTCCAAAGGCGAAGATGCCTTGATAGCACTTGGCGAAGATGCCAAAGTGGTTGTTGTAGCTGTAGCATCATCTTGGTGGTGGTCGTCTCGCGGTCTTCTCTTTTGCTCATGAAGCTTGGACTTGGCGTGTTGGGACTTGTTCATTTGCACTTGTGGAGCATCTTCGTGATGATGATGTCGTTGTCGTGCTTGAGCTCGTAGAAGATGTCGTTCATCATCGTCGTGCACATGATGCTTGGAGGTGACTTTCCCTTCATGACGATGTTGATCACGAACGTGATGGTGGTCGCCATGTAGATGTGGACGAGGACGATTTGCACTTGCATCGCTTTCGCGCTCCGAAGACTTGTGTCTTGAATGTCGCCTCCTTGAAGATGACGAAGGGGAAGAAGACTTGATCAAGGCTCTAATCTCCTCCATCCTTGCATCTTTCTCCTCTTTATGTGAGGCAAGCTTCTTCTTGATGTGCTCTCGCAATCTTGATTGTGCGCCTTGCACTTGTCGTTGTAGATCGAAGATAGACGCTTTGGTGATGTAGTTGTTCACGCCGTCGTTGTTGTCGTAGACTGGAGATGAAATGCCTTGCCTATCCATCACAAGACTCGAGAAAATATGAGTGGGAGAAAGAGAAGATTTTATACCAATGTACCATGACCGATGTTGACAATGAATCAAGTTCACTCAAATGCGGACAATGAAATAGCACTATTGGTACCAATCCTTGTCGGTTCTCACACCTACACAAGTAAAGCTTATGGTGGAGCTCGGTGAGGATAGGGGCACAAAAATTTGATGCAAAATGTTAGCAAGAGTCAATAATGTTGAAAGAGATTCACAAATTTGTAAGTGAAACAAATGGACCAATAGCAATATGTGGCACGCGGAAACACACACACGGATAAATAAATGGGGTCATGCAACCAAGGAATGAGCACAAAATGTGGAATCCACAGAAAACGCTCGTGTTGCACAACTCAAGAGAGACGCTAGCACGATTTCTCAATAGGCGGATACGACACTTGTGCACAACCTATAAGATGCAAAATGGATAAACTTCTATCTCAAGTATGCTATGTATGTATGGTTCCCGGTGTTTCTCTCAAGATGATCCAAGATGATCGGATATGACAATCTTGTGTGCAATGTGGTATGATGCTATGGCACTTGCTTACAAGCTCTTTGCTCTCGTTTTTTTTCTTTGCTTAAAAGCTTATTCTCTTTTTTTTGTATGGCCACTTTTGCACATTGCACGAACCAAGATAGCAATTGTGTATATGTGGGAACAAACTTGTGACACAAGATATGATACCAATTTGATATGGTATGTATGCAATGGATGGTGTAGATCACTAATGTGCACAAGTAACGTGGCCCTGCAATACTCAAATGGCTAGTCTCGATAGGCAAGTGACGCAAAATGGGCTAGAGGTTAACAATGCAAGTGCAAGGGGAATGTACAATGGTGTCGTCGAGGTTACCGTCCTTTGCGATGATGAGTGGCAGTGTTCTTGATGTAGATACCAAGATGATGGAGACTCGTCCCTAAGTAGCCGAAACACCTTAGGAAACGGAAAAACCGCGAACTCAAAATCTCAAATGACAAATGTCAAATGGTGGTAGCGGAGAGCGGTGGCGGTTTGCACTCGGCAATGCGGAAGTGAAATGATGGGCTATACACGTGTCGGAGTTGAAGTTGCCGTCCCTAAGTAGCCGAAACACCTTAGGAGACACAAGCCACAACTCAAAAAGCTCAAACAACTATTGGGTTAAGTTGGGGGTGGCGGAAGTGTATGGTGGGCACGCCTATGCGGAAGATATGGTGGTGGTGGTTGATGAAGAAGCAATTGTCCCTAAGTAGCCGAAACACCTTAGGAGACTCGAATCACTACTCAAGCAACCATTAATGCTATGGTAAACAAAATGGGTTAGGTTGCGGAAGTCGGTGGTGGCTATGCGGATGATATGGTGGAGGGCCTAGGCAAACTTGCCAAATTTTCAAAAATTTGATGGAGTCAAATGGTTTTGGTAGTATTTTTGTGGGATAGGGGATGTCAATAGCTTCAAAACGAGCTAAAGAATGTCAAAATCGGAGTTCGGATGAATTAGTTATGGCCGAAATAAGAATCAGCCGAAGTCTGAAACTACAGGTTACGGACGTCCGTAAAGGTCGGATGTCCGGGGCGTCGGACGTCCGGAATAGTTGGAAATCCATAAATTCGGTTCGGGTTAGGGGTTCCGGTCGTTCGGAAAAGGTCGGACGTCCGGTCGTTCCTGGGGCTCCGGACGTCCGTAAAACTCCGGTCGTCCGGTGGGTCGGGGTCAACGCGAGATGCGAGTTTGGGGGCGCGATTTTGAGTGAAAAATGGAGATTTCGGGGTCAAAATTGACGAGATTTCATGGAGAAAAGACGGGGAAACTCGGGGAGATGCTAGATCCACTTGAAACCAAGCAAATCCATGGATCAAAATCAACAAAACATCATCAAACCAACAAATCACAAAAAATTTGGGGGCTATTTTTGGTGGGGATTTTCGGATTTAGGCAAGAACACACAAAATCAAGCTAGAAAAAGAGGGGTAGGGGCTCCAAAAACGTGATCAACGTGGCTCATGATACCAAGATGATGTAGGGTGGAACCCTATATAGACGATCTTTCATGTTTGGAGTGGATCCTACGGGGAAACACGAAGAACGCGCGGAAGAACACGAGGAAATCACGGGGAGGAACGAGGGAAAACACTCAACCAACAAGGAATCGGTCACACAAGTGCTAGATCACCGAACACAAAGAGATACACGAGATCCAAAGTCAACAAAGGTAAGAATACATAGGAACCGTTCTTCTCCGTGAGGAGGCCTTGAAATCCACGAGGGGATCTTCCCACGAGGGGGTCTTGAATCCGATAGGATCTTCTCCGAGGAGGCCACGGTCTCTCACGAGGAGGAGATCCGGTGGATGAGCGAAGCTCTATCTCTAATTATGCTAAATCAACACTAAATCTAACTAGGAGGAGGTGGAGGAGTATATATAGTCTAGGGCCACGAAGGGGTAAGTGAAGGGGTACATGGGCTGCGGCCCAACACACTGTGCGCAGACAGGCGTCGGACGTCCGGAGGGTTCCGGTCGTCCGGAGGCTCGGGAAGGTCCGGACGTCCGGTGCTCTTCGGACTTCCGTAGATTCGGCTCGGGTGCGCTTCGGTCGGACGTCCGGAGGGGCCCGGTCGTTCGGAGGCTCGCGGGGTCCCGGACGTCCGGAGTTCTTCGGATGTCCGCAGATTCGGTTCGGTGGTCGCTGGCACGGTCGTCCGGAGGGGGCCGGTCGTCCGGAGCCTGGGAGTCGTCGGACGTCCGGTCCTGGTCGGACGTCCGGCCGCTGTAGCTTCGGGCAGCTTCTTCTCTTGGTCCTTGTACTTGGTGTCCTCGCCGTCTTGTCCATGGTCTTTCCTTGTTCCTGGCCATGCATAGTACATATATATGAGGTAGTAACCATGTCTCACATGTGGGAAGTGAAGGTTCGGAGAGGAGCGACTTCACCTTATGTTCAATGGCGTATGTTCGAGGTCTCGTCATATGTCCACTTAGGGTTTGGAGAGTAGTCGGAGTGTACATGGGGATGAACGTGGGATGCTCCGCATCAACATCACACAGCCGCTCGGCACCAACTGGGCGGCGGCTCCCTCATTCTGGTCTAGAGTTCCGATGCGGCTCAACTCCTGGCAAGGGAAGGGCCTGACCTGGTCTTCTCTGGACGAGACGACGGCGCTCCAGACACGCGTTCAGAGCATGATAAATAAGAGAATCAAGCTCATCAACGTGATCCCGATGATGCTTGTTCGCCGGATCCTTCCGTGCCAACACCGGACTTGTCATCTATGGGAGTTTGATCCGGCCAAGCACCAGACTCTACTGGAGCTCTTCGGCACAACGGACGAAGACATTTGGAAGGTGACCTTCAAGGCCAACGAGACGCCACCGCCCACGAACGAGGATCGTGGGCATGACTTAACTCACCCTGCTAATACGGTAAGTTCTTTCATGTTTTCAAGGTATGCTTGTTACTTGCACATCCTAGGAAGGCATCTAAGCCTCCTTATCAAATTTTTCAGGACTGGACAGAGATGGCGGAGCGGATTAACTGTCCGGCTCCGCTGCCCGAAGACCCAGAAGTCCCGCTTCTGGTGAAGATGCTGGTTCCGGTGCCTTATCAGGTGCCGGAGAAGAAGGCCAAGAAGAAGGCCAAGGGGACCAGAGGTGGTCTCCATCGTAAGGGCGCTTGAAACGCGATGTCCGAAGACGCCTAGACTCATTCCTCCATCACCGAAGACGACAGGGAAGAGGAGTAGGTAGAAGAAGAAATCCATTCCCCCCTATAGGGGGGAGAAAGAAGAGGACGACCTCCACACATCTGGAGGCCGAGGCGTCCAAGATGGGGAAAGCTTCCCTTCCGGACAGCTCCATAGCGGCCACCGACAGCAGCTGGGAGTGGGAGCCCAGGGAGAAGCCCCTGGCCAAATCATAAGTGTCCGGACACATACAAATATCTGTCCTCTTTACTTCATTGTTTTAATGTGCTAAATTATGCATTTGCAGTCTGGCTCGGTCCAACCTCGAGCGGTCCTTATCTTCAGAGGATTCGCTGGACCCGGTGGCGATGGACAGTGGGACCCTTCCATCGGCCTCCTCTCCCTGGGACCTGGATGATGCCGAGGCGTCGTCCCGAAGGATCCTTGGCCCGACAGAGAATCCGGAGGCCGTCAAGGAGGCGCCAGAGGGTGAAGCCTCGGCTACCGGACAGATGGGGGAGCAAACCTCCATGGACACTGACGACGAGGGCCATATCCAAATTGGCCTTCAGTCAAATATAGTTCCGGAGACCCAAGCGGCTCCGAAATCGGGCGGGCCGCCTCTTTGGAAAGAGGGAGGTGCGCCTACTCCACCGGTGACCTCTGTCCATCCAGAGGCATCAGACAGTTTGCTGGAAGCTCTGCAAGGTTCTTCCATTGTTGAAGAACACCATACCCTTATGGGTACGGTGATTGAGAGGGTCCAGTCCGCAAAAAGCGGACTGACCGAACCCTGCGCTAGCCTTCTAACAGGCTTTGAGGTAAGTAATGTAATTGTATAAAAATAATGTCACAGTATAGACAGTAGCCTCTGGTACTCTGTCCGGTGTACGGAAAGAAAAGCCGAACAAAGGATCAAATAATTTTCGCAGGAGTCTAATCTAAAATGTCTATGTGAATGATACGTCCCCAACGTATCTATAATTTTTGATTGTTCCATGCTATTATATTACCCCTTTTGAATGTTTATGGGCTTTATTTTACACATTTATATCATTTTTCGGACTAACCTACTAACCGGAGGCCCAGCCTGTATTGCTGTTTTTTTGCCTATTTCAGTATTTCGAAGAAAAGGAATATCAAACTGAGTCCAAATGGAATGAAACCTTCGGGAGCGTGATTTTTGGAACGAACGTGATCCAGAGGACTTGGAGTGCAAGTCAAGAAGCAGCCGAGGCGGCCACGAGAGGGTAGGGCGCGCCCCCTGTCTCGTGGGCCCCTCGGGCGGCCACCGACGTACTTCTTCCTCCTATATAAGCCTACGTACCCCAAAAACATCCAGGGAGCCAACGAAACACAATTTCCACCACCGTAACCCTTTGTATGTCACACCCTAGCTAGTTCATGCATTAGAGTGTTGCATCATGTCTATCCTTTCATCAGAAACTTGAAATGGGGATGTCAGAACCCCCAGCCCCCTCTGAAACCAACTAGGGTTTACTAAAAACTTTTTCAATGAACCTGAAATGCCCTTCTAAAATGTCCATCATTTTTTGTCTTGGTTCAGAACCTCTGCCAAAAGTGTTGCACAACTTTCTAGGTCATCTTAGGGTCTTTGAATTAAATGATAAGTATTTGAATTTGGGCATTTAAAATTATATAAAATATTTCAAATGCTCAAATATTCCTAAACTGAAATGTTTCATGTTGGAAATAATCCAACTATGGACCAGAAGCAGTTTGGTGATTTTAGGAGTTGCCTAGGTATTTTTAAATAATTCAACAAAGTTGCAGAAAAATAGAAAAAGAAAAAAAACAGAAAGGAAGGACTTACCTGGCGCCTGCAACCCGGCCCACCTGCCGGCGCAGCCCAGCACCGCGCCAGCGAGCTGCTTGCCGGCCAGGCAGGCAGGCAGGTGCTCGACGGCGAGCACCGCATGGGTGCCACGCACCTGCTCGCCGCCTCGCCGCTCCACTCGCCCGGCTAACGACGTGGATCGCTCCCCCTCGCTCTCCCGAACCCCCCAGACACCTCCTCTCCTCTCCAGCTCCTCCTCCTCGCGCTCCCCAGCCATGGCCGACGCCACCGCCGCCGCTCCATCGCCGTAGCCGCGCTCCCCGCCGCCCGTGCATCGTCTCGTCGTGTCCAGGAGCTCCGCCGCCGTCCACTTCGTCGAGCTACCCGAGCCCCGTGTGCTCGCAAGGCCCGAGTCCACCGCACCGACCTCGCCCGAGTTCGCCGTCGCCGGAGATCCCCTTCAACACCGTCGCCGCATCAGCTCGTCCCCGACCCCGCCGGTGGCCTCTACGGGTGCTCTGTGAGCCTAGCTACCCCTCCTACCCTTCCTCTCTCGCCCCCGAGCCGTGTAGCCACCGCACGAAGATCACCCGCACGCACCGCCGTGGATCTCATTGCCGACGTGCTCCCGGCCATCCTCCGGCCAACTCACGGTGTCCAACGCACTCACCACGCTGCGTTGAGTCCAACCGTGCACTCCCCGCACCTCACCGCACACCCTAGCCCTGAGTTCGCCTTCACCCGAACTCCGATGACCGCCTAGGTCGTCGCCGGTGCCAACTCCGGCCACCCCGACCTCAACTCGCTCCACCAAGAGCTGCGGTTCGTCCCCAGCTCCACGTAGATGCCTTTCGCGCCCCATTTGGTGGCCGGAACGTCCAAAACCACTTCCGCCGCCGCGTCGGGCTCGCCGGCGGCTAAACGCCAGTGCAGCCGTTTTGACCTTGACCACGGGTGGGCCCCGGTTGACTCTGTTGAGTCAATGATAGGTGGGGCCCCCTTCTACTAATTATCCAGATTAGTTTAAACTAAATTAAATTAGTTAATTAGCCACTTACACCCTGGACCCACGCGTCAGGTTTGACCTGGACCGGGTCTGTTGACTTGCTGAGGTCAGCATGACCTCATGCTGACGCAGTAAACCTTTTCTGAAAATTAAAATAAATCTAAAATGATTTATAAATTCCAGGAAATAACCCAAACTTCAAAAATTCATATAAATTCAACCGTAGCTCCAAATCAAACAAATTATATATGAAAAATGATGAGAAAAATCCAATCTATCCATCTGTACTAGTTTCATGAATGTTTAAACAAGCTAACTTGAGGTTTAGTGCAGAACAAGATAAAACACTTTAAAGGGCCATTTATGAGTTTGACATTTGAATCTTTGGTTCAAATTGATTCAAACCCATCTGGTTTTAGTTGCATTAGCCCAACACACTCATATTGCCATGTTTCATGCATGCATCATATTATCGCACATTTTTTGGTGATAGTTGTGTATCGGTGTTCTTTGCGGCAGGTTCTGCCTCCGAGGAGTACCGTGATTACGCTAGCGAAGAACCGTATCCGTGCATCGATCCATCAGGCAAGCAACCAACCATTTGATCATATTGATACAATCCCATGTTCTCGCTCTTGCTCTCTTTTACTGCATTAAGACAACGCGTTTCAAACTGCTGTGTGCTACGGTAGTTGAACCCATTTCCTCTGCATGACCTGTCATTGCCATAGTAATTAGATGAAACCCACTAGCATGTGTAGGAATTGATTGAGCCATATGTATGTGTTGTTCCTACCTTGCTATGCCTGCTATGCTTAGAGTCGTGTCAGGTCTGGTTCATCTGGGTGATGGGCTAGAGTGTAATGATCATGTCGGTAATGAGAGTGATGTGGTGAACATGATTTGGTAAAGGTATCGATGAGAGGCCATGTAGGAGTACATGGTGGGTTGTTTCATTGAAGCTGACCTTAAGAACTGAGATCTGTATGCGTGATTTAAGATTCAGCTACTACCATGCATTGGGCCCTGAAATATGACCCCGCTCGACTTCTTATTCACCCTAGTCCTCTGTCCAGGAGTTGCAAGTAGTTTCTGGTGTTTGTAGCTTGCTGGAGGCCGTGGACAGCGCTGACCGCGGGGTGGGCTGTGATGCGGTAGGTACGTGGCACGGTGTACCGAATACCCGTTAGGTATCTCGGGAACCCTGTACACATCGTTCGGGGCCGTATGGGAAACCTCGGCCGGACTCCCTGCGGATGGAACCTAGATAGGCGATAAACCTGGACTAGAGACTTAGGTGTTTAGGTAGGTCGTGGTCTACACCCACGTCGGCTTTCGCTTGAAGTCTGCCGAGCACATGTCGTGTGCAGACGCTAAGTGGTGGAAACATGTATGAAGAAGTACACCCCTGCAGGGTTAACATGATCTATTCGAATAGCCGCGTCCGCGGTAAAGGACTACTTGGTTGCTTATACAGTTCATAGACAAGTGAATGGATACTACTAAAAATCTCAAGATAAGCTGAGTGCCGAGGATGGCTCTTCCGTAGGATGACGGAGGTGGATCCTCGATGGTGTATTGAAGTGGTGAGTAGTGGACTCGTGTGCGCAAAACCATTTCAAGTTGGAGTCTCGTAGGATAGCTTAGCCAAGAGTCAAAGCTAGCTTGCTGCAATAACTCCACCAACCCTTCTTGATAATGTGCATGTATGTAGGATCTGACGTAAGTCTTGCTGGGTACCTTTGTACTCATGTTGCTATAATTTACATTTTACAGAAGATGCTGCAACCCCTTCTGATGGGTTGTTCGTAGACGTTGACATCGACGAGTAGACTAAGGCCCAGGTGGTAATCCTGAGCTTGTGAAGGTCCACGTAGTATAGCTAGGCTTTCTAAGCCTCTTTTATTTTACTAGTTGTCTGTACTCAGACAAGTTACTTCCGCTGCTGGTTTGTATGACTGTATGACTTGAATGTGGGTCGTGTGACCCGTACTTGTATGTATGTTATGTATGGCTCTCTGAGACTTTAAATAAAGTACATGTGTCGTAGAGTCATGTTGTGATGCCTTGTTGTATTTGCACATATCGAGCATATTGTGTGTATGATTGAAATGCTTGGTATGTGTGGGATCTGACTATCTAGTTGTTTATCTTTAGTAGCCTCTCTTACCGGGAAATGTCTCCTAGTGTTTCCATTGAGCCATGGTAGCTTGCTACTGCTCCGGAACACTTAGGCTGGCCGGCATGTGTCCTTCTTCGTTCCTGTGTCTGTCCCTTCGGGGAAATGTCACGCATTGAGTACCGGAGCCCTGTTAGCCCGCTACAGCCCGGTTTATCGGAGTCCTGCTAGCCCAGTGCTACAGCCCGGACCCACTTGCTGATGACCGACACGTTCGATGCTGGGTCATGGATGCCTGTCCCTGTAAGTCTGTGCCACTTTGGGTTTACGACTAGTCATGTCAGCCCGGGCTCCTTATCATATGGATGCTAGCGACATCATCATATACGTGAGCCAAAAGGCGCAAACGGTCCCGGGCAAAGGTAAGGCGACACCCGTGGGAATACCGTGCGTGAGGCCGCAAAGTGATATGAGGTGTTACAGGCTAGATCGATGTGATATTGAGTCGGGGTCCTGACAGCGTTGGTATCAGAGCCGGACTGCCTGTAGGTTCTCCAAGCCAAACTGGTCGATGTTGAGTCTAGAAATGCTTTAGTTATATGTAGGGGAATTGATTGTGGGATGGTACGTAAGGCTCTTTTTACTTCTTTACCTCATGGCATTCTGATCTGAGTCAGTCCATTCTTCTACCGGGGTTTAAGGATTAGGATCTTCTCTCTCTATCAGGTTCACGTGTTACGAATCAGTAGTACCTTATAGGTTTGATGACTACAAGCCTAGTTCAGTTCTACTACCTTGTTATGCTGATAAGTTGAACCCAGAACCTTGATATGATATTGTTGAGTGTCTATGCAATTTTTTGATAAATGTCTCAAACCCTTCTTGAGCATTTACAGCCGTTATGCTGTCGAAATTTTGCTAGAAATTCTAATGCCTTTGCATTATGGTTGTGCTTTCAGATGGCCACTCGCGACCAAAATCAAGTGGTTCGCCTGACCCGATGCATTGGTGTGACCGGTCATACGGCCATGTTAGTCCGAGTGATGATCGAGACGGGTTACCGTTGGTATCCCGAATACACGGTCGAAGAGCAGTTTCGAGATTTTAACCAAAGCCAGTATCTTTGCACCGTCCGGATATTTCCCTCTTATCCTGGTTCTACCGAGGCTCTTCACTGTTCCTATGGGCTCGGTGTTACTATTGAGATGGCTGTGCAAGATGCGGCTTATTCTATGATGACCATCATGCGAGCCAGGACTGGCCTGCTTCGCAACACCGACTTCCGATATATGCCGGCTTCACTTCCTGGAGCGCATGGTTATCTCCGGGCTATCTATGCTGACCCCGGTCAGGAGGACTCACTAACTCGCACCACTGCTGAGTTGCTCGAGGATAAGGACCGAGAGAATCGGGCCTTGAGAATTGAGCTTTTCAACACCTGCGCCGATCATTGGGCCACCTTGACTCGGTTTGCACCGGCTGTGCAAGCTGGATGCATGGATATGAGAGATCTGTATCCTGTTAGGTCTGCTCTACCGGACATGATGGATTGGCGTGATGTGGGAGGCATCACCCCACCTCGTGGTCCTCGCAGGCCACCGTTTGTTGGTCCAAGACCTCACCCTAGCCCTTTTGATACACATGCTTCTCAGGACCGTTTGTTTCCGGATGCTCACGTTGAACTTCCAGGCTATGGAGGAGACTTCTATGAGAACTACTACGGAGATGACTGAGATAGTAGTAGATCCACTAGGTATTGTAATAGTTGTATTTCCACCGTCCTGCGTGACTTGTGGAATATGACTTAGCGTGTAGTAATTCCGGGGGTGTAGGAAAAATAATGTATAGGAGCTTGGGATGCCTCCGATGATATGTAATCCTCCTCTCACCGTAGTAGTACTTGTTGGTCTTGTACTAAACCTCGTATGGTGTGTATGACGATGGAATAAAAGAAGTAGTTTCTGTATCTACCATGTCATACGGATGATCATCTTGCATTCTGAGTTGTCCATTACATTCTACATTCTATGTCAGAATCTTGTCATGTTGGACTAAACCATTGTCTTGTTTTTCCTAGGATGGTCAACACCCGCAACAACCCTGCTCCCCCAGAGCAGGCCGAAGGCAGCAGAGTTGGGGATACAAATCTGCCTCACCCTCCCTCTCTGGTAGAAGTTATGCTAGAGGCTGAGAGAAACAAGCAGGAGACCAACCGTTTGTTGGAGCGTATTGAATAGAACACAGCACACCATCAGAGGACTAACTTGGTGTCACTCAGTGATTTCATCAAGTTACATCCACCCACGTTCCACCACTCCGTCGAGCCTCTCGACGCTGATGACTGGCTTCGCAGTATTTCTCACAAACTGCATTCTGCGCTAGTAGCTGAGGCTGACAAGGTCACCTTTGCTGCATATCATCTTGAAGGCCCCGCCAGTCTCTGGTGGGAGAATTATGAAGCTATGCGCCCAGCGGGCCACGTCACTACTTGGGCTGAATTCAGCGAGGCTTTCCGTGAACATCACATTCCGGAGGGTCTCATGGACCGTAAACGTGAGGAGTTCTGTAGTTTCACTCAAGGTCGACTCTCTGTTGACGCTTACAGCAGGGAGTTTGGTAACCTTGCCCGTTATGCAACGGAGGAAGTTTCTACTGATGCCAAGAAGCAGGCAAGGTTCCGTAAGGGGCTTAGTCCTGAGCTTCGCCGCGACCTCCGTCTGCATGAGTGCACATCTTTTCAGAAGCTTGTTAACAAAGCCATCAGTGCTGAGACTGGTCAGACTGATTATGAAGCAACACGCAAGCATGGCCGCGACTTTGGTTCCTCATCCGGTGCTTGTCCTCAGAAGCGCCGTGTGTGGGTGCCTAACACTGCCCTGCCACCCAGGTTCACACCGAGGCCATCCTTCCAGGCGCCTCGCCCAGCTCAGCCATATGCACCCGCCAAGCCCTATGGTGGTCCAACCAACAATGCTCCCCCACGTACCAGTTCCATGACTTGTTTCAAGTGTGGGGAATCAGGCCACTATATGCGCGAGTGTCCCCAAACCAACCCCAACCAGACAGCAAAAACTATTGGCCGCGGCAAGCCGACAGGGAAAGTGTTCTACGTCAAGCCGGCCACCACTGCTCGTGGCCATGTTAATTGTGTTTCTGCGGAAGAGGCTCAAGAAGATCCCAACGTCGTTCTCGGTACGCTCCTTGTTAATTGCCACCCGACATCTGTTCTTTTCGATACAGGAGCATCTCATTCATTTATATCCGAGAGCTATGCTCGTCTGCATAACACCACATTCTGTGAGATGCCCACCTCTATGGTAATTCAAACTCCGGGATCCAAATGGCAAACTTCTAGAGTAAGCCATGGAAATGAAATTCAAGTCGACAAACTTGTTTTTCTTGCATCTTTGATAGGCCTCAAATCTTCAGATATTAATATCATCTTGGTTATGGACTGGATGTCAGCCCATCATGCCAAAATTGATTGCTCCTCTAGGACTGTTCAACTCACCCATCCTTCGGGGAAGATAGTCAATGTCTTGACCCAAATAGCCAAGCGACAGTTATATTCTCTTAACGCCAGCCCTTTGCCAGACCTTGAGGACGTTCCGGTAGTCCGTGACTTTCCGGATGTCTTCCCAGAGGAATTGCCAGGTGTTCCACCTGACAGAGATGTCGAATTCGTGATAGATCTCATTCCAGGAACTGTCCCGATTTCCAGAAGACCCTACAAGATGGCACCTTTTGAACTAGCCGAGCTTAAGAAACAACTCGATGAGTCCTTGAAAAAGGGTTTCATCCGACCTAGTTCATCTCCTTGGGCTTGCCCCGTCCTCTTCATCAAGAATAAGGATGGTACGGACCGGATGGTTGTAGATTATCGACCTGTCAACTTGGTCACAATTAAGAACAAGTATCCGCTCCCCAGGATCAACGACCTGTATGATCAGCTCGCTGGATCCTCAGTCTTCTCTAAAATGGATTTGGGGTTGGGCTACCATCAAATCAAAATCAGAAACGGGGCCATTCTGAAAACGGCCTTTGTTACTCGTTATGGCCAATACGAGTACACCGTCATGTCCTTCGGTTTAACCAACGCTCCAGCCACCTTCTCTCGGTTGATGAACTCAATCTTCATGGAGTATTTGGATAAATTCGTCGTGGTTTACCTCGATGATATACTCATCTACTCCAAGAACAAGGAAGAACATGCCGAACACCTAAGGCTAGTGTTGAAGAAACTTCGAGAGCATCGCCTTTATGCCAAATTTTCTAAATGTAAATTCTGGTTGTCGGAAGTGACCTATCTTGGACATGTAATTTCTGGTAAAGGCATTGCTGTTAACCCTGAGCGAGTTCAAGCCGTCCTTAATTGGACTCCACCTGAATCGGTCAAGCAAGTTCGGAGTTTCCTTGGCCTAGCGAGCTATTGCCGTCGCTTTGTCGAGAATTTCTCCAAAGTTGCCAAACCTCTAACTGAACTCCTCAAGAAAGATAAAAGGTTCGAGTGGACTCCACAATGTGAGCACAGTTTCCAGGAACTGAAAAGACGTTTAACCTCTGCTCCCGTACTGGTACCACTGGATTTTTCCAAGGATTTTGTTATCTACTGCGACGCCTCGCGACAAGGACTAGGCTGTATTCTCATGCACGTAATTGCTTATGCTTCACGGCAATTACACCCACATGAGGAAAACTACCCCACTCATGATCTAGAGCTTACAGCTGTAGTCCATGCACTCAAAACATGGCGACTTACCTTCTCGGTAATCGTTGCAAAATCTACACTGATCACCAAAGTCTGAAGTATATATTCACCCAACCGGATTTAAATCTCAGGCAAAGACGTTGGGTCGAGTTGACCATAGATTTCGACTTAGGAATAACTTACACCCCAGGGAAAGCCAACGTCATGGCTGATGCGCTAAGTCGTAAATCTTATTGTAACAACCTGATGTTACAACAAAGTCAACCGCTTCTCCATGAGGAATTTCGGAAGCTTAACCTTCACATTGTTCCTCAAGGATTTCTTTCCACCTTGGTGGCGAAACCTACTCTTACGGATCAAATCATCGCTGCCCAAAAGTGAGATAAGGGAATATCTAAGATCAAGGAGAACATTGCTAGCGGAGGTGCTAGATGTTTCTCCACAAATGATCATGGTGTTGTGTACTTTGAGAACCGTTTAGTGGTTCCCAAGAACCAGCATCTACGGCAGTTGATCCTTAAGGAGGCTCATGAATCTCCTCTCACCATTCATCCCGGTAGTACCAAGATGTATCAGGACCTACGCCAGAGGTTCTGGTGGACTAGGATGAAGAGAGAAATTGCTCAGTATATTGCTAATTGCAACGTCTGCCGTCGTGTAAAAGCAGAGCATCAACGACCTGCTGGCACCCTTCAACCCCTAGCTATTCCTGAATGGAAATGGGATAAAATTGGTATGGACTTCATTACCGGTTTTCCCAGGACCAAGAGAGGGAATAACGCTATCTTCGTCATTATCGACCGTCTTTCCAAAGTGGCCCATTTCTTACCTGTTCGTGAGAGTATAACTGCTAGTCATTTAGCAGACTTGTACATCTCCCGAATAGTGTCTCTCCATGGTGTTCCTTTGGAAATTAACTCGGATCGAGGAAGTCTTTTCACCTCTCGATTTTGGCAAAGTTTCCAAAATGCTATGGGAACATGCCTTTCTTTTAGTACCGCTTTCCACCCTCGATAAAGTGGTCAAGTAGAACGCGTCAACCAGATTCTAGAAGACATGCTTCGAGCTTCGGTTATCTCATTCGGAATGGATTGGGAGAAGTGCCTTCCATTTGCCGAATTCGCTTATAACAACAGCTATCAATCTAGCTTGGGTAAGGCCCCTTTTGAAGTTCTCTATGGACGAAGGTGTCGAACGCCTCTTAACTGGTCAGAAACCGTGGAAAGACAATTCTTTGGCCCGGATATGATTCAGGAAGCAGAAGAGCAAGTTCGCATCGTTCGTGAAAAGTTGAAAACAGCCCAATCTCGTCAAAAGAGTCAATATGACCGAAAACATAAGGCTATGACTTTTGAGGTTGACGAGAAGGCTTACCTTCGGGTTACTCCTCTGAAGGGAACCCATCGCTTCGGTATCAAGGGCAAATCGGCTCCTCGTTACATTGGACCCTTTCGCATTCTCGCAAAACGAGGAGAAGTTGCCTACCAATTGGAACTACCTCCACATCTCTCCAGAGTCCACGACGTCTTCCACGTTTCTCAACTCAGGCGTTGCTTCTCGGATCCTATCCGTGGAGTAGACCACGAAACGCTTCATCTCCAAGATAATCTCACGTATCGAGAGTACCCCGTTCGTATCCTCGATCAAGCTGAGCGTACCACCCGACGTCATAATATCAAGTTTCTCAAGGTTCAATGGTCGCACCATTCTGAGAATGAAGCAACTTGGGAAAGGGAGGATCGTCTTCGACTCGAGTATCCCGCCTTCTTTCCGGAGGAACCCAAATCTCGGGACGAGATTCTTTTGAGTGGGGGTGAGTTGTCACACCCTAGCTAGTTCATGCATTAGAGTGTTGCATCATGTCTATCCTTTCATCAGAAACTTGAAATGGGGATGTCAGAACCCCCAGCCCCCTCTGAAACCAACTAGGGTTTACTAAAAACTTTTTCAATGAACCTGAAATGCCCTTCTAAAATGTCCATCATTTTTTGTCTTGGTTCAGAACCTCTGCTAAAAGTGTTGCACAATTTTCTAGGTCATCTTAGGGTCTTTGAATTAAATGATAAGTATTTGAATTTGGGCATTTAAAATTATATAAAATATTTCAAATGCTCAAATATTCCTAAACTGAAATGTTTCATGTTGGAAATTATCCAACTATGGACCAGAAGCAGTTTGGTGATTTTAGGAGTTGCCTAGGTATTTTAAATAATTCAACAAAGTTGCAGAAAAATAGAAAAAGAAAAAAAAACAGAAAGGAAGGACTTACCTGGCGCCTGCAACCCGGCCCACCTGCCGGCCCAGCCCAGCGCCGCGCCAGCGAGCTGCTTGCCGGCCAGGCAGGCAGGTAGGTGCTCGACGGCGAGCACCGCATGGGTGCCACGCACCTGCTCGCCGCCTCGCCGCTCCACTCGCCCGGCTAACGACGTGGATCGCTCCCCCTCGCTCTCCCGAACCCCCCAGACACCTCCTCTCCTCTCCAGCTCCTCCCCCTCGCGCTCCCCAGCCATGGCCGACGCCACCGCCGCCGCTCCATCGCCGTAGCCGCGCTCCCCGCCGCCCGTGCGTCGTCTCGTCGTGTCCAGGAGCTCCGCCGCCGTCCACTTCGTCGAGCTACCCGAGCCCCGTGTGCTCGCAAGGCCCGAGTCCACCGCACCGACCTCGCCCGAGTCCGCCGTCGCCGGAGATCCCCTTCAACGCCGTCGCCGCATCAGCTTGTCCCCGACCCCGCCGGTGGCCTCTACGGGTGCTCTGTGAGCCTAGCTACCCCTCCTACCCTTCCTCTCTCGCCCCCGAGCCGTGTAGCCACCGCACGAAGATCACCCGCACGCACCGCCGTGGATCTCGTCACCGACGTGCTCCCGGCCATCCTCCGGCCAACTCACGGTGTCCAACGCACTCACCACGTTGCGTTGAGTCCAACCGTGCACTCCCCGCACCTCACCGCACACCCTAGCCCCGAGTTCGCCTTCACCCGAACTCCGGTGACCTCCTAGGTCGTCGCCGGTGCCAACTCCGGCCACCCCGACCTCAACTCGCTCCACCAAGAGCTGCGGTTCGTCCCCAGCTCCACGTAGATGCCTTCCGCGCCCCATTTGGTGGCCGGACGGCCAAAACCACTTCCGCCGCCGCGTCGGGCTCGCCGGCGGCTAAACGCCGGTGCAGCCGTTTTGACTTTGACCACGGGTGGGCCCCGGTTGACTCTGTTGAGTCAATGACAGGTGGGGCCCCCTTTCTACTAATTATCCAGATTAGTTTAAACTAAATTAAATTAGTTAATTAGCCACTGACACCCTGGACCCACGCGTCAGGTTTGACCTGGACCGGGTCTGTTGACTTGCTGAGGTCAGCATGACCTCATGCTGATGCAGTAAACCTTTTCTGAAAATTAAAATAAATCTAAAATGATTTATAAATTCCAGGAAATAACCCAAACTTCAAAAATTCATATAAATTCAACCGTAGCTCCAAATCAAACAAATTATATATGAAAAATGATCAGAAAAATCCAATCTATCCATATGTACTAGTTTCATGCATGTTTAAACAAGCTAACTTGAGGTTTAGTGCAGAACAAGATAAAACACTTTAAAGGGCCATTTATGAGTTTGAAATTTGAATCTTTGGTTCAAATTGATTCAAACCCATCTGGTTTTAGTTGCATTAGCCCAACACACTCATATTGCCATGTTTCATGCATGCATCATATTGTCGCACATTGTTTGGTGATAGTTGTGTATCGGTGTTCTTTGCGGCAGGTTCTGCCTCCGAGGAGTACCGTGATTACCCTAGCGAAGAACCGTATCCGTGCATCGATCCATCAGGCAAGCAACCAACCATTTGATCATATCGATACAATCCCATGTTCTCGCTCTTGCTCCCTTTTCCTGCATTAAGACAACACGTTTCAAACTGCTGTGTGCTACGGTAGTTGAACCCATTTCCTCTGCATGACCTGTCATTGCCACAGTAATTAGATGAAACCAACTAGCATGTGTAGGAATTGATTGAGCCATATGTATGTGTTGTTCCTACCTTGCTATGCCTGCTATGCTTAGAGTCATGTCAGGTCTGGTTCATTTGGGCAATGGGCTAGAGTGAAATGATCATGTCGGTAATGAGAGTGATGTGGTGAACACGATTTGGTAAAGGTATCCATGAGAGGCCATGTAGGAGTACATGGTGGGTTGTTTCATTGAAGCCGACCTTAAGAACTGAGATCTGTATGCGTGATTTAAGATTCAGCTACTACCATGCATTGGGCCCTGAAATATGACCCCGCTCGACTTCTTATTCACCCTAGTCCTCTGTCCAGGAGTTGCAAGTAGTTTCTGGTGTTTGTAGCTTGCTGGAGGCCGTGGACAGCGCTGACCGCGGGGTGGGCTGTGATGCGGTAGGTACGTGGCACGGTGTACCGAATACCCGTTAGGTATCTCGGGAACCCTGTACACATCGTTCGGGGCTGTATGGGAAACCTCGGCCGGACTCCCTGCGGATGGAACCTGGATAGGCGATAAACCTAGACTAGAGACTTAGGTGTTTAGGTAGGTCGTGGTCTACACCCACGTCGGCTTTCGCTTGAAGTCTGCCGAGCACATGTCGTGTGCAGACGCTAAGTGGTGGAAACATGTATGAAGAAGTACACCCCTGCAGGGTTAACATGATCTATTCGAATAGCCGCGTCCGCGGTAAAGGCCCACTTGGTTGCTTATACAGTTCATAGACAAGTGAATGGATACTACTAAAAATCTCAAGATAAGCGTGAGTGCCGAGGATGGCTCTTCCGTAGGATGACGGAGGTGGATCCTCGGTGGTGTATTGAAGTGGTGAGTAGTGGACTCGTGTGCGCAAAACCATTTCAAGTTGGAGTCTCATAGGATAGCTTAGCCAAGAGTCAAAGCTGGCTTGCTGCAATAACTCCACCAACCCTTCTTGATAATGTGCATGTATGTAGGATCTGACGTAAGTCTTGCTGGGTACCTTTGTACTCATGTTGCTATAATTTACATTTTACAGAAGATGCTGCAACCCCTTCTGATGGGTTCTTCGTAGACGTTGACATCGACGAGTAGACTAAGGCCCAGGTGGTAATCCTGAGCTTGTGAAGGTCCACGTAGTATAGCTAGGCTTTCCAAGCCTCTTTTATTTTACTAGTTGTCTGTACTCAGACAAGTTACTTCCGCTGTTGGTTTGTATGACTGTATGACTTGAATGTGGGTCGTGTGACCTGTACTTGTATGTATGTTATGTATGGCTCTCTGAGCCTTTAAATAAAGTACATGTGTCGTAGAGTCATGTTGTGATGCCTTGTTGTATTTGCACATATCGAGCATATTGTGTGTATGATTGAAATGCTTGGTATGTGTGGGATCTGACTATCTAGTTGTTTATCTTTAGTAGCCTCTCTTACCGGGAAATGTCTCCTAGTGTTTCCATTGAGCCATGGTAGCTTGCTACTGCTCCGGAACACTTAGGCTGGCCGGCATGTGTCGTTCTTCGTTCCTGTGTCTGTCCCTTCAGGGAAATGTCACGCATTGAGTACCGGAGCCCTGTTAGCCCGCTACAGCCCAGTTTATCGGAGTCCTGCTAGCCCAGTGCTACAGCCCGGACCCACTTGCTGATGACCGACACGTTCGATGCTGGGTCATGGATGCCTGTCCCTGTAAGTCTGTGCCACTTTGGGTTTACGACTAGTCATGTCAGCCCGGGCTCCTTATCATATGGATGCTAGCGACATCATCATATACGTGAGCCAAAAGGCGCAAACGGTCCCGGGCAAAGGTAAGGCGACACCCGTGGGAATACCGTGCGTGAGGCCGCAAAGTGATATGAGGTGTTACAGGCTAGATCGATGTGACATTGAGTCGGGGTCCTGACACTGTATCCGCGAGATCCCATCTTGGAGCCTTCGCCGGCGCTCTACCGGAGGGGGAATCGACCACAGAGGGCTTCTACATCAACACCATAGCCCCTTCGATGAGTTCTGAGTAGTTTACCACAGACCTTCGGGTCCATAGTTATTAGCTAGATGGCTTCTTCTCTCTTTTTGGATATCAATACAATGTTCTCCCCCTCTATTGTGGAGATCTATTCGATGTAAACTCTTTTTTGCGGTGTGTTTGTCGAGATCCGATGAATCGTGGGTTTATGATCAAGTTTATCTATGAGAAATATTTGAATCTCCTCTGAATTCTTTTATGGATGGTTGAGTTATCTTTGCAAGTCTCTTCGAATTATCAGTTTGGTTTGGCCTACTAGATTGATCTTTCTTTCCATGAGAGAAGTGCTTAGCTTTGGGTTCAATCTTGCGGTGTCCTTACCCAGTGACAGAAAGGGTTGCAAGGCACGTATTGTATTGTTGCCATCGAGGATAAAAAGATGGGGTTTATATCATATTGCATGAGTTTATCCCTCTACATCATGTCGTCTTGCCTAATGCGTTACTCTGTTCTTATGAACTTAATACTCTAGATGCAGGCAGGAGTCGGTCGATGTGTGGAGTAATAGTAGTAGATGCAGGCAGGAGTCGGTCTACTTGTTGCGGACGTGATGCCTATATACATGATCATGCCTAGATAATCTCATAATTGTTCGCTTTTCTATCAATTGCTCGACAGTAATTTGTTCACCCACCGTAATACTTATGCTATCTTGGAAGAAGCCTCTAGTGAAACCTATGGCTCCTGGGTCTCTCTTTTATCATATTTGCTTTCAATCTACTTTTCTTTGCATCTATATTATAAAATACCAAAAATATATTTATCTTATCATACTTTCTCTTTTAGATCTCACTTTCGCAAGTGGCCGTGAAGGGATTGACAACCCCTTTATTGCGTTGGTTGCGAGTTCTTTGTTTGTTTGTGTAAGTGCATGGGACTTTTGAGGAGCCTCCTACTGGATTGATACGCTGGTTCTAAAAAACTGAGGGAAATACTTACGCTACTATTGCTGCATCACCCTTTCCTCTTCAAGGAAAACCAACGCAAGCTCAAGACGTAGCAAGAAGGATTTCTAGTGCCGTTGCCGGGGAGGCTTCCACCAAGCTGAGTCAAGATTTGACCTCCCGCCAACGTGCGATTTCTGGCGCCATTGCCGGGGAGGTCTTCGCTCAAGTCAAGACATACCAAGTACCCATCACAAACCCATCTCCCTTGCATTTACATTATTTGCCATTTGCCTCTCATTTTCCTCTCCCCCACTTCACCCTTGCCGTTTTAATCGCCCTCTCTTTCCCAATCTCCTTCTCTCTTTTCCATTCGCCTTCCCGTTGCCATGGCCGAATCAAAAAGAACTAAGGGTCCTCTCCCGGGTTCTAGTACCTTCGATAACCCCTCTATCCTCTCTAAGCTCATAAATAATGATGCTATGTAAAGACCCACCGGGGTCACCAATGAGAGCTTAAATAATTTTGATGAAGATGACTCCGGAATTTTTCGCTATTTGCTTGACGAGTCTTTAAAATATGCTTGGGATAGGTTATTAAGGATTCGGGCTAGCTATGTGCCACAATATCAAATTGAAGTTTACTTAAAAAGTTTCTATGTTGGCTTGCCCGCTTCTTTCAAACAAGTTCTAGATTCTATTTTTGAAGAAGGTTTTCTTTTAGGGGATGCTATAGATACCTATGAAAAAATGAAAACCATATTTGGGCACCCTATGAATGATAAGGTTGAATCAACTACTCTTTTGTGCTTTTATCAAAATGAAATTATCAAAGAGATGAAGTCTAGCTTAGAGGAAAATTTCCGTAACATGCTTAATCTTACTTCATCCATTAATGGCAATGTGCTTACCCTAAATAGAAGAATGAATGCCATAGAAAGGAGATCCTCCTTTTCCTTTCCGAGTGCCAAAGATGGCACTACTTAGATCTATCTTCGCTTTTATGCCTAGCTAGGGGCGTTAAACGATAGCGCTAGTTGGGAGGCAACCCAATTTTCTTTGTGTTTTTTTTTGTTCCTGTTTAGTAATAAATCTTGCATATAACTTCTGTTTAGATGTGTTTTTTATCTTTTAATTAGTGTTTGTGCCAAGTAGAACCTATAGGATAACCTATGATGATAGTTGATTTGATTCTGCTGAAAAACAGAAACTCTAAGCGCACGAATTTAGTTTTGTTAAATCACGAAACGTGATTTTGTGTTGATTCTTTTTGCTTCTGAGCAATACACAAATTGTCCAGGACTTCCTATTTTGATAGGATTTTTAGAGTTCTAGAAGTTTGCGTTAGTTACAGATTGCTACAGACTGTTCTGTTTTTTGACAGATTCTGTTTTTCGTGAGTCCAAACTTGCCAAGATCCACCAGAGCGCACATGATGCCCAAGCCGAAGCCCAGGGTGCCCTCCAAGAAATCCAGGCGGCCAAGAAAATCGCTGCGGGTAAGGCTTTTATTATGCAGAGCAGATATGGGAAGGAAAGGTTCCTCTTACTGACCCGGATTTGGAGTTCTCCAGGGACGTTTGCGGATCTGCCGCGCAGTGTGTCAGATGCTGCGGAATTCTATTGAGCCGAAGAGGGGAGCTCTACGGAGAAGCTGTTCTGGTTGCAATACCTTGGACCAGAACATCCAGTGCCCTTTAGCGATCAGCTGAAACAGCTGGTCGAGTTGCATAGGGCGGCCGAACTAGCCTTGAAGGATTTGATAATCCGGCAATGGCCTGCCGAAGCTATTCCCAGCAGCTACTTCGGACTTGTGAAACGGCTTGTCAGTGCCTGCCCTCATCTTGATGCCATCAAGCTGTTAGTCTGCATCGAAGGCGCGTGAATGGCCTTTGCCCGCGCCAAGATGCACTGGGCGAAGATGGACGCCACGAAGCTGATGACCGAGGGACCGCTCGCGGGCAAGGAGCACCACACACCCCAACTATATTTTGACAGCATCCTGGAAGGATCCCACCTTGTGGCAGAGCAATGTGCTAAGGATATCATATTCCCATGAATATATTCATGTTATCCTGTCATGTAATATGAAACAGATCTGTTATGTAATATAATGTATGTTATTTAAAATTTTACCTCCTGTGCGGCCGTTTTGTTAAATATGAGAGTTGGCCAGTCGTCGGCTTCTGCCCCCACGTAGGTAGTACGGGGGTGTTCGGGATAAATCTAAACACTCTTTATCCAAAGTTTTGGTCCTTTAAGGAGGTGTTTAGCGCGACGAACAAGGCAATCAGACTATGCGGCTTTATTACTCTCACTTAGCCATAGGAGTTTGACAAGAAATTTTTTTGGCGCAGCCCCTGGTGTTCGGAAGTCTGAACTTGGGGCACTATACACGCCTAATCGGATAAAAATTGATTCATCGCATAACACGGAAAAAATCGCTAAAGATTTGTAACCTCTCGAACAACTGACCATCTCTCGCCGCATCATGACGGTCAGTTTTCGGCTTTCTCTACTGAGGTGCTCATCCGGAAGAACTGGGACACAATCATAGTAGTTCTGCCTTTACTACCCTAGCCAATATAGCGGAACGTAAGGTAGTAAGCACAGGAGCCGGGCAACCCAACTATTGACCAAAGACATGATTCGGAGCCGATGCATACAATGCTATAAGTTCGGGGTGCCGAATTGTACTATAAAAGCGTTTGGACTTTGTTCCATATTGTGGGGTATGGTGACGCCCCTGGCCAATTAGGGCATACCAGAGTGTACGGGTGCAGTTGATAAAGAAAATAAAAAATCAAGCAGTAAGCTGACGCTGCAAACATTGAGCCGCGAATTATTTTCCATTGTAATTTGATTAATACATGAAGGCGTATTTATACAAGTAATGCAATAAGCAAATAGGGCTATTTGACATGCCATGACCAAGGGCGAGCTGCATGCGGGTTTTTAAAATAGGTATAACGATCGTTAGCAGAGACCACCTGGGTGTTCCCTTGTACGTCAAACCTTCTTGCCTTCTTGGTATATCTGTCTCTTGATAGGTCCGATGATCAGGTCGCCAGGGAAGGCCTTGGGGAGAGAAAAACCTGAAATAAAAAAGAAAAAGTGAAGGTATGCGGGTCCATGAGCGGTTGAGCCGTATTGTGGACCACGGTCTAGCTGTGCCTCCGTCCATGCCCATGGTATTTTAAGTGCGTAGTTATGTACGCGCATCACAAGTGTCTCCTCTTCATCGGGACTGGGACGGAGGCCAAATTGCTAGTCAAGCTCTGGACAAGCTCGAGTGTCCTGCTGTAGAGTACTTCGGACTCGCTTGACAGTGTCCGGGCGCTTGACTGCCTGACTGAGTTTCTGCCTAGAAAGGCTGCTCTGTACTTCTGCTGCAAGAGCGGCGGTGTGCTCCTCAGTACGTAGAGAGCATTCTATGTTTCTGTTGACCGTTATGACACCGCATGGTCCGGGCATCTTGAGCTTGATGTAGGCGTAGTGTGGCACCGCATTGAATTGAGCGAATGCGGTTCGACCAAGCAGTGCATGATAACCACCGCGGAAAGGGACGATATCGAAGATCAATTCTTCGCTTTGGAAATTGTCCGGGGATACGAAGACCACTTCCAGTGTGATTGAGCCTGTACATCAGGCCTCTACACCTGGTATGACACCTTTAAAGGTGGTTTTTGTGGGCTTGATCTTTGAGGGATCGATACCCATTTTGCACACTGTATCCTGATAGAGCAAGTTCAGGCTGCTGCTGTCGTGGTTCTAAGTCTGACAGTAGTGTAGGAGGGTAGTAAGGAGAGGCAAGATCCTAGCTTTGGAGTAGTTGTGCACACAAGAGTTTTACGAGTTCAGGCCCTTCTCGGAGGAAGTAACAGCCCTACGTCTCGGTGCCCGGAGGCGGTCGACTGGATTATATGTATGAGAGTTATAGGGGTGCCAACCCTTCTGCCTGTGGAGGGGGGTGGCTTATATAGAGTGCGCCAGGACCCCCGCCAGCCCACATAGCAGAGAGTTCAATGTACATAAAGGCCAGACGTGGAGAGCAAACCTCCCACTCGGGGGCTTAGCTGCAGCCCAGTGCTCGCCTAAGTTTTTGAAAATCCTACCGAGTGGAGAGCAAACCTCCCACTCGGGGGCTTAGCTGCGGCCCAGTGCTCGCCTAAGTTTTTGAAAATCCTACCGAGTGGAGAGCAAACCTCCCACTCGGGGGCTTAGCTGCAGCCCAGTGCTCGCCTAAGTTTTTGAAAATCCTACCGAGTGGAGAGCAAACCCCCCACTCGGGGGCTTAGCTGCAGCCCAGTGCTCGCCTAAGTTTCTGAAAATCCTACCGAGTGGAAAGCAAACCTCCCACTCGGAGGCTTAGCTGCGGCCCAGTGCTCGCCTAAGCGTGATGAGGTACGAAGCCGATTGCGATCTGTGCTTCGTCCTTACCTACAAAAGTGCATCACAAGTACTAAAATATATACCGAGTAAGGGACAGTGTCCACTCGAAAGCAGATACAAACATATTCAACGGCAAAACCAAGTTCGGATAACGTCCTACGGATCCAGAAGTGCTCAGGCATCAAGCCTGTTAAGGTTTATCGGTTAAAAAAATCACTCGGCATTCCGAGGCAAATTTAAAGCATCAAGCATAGAAGTTTTTTACCCCTCCTGCGGAGGGCTGGAAGGCGCAACAAACTCGTCC
Organism: Triticum dicoccoides; assembly: GCF_002162155.2. Classification (NCBI taxonomy): domain Eukaryota; kingdom Viridiplantae; phylum Streptophyta; class Magnoliopsida; order Poales; family Poaceae; genus Triticum; species Triticum dicoccoides. The sequence goes on along the minus strand of NC_041387.1, from coordinate 318,388,068 downwards.
AGGTCGATTCTGTCTGCGATCCGAGTAGCAACAGCAATGAAGGTCTCCATAAAAGAACGGAAGTCATGCTTCCTGGTATTGGCCAGCTTGACAGACACCAGCTTGTCTTCTCTCGCTTCCTTGCAGTGAACACGGACTAGAGACAGGGCAACGTTGGCACCACACCTGGCGGAAGACTTCTTCCATTCTTGCACTCGACTTGGAACTTCGTTCAGTCGAGTCATCAGAGACTCGAGGTCATTCTGAAGTGTTTCTTCTGGCCAGAGTGCTGTGTCGATGCGCAATGTTGCGGCCTTCAGTCTCGCCAGATAGTCGACCACAACAGCAATGCAAGACTCGAGACGGAGCACGTTCATAGCAGCTTCATCCTTCACGGGAGAGTTGATGGGATCCAAGCCAGTGTCCACTCGACTAGTCTCCTCTTCAAAGTTTTGGCAGAATTCTATGGATACGATCCAAGGATAAGCTAATGTTCCCACAAAGTCAGTGATTACCAGTCGGATATAAGAGGTTAGCCTCGAGCATGAGGAATAACTTCTTGGCGAGCCCTCCCAGATAAGCCTCCAAGTCGTTCTTCTTTCCCGCCAGTTTGCTAGCCTTGTCACTCAGGTCTATCTTCTCACACTTCTGTTGGGTGACCTCCTTGTTGGCCGCGTCGAGAGCAGCTTTCAGAGTGGCATTCTCCTCTTCAAGTTTGCTGACCGAAGCCAACTTCTCTTCTGCAAGTTTTGTCTTGTCCGAAGCCGCTTTCTGCGCCTCGGCGAGGTCGAGGTCCTTCTTCTTCAGAGCATCCTTTAGTTTATCTGCAAAATGAGAGTGAGATCAGACTCAAGAATAGACAAAAATAAGGACAGTCGTCAATATTCTCACCAAACATACCTTTTGCCTCCTCCTTCGACTTCGTGAAGTTTTCCTGGACAAGCTTCAGATCAAGTTCAAGCTGGATATGCTTGTTCTCCAACTCAGTATAACAAGAAACAAGGTCGCAAGATTTCTGCGAAAGATCAGTCGACAGACATTAAAGATAGGTCACTTCCGAGTGACTAAGGGAAAAATCATAGCATTTCTAAGACTACAGCCGGATCAAAATATTCAACTGTAGTCTCGGGGACTACACCCAGCGGGTGCACTCAGAGTGCCCCCACTGGTTCTACCGGCTCGGATCGATTAGTCAACCGAAAGCAACTAATTGTCAGCAGATAGACACAAAAAAAACGAAGAATTCTTCAGACCATAGCCGACTACCAGCAGCCGACCACGGTCTCGGGGACTACACCCAGTGGGTGCACTCAGCGTGCCCCCACTGGTTCCATGATTCCACTCGACCAGCTCGAGTGAAGCAAGTAAAAGAGAAAAAAAGTTCAAGACATAAAGACTACAGTCGACTGCCAGCAGTCCACCGTAGTCTCAGGGACTACACCTAGTGGGTGCACTCAGCGTGCCCCCACTAATCCAGAGATTCCAATCGACACACCCACTGGGTGCATGACAAACATTAAGATTTTCATTCGGTGTTCAACTAACCTGGACATTGCTCTGAAGAGCTGAACTCGCATCATAAGCTACTTGGCTGGCGACTCGGATCGCCTTCACCTGCTCCATCATGATCCCCGCTTGGCGTATAGCTTCCTTGGCAGCACCTGCTTGGTCCTCCGGGACGTGGTATGTGGAGAAGAGGGAAGGTGGTTCAACACTCGACGACGGAGGACGGGCACTCATCAACGGCTCCGCAAAGGACACAGTAGCCCGAGCAACGTTGCTCCCCTCCAGAACCAATGATTCAGGTGCTGACGCAGCCTGAGCAGTCTTGCCAGCAGACGCCTTCCTGTTCCTCCTTTGCCTCAGCGGCTCCTCATCGTCATCGTCAGGGAGATCAATGATGACACTAGGTGGAGCTACAGAGAAAGTTCAAAGTCAAAAATGAAGATCCGATCGACCGAAAGTGGAACTGCGCAGATCATACTAGGATGGGAAGTGGCAGCATCCTCCATCTCTTGATCCTCATGCGTGGCTGAAGTCTCAGAAGTAGCAGCACTGCGATTTCAGAAATCAGTCAGTCAGCGATCGAGCTGACCGAAAATATATCCATGTTGAAAGAGAAAAACATGAGTTATGCCAATTACCCAGAAACAGTCGGAATCTCCATCCTCATCTTTGGTAGGGCCTTAGCTGGTTTTGTCGGGGCCGCTCGGGGTTGCTTCGGCACTTTCTCAGTCGGTGCCGGAGAAGTCGTCCGAGGGCGTTTGGTCGATTGCCCAGCAGGCATGACTCCCTTGCCACGCTCGACCGCAGGATCGTGGGCGAGCTTGGACCGTCTTTCAGTGCGAGGAGGCTCGACTACCTCCTCCTCTTCCTCCTCCTCCTCCTCCTCAGAGCCAGCGTCTTCATCACCCTCGTTGCCATCCGACTCCCACTCCTCCTGGCTTTCGCCTGCACTTCCTTCTTCTTCTTCAGTTTGTTCGTGCATCCCGTTGGGCATCGAATACATCTCGGTAGTGACCTGGAAGGCAATAAACAAAATTCAGTCGACCGGATTGCAATAAAGCGGAATGAAGAAAACAAGAGGCACAGTCAGAAGAATGTGGCCAAACCTTGTCTGGTTCGTAGGACTGGTCGAGTGGCAGGATCCTCCTGGCTCCACGAGGATTGTCCCTGTTCCCTGTGATGGCGGTCACCCACCTCTCCAAAGTGACATCACCGACCTCCTCCTGGTGGACCCGAGAGGTGTCTTCGGGACCAGAGTACAACCACATCGGATGCCCCCGATACTGAAGTGGCTGGATGTGCCGTCGAAGGAAAACCTCTAGGAGACCCATGCCCGTCACTCCATCGCGAATGAGCTGAACCACGCGCTCCATCAACATCCTAACCTGAGCCTTCTCCTCCGAGAGCACCTTCAGAGAAGATGTCTTGTTCACTCGGTCCATGGAGAACGGGGGAAGGCCAGTCGACTGCCCTGGCGTCGACTGGTCTTGACAGTAGAACCAGGTCGACTGCCACCCTCGAACTGACTCGGGAAGGGTCATGGCTAGAAAGGCACTCTTACTCCTCATCTGAACCCCGAGGCCCCCGCACATCTGAATAACTTGGGTTCTCTCGTCATTCGGGCTTGCCTTTTTCACCATCTGGGAGCGACAGGTGAAAATGTGTTTGAAAAGGCCCTACTGCGGCCGGCAACCCAAGAAGTTTTCGCACAAAGACCCGAAAGCGGTGAGGTAGGCGATGGAGTTGGGCGTGAAGTGATGGAGTTGTGCACCAAAAAAGTTCAGAAACCCCCGGAAGAAAAGATTCGGTGGCAGAGAAAAACCGCGATCTACATGGGTGGCTAACAGGACGCACTCACCCTCCTGAGGCTGCGACTGCCACTCCTTCCCCGGAAGCCTCGCTGACCCATGGGAGATCAGTCCCTCGTTGGCCAGGTCGTCGAGATCTTTCTGCGTGATGGTCGAGTGGATCCAATCTCCCTGGATCCAGCCTTGCGGCAGGCCGGACCGCGATGAGGATCCGCCCCGACTGGGCGCTCTTCCCTTCGCCTTCACCGTCGCCTTCTTCGCCCGCTCCAAAGCCGCCGTCTTTTCCTTCACCATCGTCGCCGGCGAGGCGCGCGAGGAGCAGCGAGGTGGAGGTGGAGGCGAGTGCAGCGAGCGAGCTCGAGGAGGAGGGAGAGGGGATTGAGGGCGCACTGTTTGAAAAACCCCCGTCCGGTGCCTTATATGAAGTCTCATCCGAGTGGCTGACTGGTAGGCCCGAGCGATCCTGTCAAATCCCGCAATAGTCGCACGTGCGATACGTGGCAAAAAAGGTGGCACAGAAATCAAGGCGTCCCTGCCTTATCCCATCCGAGTACTGCGGCTTCCTCCGCCCCGCGCGCTTCCCGAAATTCAGATCCCGCTAAATCCGTGAACAGCAGGGCAACTTGTCAGTCTGAAGATTTCCTCTGATCTATCGCTCAGAGATCTCCAAGTATAGAAAAGTCACTCGACCAATATCAAAAATGGATCAAGGCGACTGAAAAAGAAGTTGGTGCTGCTACCTACAGTCATTTGATCCAGAACAAGACATACTCATAGCATAAAAAGAGGGGTCGGAAGAATTCTCAACTCCTTCCTCACTTAAACCTCGATCCATTCGGGGGCTAATGATGAAGCCATGTACCTAGGGTAGGGACATGGACCCGTCCAAAATACCCTCCTGAAGGATATCTCTAGAAGAAACTACCTTTCAGTTGACATGGAAGGATTCCACTCGACGGACTCGAAGACAGTCGACCATGAAGACTCACTCGACCACCAGAAAGACCTAAGGTCACTCTACATCCAAATGGTCCGTTATTAAGTAGTCTTTATGGCCATGATATCACTTTATGTAAGACGTTACCAGTAACGTCTGGCCTTTATGTACATTGAACTCTCTGCTACGTGGGCTGGCGGGGGTCCTGGTGCACTCTTTTTAAGCCACCCCCTCCACAGGCAGAAGGGTTTGCACCCCTGTAACTCTCACACATATAATCCAGTCGACCGCCTCCGGGCACCAAGACGTAGGCCTGTTACTTCCTCCGAGAAGGGCCTGAACTCGTAAAACTCTTGTGTGCACAACTACTCCAAACCTAGGATCTTGCCTCTCCTTAGTACCCCCTACACTATTGTCAGACTTAGAACCACGACAGCCGGCACCTGGAATTCTGGCTGGAAAAGGAGAAAACATTGGAAACCTATTCTGCACAGCTCAAAAAGTCCTGAAACTCCACGAAACAACTTTTTGGAATTAATACGAATTTCTGAGCGAAAGAAATATTCCAGGGGGCCCACACCCTATCCAGGAGACAGGGGGCACGCCCCCCTATCTATCTCCTGGGCCCCCTGGTGGGCCTCCGGCGTCCATCTTCTGCTATATCATCGCTTTTACCCTGGAAAAAATCAGGGGCAAGCTTACGGGACGAAACACCGCCGCCACAAGGCGGAACCTTGGCGGAATCAATCTAGGGCTCTGGCAGAGCTGTTCTGCCGGGGACACTTCCCTCCGGGAGGGGGAAATCATCACCAACGTCATCATCAACGATCCTCTCATCAGGAGGGGGTCAGTCTCCATCAACATCTTCACCAGCACCATCTCCTCTCAAAGCCCTAGTTCATCTCTTGTATCCAATCTTGTATCAAAACCACAAATTTGTACATGTGGGTTGCTAGTAGTGTTGATTACTTGTAGTTGATGCTAATTGGTTTACTTGGTGGAAGATCATATGTTTAGATCCTTTATGCATATTATTACTCCTCTGATTATGAACATGAATATGCTTTGTGAGTAGTTACGTTTGTTCCTGAGGACATGGGTGAAGTCTTGCTATTAGTAGTCATGTGAATTTGGTATTAGTTTGATATTTTGATGAGATGTATGTTGTCTTTTCCTCTAGTGGTGTTATGTGAACGTCGACTACATGACACTTCACCATTATTTGGGCCTAGAGGAAGGCATGGGGAAGTAATAAGTAGATGATGGGTTGCTAGAGTGACAGAAGTGTAAACCCTAGTTTATGCGTTGCTTCGTTAGGGGCTGATATGGATCCATATGTTTAATGTTGTGGTTAGGTTTACCTTAATACTTCTTTTGTAGTTGCGGATGCTTGCAATAGGGGTTAATCATAAGTGGGATGCTTGTCCAAGTAAGGGCAGTACCCAAGTACCGGTCCACCCACATACCGAATTATCAAAGTACCGAACCTGAATCATATGAACGTGATGAAAACTAGCTTGACGATAATTCCCAATGTGTCCTCGGGAGCTCCTTCCTCATTATTAGAAATTCTCCAGGCTTATCCTTTGCTACATAAAGGATTGGGCCACCTTGCTGCACTTTATTTACTTTATTTACTTGTTACTTGTTACTATTTATCTTATCACAAAACTATCTATCACCTACAATTTTAGTGCTTGCAGAGAAAACCTTACTGAAAACCACTTATCATTTCCTTATACTCCTCATTGGGTTCGACACTCTTACTTATCGAAAGGACTACAATTGATCCCCTACACTTATGGGTCATCAAGACTCTTTTCTGGCGCCATTGCTGGGGAGTGTACCGCTTTTGGTGAGTGGAACTTGGTAAGGAAACATTTATATAGTGTGCTGAAATTTTCTGTTACTTGTCACTATGGAAACTAATCCTTTGAGGGGCTTGTTTGGGGTATCTTCACCCGAACCAGAAGTGCAAAAAGTTGCTCCTCAACCTACTGAACTTTATGAAAATATTTACTTTGAGATTCCTTCGGGTATGGTAGAAAAACTGCTAGCTAATCCATTTGCAGGAGACGGAACATTGCATCCCGATTTACACCTTATCTTTGTGGATGAATTTTGTGGATTATTTAAGCTTGTAGGTATTCCCGATGATGTTGTCAAAAGGAAGGTCTTCCCTTTATCTTTGAAGGGCGATGCATTGGCATGGTATAGGCTATGTGATGATACGGGATCTTGGAATTATAAGCAATTGAATTTGGAATTTCACCAAAAGTTCTATCCAATGCATCTTGTTCATCGTGACCGTAATTACATATATAATTTCTGACCTCGTGAAGGAGAAAGCATCGCTCAAGATTGGGGGAGGCTTAAGTCAATGTTATATTCATGCCCCAATCATGAGGTCTCTCGGGAAATGATTATTCAGAATTTTTATGCTTGGCTTTCTCTTGATAATCGCAACCTGCTTGATACTTCCTGTGCTAGTTCCTATATGCTGAAGACTATTGATTTCAAATGGGACTTATTGGAAAGAATTAAGCGCAACTCTGAAGATTGGGGTTCTGACGATGGTAAGGAGTCAGGTATGACACCTAAGTTCGATTGTGTTAAATCTTTTATGGATACCGATGCTTTCCGTGGATTTAGTGCTAAGTATGGACTTGACTCTGAGATAGTAGCTACTTTCTGTGAATCTTTTGCTACTCACGTTGATCTCCCGAAAGAGAAGTGGTTTAAATATAATCCTCCTATTGAAGTGAAAGTAGTTGCACCTATTACAGTCGAAGAAAAGACTATTACCTATAGTGATCCTATTGTTCCTACTCCTTATGTTGAAAAACCTCCTTTTCCTGTTAGGATAAAGGATCATGCTAAAGCTTCGACTGTTGTTCGTAAGAGTAATACTAGGACTTATACACCTCCTAAGCAAATTAATGTTGAACCTAGTATTGCTATGGTTAAAGATCTCTTGGATGAGGATTTAGATGGGCATGTTATTTCTTTCTGTGGTGAGACTGCCAATATTGCCAGACCTGATACTAAGACACGTAGACCTATCGTAGGCACGCCTGTTATTTCTGTTAAAATAGGAGCTCATTGTTATCATGGATTATGTGATATGGGTGCTAGTGCTAGTGCGATACCTTATGATCTATATAAATAAATTATGCATGACATTGCACCTGTTGAATTAGAAGACATTGATGTTACTATTGAGCTTGCTAATAGGGATACCATTAAACCTATTGGGATTGTTAGAGATGTTAAATTTTTGTGTGGGAAGGTTAAATACCCTGCTGATTTTCTTGTTCTTGGTTCCCACAAGATGATTTTTGTCCCATTATTTTTTGGTAGACCCTTCTTGAATGCTGCTAGTGCTAAGATTAATTGTGAAAAGAATATTGTCACTGTTGGCATAGATGGTATGCCTCATGAGTTTAATTTCCCTAAGTTTAGTAGACAACCTCGTGATAGGGAACCACCTAGTAAGGATGAAATTATTGGTCTTGCTTCCATTGCTGTTCCTTCAACTGATCCGTTAGAACAATATTTGCTAGACCATGAAAATGATATGTTTATGAAGGAAAGGGAGGAAATAGATGAAGTGTTCATTAAACAGGAACCTGTGCTGAAACATAACCTTCCCATTGAAATTCTTGGGGATCCCCCTCCACCCAAGGGCGATCCCGTGTTTGAACTCAAACCATTACCTGATAATATTAAATATGCTTATCTTGATGAAAAAGAAATATATCATGTTATTATTAGTGCTAACCTTTCAGAGAAAGAAGAAGAAAGATTATTGAAAACTCTGAAGAAGCACCGAGCTGCTATTGGATATACTCTGGATGATCTTAAGGGCGTTAGTCCCACGTTATGCCAACACAAAATTACATTGGAGGACGATGCCAAACCAGTTAGAGATCCTCAAAGACGATTAAATCCCAAGATGAAGGAAGTGGTAAGAAAGGAGATACTAAAGCTCCTTGAGGCAGTATTATTTTTCCCATATGCCTTTTGGTTTATGTAATGCACCTGCTACCTTTCAAAGATGCATGATGGCTATATTCTCTGATTTTTGTGAAAAGATTTGTGAGGTATTCATGGATGACTTCTCCGTCTATGGATCCTCTTTGATGACTGTTTGAGCAACCTTGATCGAGTTTTGCAGAGATGCGAAGACACTAGTCTCGTATTGAATTGGGAAAAGTGTCACTTTATGGTTAATGAAGGCATTGCCTTGGGGCACAAGATCTCCGAGAGATGTATTGAAGTTGATAAAGCCAAAGTTGATGCTATTGAAAAGATGCCATGTCCCAAGGACATAAAAGGTATAAGAAGTTTCCTTGGTCATGCTGGTTTTTATAGGAGGTTCATTATGGACTTTTCTAAAATCTCTAGGCCTCTGACTAATTTATTGCAAAAAGATATTCCTTTTGTCTTTGATGATGATTGTGTAGAAGCATTTGAAGTACTTAAGAAAGCTTTGATCACTGCACTTATTGTTCAGCCACCTGATTGGAATTTACCTTCTGAAATTATGTGCGATGCTAGTGATTATGTTGTAGATGCTGTTTTAAGGCAAAGAGTCGATAAGAAATTAAATGTTATCCAGTATGCTAGTAAGACTCTTGATACTGCCCAGAGAAATTATGCTACTACTGAAAAAGAGTTCTTAGCAGTTGTGTTTGCATGTGATAAGTTTAGACCATATATTGTTGATTCCAAAGTTACTATTCACACTGATCATGCTGCTATTAAATATCTTATGGAAAATAAAGATGCTAAGCCTAGACTCATTAGATGGGTCCTCTTGCTCCAAGAATTTGACTTGCATATTATTGATAGAAAGGGAGCTGAGAACCCCGTTGTAGACAACTTGTCTAGGTTAGAGAATGTTATTGATGACCCACTGCCTATTAATGATAGCTTCCCTGATGAACAATTAGCGGTCGTTAATGCTTCTCATACTGCTCTATGGTATGTTGATTATGTTAATTACATTGTTGCTAAATATATACCACCTAGCTTCACATACCAGCAAAAGAAAAAGTTCTTTTATGATTTAAGACATTACTTCTGGGATGATCCACACCTTTATAAAGAAGGAGTAGATGGTGTTATTAGATGTTGTGTGCCTGAGCATGAACAGGAACAGATTCTATGCAAGTGTCACTCTGAATCTTATGGAGGACACCACGCTGGAGATAGAACTGGACACAAGGTACTACAATCTGGTTTTTATTGGCCTACTCTCTTCAAAGATGCTCATAAGTTTGTCTTATCTTGTGATGAATACCAAAGAATAGGTAACATTAGTAGACGTCAAGAAATGCCTATGAATTATTCTCTTGTTATTGAACTGTTTGATGTTTGGGGCTTTGATTATATGGGACCTTTTCCTGCCTCTAATGGTTATACACATATTTTAGTTGCTGTTGATTACATTACTAAGTGGGTAGAAGCTATTCCAACTAGTAGTGATGATCATAACACTTCTATTAAAATGCTTAAATAAGTTATTTTTCTGAGGTTTGGAGTCCCTAGATATCTTATGACTGATGGTGGTTCACATTTTATTCATGGTGCTTTCCGTAAGATGCTTGCTAAGTATGATGTCAATCATAGAATCGCATCTCCTTATCATCCGCAGTCTAGTGGTCAAGTAGAGTTGAGCAATAGAGAGCTCAAATTAATTTTGCAAAAGACTGTGAATAGATCTAGAAAGAATTGGTCCAAAAAACTTGATGATGCATTATGGGCCTATAGAACTGCATACAAAAATCCTATGGGTATGTCTCCATATAAGATGGTTTATGGAAAAGCGTGTCATTTACCTCTTGAACTTGAACATAAGGCATATTGGGCTATTAAAGAGCTCAATTATGATTTCAAACTTGCCGGTGAGAAGAGGTTGTTTGATATTAGCTCACTTGATGAATGGAGAACCCAAGCTTATGAGAATGCCAAGCTATTCAAAGAAAAATTCAAACGCTGGCATGATAAGAGGATACAAAAGCGTGAGTTTAACGTAGGAGATTATGTTTTATTATTCAACTCTTGTTTAAGATTTTTTGCAGGAAAACTTCTTTCAAAATGGGAAGGTCCTTACGTTATCGAGGAGGTCTATCGTTCTGGTGCCATAAAAATCAACAACTTCGAAGGCACAAGTCCAAGGGTTGTAAACAGTCAAAGAATTAAACACTATATTTCCGGTAATCCTATCAATGTTGAAACCAATATTATTGAAACTGTAACCCCTAAGGAATACATAAATGACACTTTCCAGAATGTTCCAGACTCTGAAAAAGTATAGGTATGTGGTACGGTAAGTAAACCGACTCCAAAACAACTCCAATGGAAATTTTTATCAGTTTTGGATTATTTAAGAATTTTAGGAAGAAAGAAGTAGTCCTAAAGGGACACGAGGCTCCCACGAGAGAGGAGGGTGCGCCCCCTGTCTCGTGGGCACCTCGTGTGCCTCCTGGACTCCGTTTTCTTGCACCTTACGTATTTTGGTTGGTAAAAATTCAATATACATACTCGTGAAGGTTTTGACCACCGTATCACGCAAATATCCTCTGTTTTCGTTCCGAGCTGTTTCTGTTGCAGACTAAGAGCACCATGATGTCGCCCTCCTTCAACAACAAAGACAAGGATGCTTGGCTATTGAAGATAGAGCTGAAAAGAGAAGAACCAGAAGAGATCAACAAGGATGAAGGGATCAAGAAGGCCATGGAGGTTCAAGCTCCAGCGGTGGAAAAATAAGATATCCCTAAACCTTTACCTAACCTTTTCACTCCAACAGAGATTGAAGCTTTCAAGATGATTGAGTTAGCTTGCATACAGAACAAGTATCTCACATAGGAGAATATCCTGTTGAAGGATCATATCGCCGGACTCAAGGGCATTATCCGCAAGTTGGAGGAGCTTTTACGCTCAATGTGCGATTATCCACCGTCATCATCACCACCTCCATCACCTCCGAGGACATACTTACATGGGTATGGGCACCCCCCTTGGCAATTGCCAAGCTTGGGGGAGGTGCCCCGGTATCGTATCACCATCACACTCCTATCTTTACCGTTTTATTTAGTTTGATCCTTTTAGTAGTATCTTGATCTAGTAGATTGAAGTTTCGATATCAAGTAGTTTCGAGTTTTGCTTTGTGATCTCCTTTTGTAATCGAGTCTGTGAGTTATCTATAATAAAGATTAGTGTTGATTCAAGGGCTTTGCTATGTTGCTATGATCTTGAGAAAGTAGAAAGAATAAAAGAGTTCATGTTGATCTTATGGATAGTGATAACTTCACACATAGAAAGTATGAGGCATAAAAATGGTTGAGAGTTGATAAACTTAGCCTTGGTCATCGTTGCAATTAATAGGAGGTGATAAGGAAAGAGGGGTTCACATATAAATATATTATCTTGGACCCCTTTTATAATTGGGAGCACTCATTAAGTATGACATGCTAAAAGAGTTGACGTTGGACAAGGAAGACAACGTAATGGTTTATGTTTTCCGACATCTCAGTTAAAGTATATTGTCATCGACCTTACAAACATGTTGAGCTTGCCTTTCTCCCTCATGCTAGCCAAACTCCTTGCACCAAGTAGAGATACTACTTGTGCTTCCAAATATCCTTAAACCCAGTTTTCCCATGAGAGTCCACCATACCTACCTATGGATTGATTAAGATCCTTCAAGTAAGTTGTCATGTTGCAAGCAATAAAAATTGCTATCTAAATATGTATGACTTATTAGTGCAGAGAAAATAAGCTTTGTACGAACGTGTTGTGGAAGTAATAAAAGTGACAGACTGCATAATAAAGGTCCACACACAAGGGGCAATATAAAGTGATGTTCTTTTGCATTAAGATTTTGTGCACCAACCCTAAACGCACATGACAACCTCTGCTTCCCTCTGCGAAGGGCATATCTTTTACTTTATGTTTTGTTTTTACTTTATGCTTGAGTCAAGGTGATCCTCACCTTTCCCTTTTTCATTTTATCCGTTGGCAAGCTCCTCGTGTTTGAAAGATCATGA